>NC_053492.1:3720155-4037793 GCF_905171775.1 Rana temporaria | reverse complement strand
TACTGTAGGCCTGCAATTCTTAGGAATAACTCATTTAAATCTGACCAAACAAGAGTCTTGTAGGCATCCCGGGTATGACATTTTTTTTAAAACAAAATTATAAATTATAATATAATAAATAATTATAACACGTAATAATATAATTATAATAAAAATTATTCAATAATGTAATCAACTCAAAATCACTGAAATGTGCTCAGTTGCAGAATTGTCGCTGTCATTACTTTTATTTTTTTATGACGAATTTCCCCACAAATCGCTATCGCACAATTCTGCAAGTGATTATAATTTATTATCGCTGTTTTCTAGCTGCTCTAAAACCATTTTTGACATAAAGGGACACTTTTGGTTGCTATGGACAATCTACAGTTTGCAGGCAGAAAGAACAGTTTTTATTATATAAAAGTACATGTAGGGCACTGGGCAGACCACTAGGGACAAGGGGGGTGTGTATTGTTTACATACAGTACTGTAATCTATAAGATTACAGTATACTGTATGTAATGTGTTTGTTTACGTTTTTGAATTTGGCGCCGTTCTCCGCACCTGTGCGTCGTAACGTCGCAGGGAACGGAGATCGGCGGCACAGGAGGACACTGTGTGAATCGAGCGAGGACCCGCTCGCTCACACAGCGTGGTGGCATCGCTGGATCCAGGGACAAGGTAAGTAACTTTGTCTGCTGCTGCAGGGAGGCGAGCCCGAGTCTGACTCGGGGTTACCGCTTTTGGTATAAAAATCTCACCCCGAGTCAGACTCAGGATTACCGCTAGGAGGGTTAAAAGAATATATATTGACATAAAATAAATGAAAAGTAATGTTTAGATTATCAATGACATCCTAGGACCGAGGGAAATATATGACAATCGCTTCCGTTAATTTAGAATTTTGTTAGAAGAAAGAATTATATGAGAAATATGAGTTTAAATAGAAGTGTTTTAAAGAAGCTAACCAACATTATGAAAGATATCGAATTGCGATTATAAAAATGTGAATTAACCTGTAACACATATTCATCAAACACATATCAAAATGATTCATGTATCCACATTATTAATTATTTAGCAGTGATTGGGATATAAACCTATGCATGATTGGAAAGAATGTTTTTGGGAAATATACGTTTATAGAGGAATATAGAAACATGTTATGTAGAAATCAACAATATACAAATTGTATCATATATAAATATAAAGTTACCAGTGTGTATATATGTGTGTGTGTATATATATATATATATATATATATATATATATATATATATTACACATATACATATATATGGATAATCTCACAATAAAGGTGAGACACCTGGTGATTGAAAGTGATATGATATTACTTCTCAGAGTCTAGGGAACAGTTAATTATTAAGTTGTCAGCCAATAGAAAACAGACACGTCTTGACAGGAACTCCCATATGGGCCAGGGACCTATGAGTTAAGGACAGATGTCAGATGGGGAGAACTTGGTATAATTTTTATAGTCTTATTGTTATGACGGATATAAAAGAGGGAGAAAATTAGATAGAAGGGATCTATGGAGAAGACCCCAAGAGGAGACCCCATCAATAGGAGCACCCCATAAGAGCAGGAATGAAGCAATGACTGAAGTATGATGCAGGGAGGACTGACTCCGATGGGGAGGGGCACGCTAGGACGATGCATGAAGACATCTCCTTATAAAATGGAGGTACACAGAAAGACTGCAACCATTTTAGCTCTGGTCACTTGCCAGTGGGAAATAGTCATTTTGGAATCGGTAATTATGCCATTTTTGATTTTATCTCAAATCTATTGTTGTTCCCTAAAAATGTTGAAATATTGAATATCTTGTAGTTATGGTTTGTTCTCATAATCAATAACTGGTAATTTTTCCTTAAAGAGTACAATTTTTATTATATCTTTATTTTTACATAGTTCTATTGACAAAACAAACGTCCAATATATTTCACATTGTTAACCACTTACTTACCTGCAGTATAGTAACGGTTGGACGTGTGAAATAGACGCTTTTGTTTCATTGTCATTTACATAAAGTTATTTTGAGAACTTACCATGACGCTAATGTCAAGTATATTGCATGCCCCATTTGTTTTGTTTTTATTGATTTCAGGTCGTTCATGTAACGCAATTGGTATTTTAATTTCATGTAAATATTCATATTTGTCTACCAATAAATTAGCTATTTTGTATGATCATACGTCTCCGTGAATAAGTTCATATTATATTTAATGAATTAAAATTCACTGAGGTCCAATCAGCAAAATTTTCTTCCAGCAGGGGTCCGAACATCATGTCTTTACCCGTGGCGCCTTTTCGCATGTGCCAAACCGCATGTTGCTGCCGCACTATTTTGAAAAGACGTCAAGAACGTCTTTCTCCATGTTTTTTGCGCGCAGTGCAGCCCATTAAAAAGGGCTGACCTACCCACGACATGTGCACCTCATGCACATGTACAGATCTGAACCCATTCTTACATCAGCATCCTCAGTCCCCAGTGCACATCAGAGCCCTCTCCCTCTTGAGGATAAGGGACTGGTATGGATTTTTTTTATTTTAGCATGTGGTGTACCCTTAAAATGCATACCAGACAAAGGGCCCTGGCATGATTGGGGGTACCCTATGTTTTTATTTTTCTTAATTTTTAAATGTGAGCAATTCATTTGTTTACATTCAGTAGATGCAGGGCTTTTTTTCAGGGGGAACTCAGTTCCACCACCTCTGGCTCAGACCCTTTGGTGCCTGCTCACCACAATCACTTGTAAACACAGAAGTCTGGTTTCTGTGTTTACAAGTGACAGCTTTGTAACCCCCTGAACTCTGCACTTTGTATGTAATGCAATTCTGGTATTTAATGCCCCTTTAAGACCCTTCTACTGTTTGTGAAATCTGAACAGGTCGTGGTTGAGTTCCTGCACCTATTTTCTGAGAAAAAAAGCTCTGACCATGACTTATGGTTGTTAAGGACACAGCAGCTGTCTGATTCTTAACAACTATGTTGTTCACTGATTGTTAAAGATTCCAGCACCTGCCGTCTCCTTAACATTCGGTTAAAATCAAAAACACATTCCTTAAATATTGCATGCCTCCATCGCTGCTTCATTATCACATGCATTTATTTTTTTATTTACTGCTGTTAATTTACTTTAACACTGTTTTATGTGGTATTTACTGAACTTTTTTCCTTTTGGAAATAAATACTGTACAGCATAAAGGGAAAGTGAATTTACATTTTCAGCATCGCATGTGGTATTTGGGAAATGTGTCAGATCACCTAAATACTGCCTGTGATCAGCTTTAGAGAATGGAGCCCATTATATCTTGTGAATTACACAAATTAACCAATTGTATAAAAAAAGAATATAGTATAATGGTCACCCCTGTATGAGTGATCAGGGATATAGCATAGTGTGGCGTCATCTATAGAAGTCCCAGTTGATACAAGTCAAGCAAGCCTATGGTCCCCTAGGAATGCCATGTTCACTGGTGTGGTGTCTTGCAGGTATGTAGTCAGTGGGATGTGCAGATGAGTCCGTTCAGCATGCAGGCAGAGACAGGGTCAGCAAACAGGCAAAGGATCAGTCCAGGCAGCAGACAGACTCATGGTCAATGAATAGGCCAAGGTAAGTACAGGTGGCAGGCAGGGGCAACACTGTAACTGGTGTGGAGGTGATCAGGGACACAATAGCTGGAGTGAAGGTGATCAGGGACACAATAGCTTGTGTGGAGGTGATCAGGGACACAATAACTGATGTGGCCGTGATCAGCGACACAATAACTGGTGTGGCAGTGATCAGGGACACAATAACTGGTGTGGAGATGATCAGGGACACAATAACTGGTGTGGCGATGATCAGGGACACAATAACTGGCGTGGAGGTGATCAGGGACACAATAACTGGTGTGGTGGTGATCGGGGACACAATAACACATATTACCAGAATGTAGCTCCAAAATGAAGACAATGTTCCGGCCCCATAAATGGGGAAATGCCCTGACCCAGAAGGGGTTAATCTACAAATAATAAATGTTGGGGCAGCGCTTGCACTATGGACAGAATATCTGAATCCACAACACGATAGTTCCAATACACCTTTCTGATAACAAAGTGTCAGACAACTCCTGGGGTAACCTGGCAGCACTTACTCAGAAATACCCCGGCTGTAGATGACTAGGTGTGCTGGGCTCTGTAGTCCCACAGAGTTTGTGGTGCCTGAGAAGCAATAGACATCTCTATAGCAGTAGATGGGGAAAACTGGGAGTCCTGGCTACAGATACTCTGATGTGTTTGGATTGGAAAATTACAATCTTTGTCCATGAGGGCTATTGGCAGGTGAAGAGATCCAAAAAAGCGCTCCTACCCCCTCCCAGATTCCGTAACCATTAATAGCCCAGAATAAATTAAACATCTTCTATAGCATCATATATCACTAAATTCATACCAAACTTTATAATCATCAATAACTGGTAAAACTACATAAAATACTATAAATATGCAAAGAAAAGATGACTCAAAAGCAAACAGCTCAATATCAATATTCAGTCCAGCCGGAACAATTGTATTCAACTGGAAAATCAATTTTGATTCCCATCTGAATGTCTTTTTTTATAAAATTCCCCCCTCCCACTGCGGGTTCACATCTCATCCCCCCAAAATCCTGTCCCTTTCAGACTCCTATTGCGAGACTCATCATAGTGTCTCTGGAGGAGCGCTGATCATTCCTGTGTAAAATCTTACAGAAATCTTCCCTAATCCTGACCTTTAATTATCATTTCATTCCCCCCCACATACAATGTCTGGAACCGACATTTACTGACATCAATAACTCCCCTCGTGGTACAGACCATAAATTCCCTCATTGTAATATACGGGGTTATTCTACATTTCCACACTATATATGTGTGTACAGGGCCGGTGCAAGGATTTTTGCCAACTCAGGTGAAGGTGCATTTTGCCGCCCCCCCCCCCCCCTGCTTTTAACCTCCGCTAGCGGCCAAGAAAGAACACGTGCAAGGCGCCGCTTTGATTTCAATGGGCAGGGTTGCTTTAGGATTCACCGCTCCAGTGTGAAAGCACTTGGGCTTTCACACTGGAGTGAATGTATCCACTCTTTAAGGGCGCTTTGCAGGCGCTATTTTTAGCGTTATAACGCCTGCAAAGCGCCTCAGTGTGAAAGGGGTCTTAGGCTACTTTCACACTGAGGAGCTTTGCAGGTGCTGTAGCGCTACAAATTAGCACCTGCAAAGTGCCCTGAAATAGTCTCTTTTCTCACTCCAATGCGAAAGCCAGAGAGCATTCACACTGGAGCGGTGCGCTGGCAGGATGCTCAAAAAAGTCCTGCTAGCTGCATTTTTGAGGCGCTGTAAGAACGGTGTACACACTGCTTCTAAAGTGCCCCTGCCCATTGAAATCAATGGGCAGCGCCACTGAACTGCCAGCAAAGCGTCACTTTGCGGCCGGTTTTAACCTTTTTGGGCCTCGAGCAGTGTGCTGGCAGGACGCTCAAAAAAGTCTTTGAGACGCCCTGCTAGTGGCTGAATAGCGCCACAAAAACAACAGTAAAGTGCTGCTAAAATATCGGCGCTTTACTGCCGACGGCGCAACGCCCCAGTGTGAAAGTAGCATAAGTCATGTGCCAGGCATATGACCAAACAGATGCAAGCAGCCAATCAAATATAGTACTTGCTCAGTATGGATTAAATAAATTAAAATTATGCATAGCCATGGATGTAAATAAAGTGATTTGTGCAACAGCAGGTACTACTTGCACAAATCACTTTATTTATGTCTCTTTATATCTATGGCTATGCATAATTAACATTTATTTAATCCATATTGAGCAAGTACTATTTGGCTGCTTGGCACTGGCAGTTGGAACCTGGCTGGCACACATCACACAACATTACATTACATACACATGAATGATGATTTGGGGTTCCCCTAATTTCAAGCCTATGCTAGCTAGTCAATGGAATGACGCCGATCTGGCCGGTCACACTTTTTAAGCATGGGGGGCGCCTGTCACACTCGGTGCCTCCATGCTGCGCTGCCAGACTGCTGAGCTAATTTTTTTTTGCAGGTGCCGTGCCGCCGCCGGGGATATAGTGCTGGAGGCGGCCGCAGCGGAGCCATAGGAGGACAGGGTTTTACGAGCAGGGGGCTTTATTTTTTGGCGCCCCCCCCCCCCCCCCCCTATAGCGACACATGGCACTTCCCATGTCTCAGGCTGCCAATGCCATACCGTGGTCCATGGATGATAAACACATTGGCCCGGATTCAAAGAGAGCTGTGCATTATTTACGGAGGCGCAGGGCAACGATTTTGCCCTGCGCCCCCGCAAATTTGCTCTGCTGCCCTTGATTCACGGAGCAGAAAAATTGCCCGGCGCTAGAGCACGCAATTTAAATGATCCCGTAGGGGGCGGGAATCATTTAAATTAGGCGCGCTCCCGCGCCAAGCGTAGAGTGCATGCTCCGTCGGGAAACTTTCCCGACGTGCGTTGCGGCAAATGACGTCGCAAGGACGTGATTTGCTTCCAAGTGAATCACTTACGCAAATGACGTGAAATTCAAATTTCGCGACGCGGGAACGACGGGTATACTTTAGCATTGGCTGCCCCTACTATTAGAAGGGGCAGCCTTACGCTAAACACGCCGTACGGAAACGACGTAACTTGCGTACGCAGGGCTCGCGCAACATTGTGAATCGGTGTTAGTATGCAATTTGCATACTATACACTGAGCACAATGGGAGCGCCCCCTAGCGGTCATCGCAAGAATGCAGCCTAAAATATGCGTGGCATAAGAGCCTTATGCCACGCAGATTTTAGGCTGCAGTCGGCGTTACAATGTTCCTGAATCAGGAGCATTCGCTACGCCGGAGCAAGTAAGCAATTGCGCTGTGTAATCTATGGTTACACAGGCGCAATTGCTTCTTGAATCTGGGCCATTGTTCTGGTGGCTGCGGTAACTAGGCGGTGGTCAATTTTCCGCCCTGTTCCCAGGGTCGGCGCTGGCACCGTAAGGCAAGTGCCCATCTTGCCTTGCGCTAGCGCCGGCCCTGTGTGTGTATCATCTGCTGGAGATAAAAGACGTCACAGTGACTATGGAGGAAGAGGACGGACATGACGGGGTTACTGGGTGTAAATAGAAAATAAGATCTTATTACCTCCTCTGCTGCCACTTCTCTCTACTTCTTCCCGACTCAACTCTCACCCAAAACTTCCTGTCTGAACCTGACATCACTTCCTGTCTTCCATAGAGACGTCCTGTGTAGAGGTGAGATCACCATCTTGTGGAGCTCAGAGGAACTGCAGCCCAGAGAAACATCTCGTAGTGTGAACACGGCCTTGTGCTGTGTGTGTATGTACTGTATATTCTTATAGATGGGTCATCTCCACTCCCACCAAGGGGGATAGAAATATATTACTGCTCGGGGGAGGGGGGAGACATTTTGGCCCCTTTGATTTGGCAGTAAAATTGATGTGAGATTTAGTCATGTAGAACATCTGTTATATGGATACAAAGAACCCCAGCCGAGAGTAAAGGGTGGAAATGGCTCCTGATCCCCAGATTTGGGCAATTATGTCCCCAATATAAATAGAAAAAAACCTGCGCTATGTGTAACAACTCAAATACCTCCAGAAATAACTTCTACCGGACTGCTGCTGTAACAAAGGTAAGTCTTCCCTTTATCACCTAGAAGAGCATTATGTGTCACAGCGCTGTCCTATTGTGTGTGCCGCCCATCAATTATCACAAATACACTAAAATATGTGGAGACATTCATATATAAAGTGCTAGGGACTCCAATAATATTCTCTGCAGATCTACTGCTTCCACGTTACACCTACTTCATTCATCTTATAGTGTTTGATAAATGAAGTAAACTGATCCATGTGCAAATTCATATACAACATAAAGTGCTTTGTACTCAAGATGATGTTCCCTGCAGATCCACTGCTTCCACTTTACACCTACTTCTTTAATTGCTGCTTTATTTAAAAAAAATCTTTGCAAATTCATGTAATCATACAATATTTTGTTCTAAATATAGTGTTCTCTGCAAGTCCACTGCTTCCACTTTGCATCTACTTCAACTAAACGTATTAAAAAAATATCCACCAATCAATGAAAAGTTGATACTATCCCACAGTTGTACAGATACAATACAGATAGGTGAGAATATTCTGGGACCTTCTATGTCCCCCCTTTGTCTTCTGTGCTTTTACACGTTTTTACCTTTCTTTATCTACGATCTTATTATCCTGGCATTTCTACCTCATTATAGATACCCCTTTACTGTGAATCTGCTCCTGACGAGTGGTATGTAACCACGAAATGCGTAGAGCTCCCATAAGATGATATGTCACAGTTCTTATGTTTAATATCTGTATTTTACCATTTTATTGTAATGAACCAATTTACCACATGGTTTACATGATACCATTACAAATTTTGGTCTATATACCCAACGTCTGCTACTATGTATTACGTTGAGACAATTGTGTACCCCCATATATTGTTAAGACGACCTATTATTATAAAATGCTACTATTTTACAGGTGTATGTATGCCATTTTTTGTATTAATAAAATAATGGATATATTAATTGGCTCTTTTGATTAGCAGAGTGCTTCATACAAAGTCCCACTCTTTAGCTTGTGTTGTTTATACTGCAACTGAAGGTTCATCTTGGCTGAATACCCATTCAGTGCAGCCGTTATCTCACCCCAAACAGGGCAAATTCACTCCAAACCCAAACAAGTGATCTGTTTATTGGTCCCTTATTGGTGACCGATGGGAGAAGGATCCCCTCATATCAGTGATCAGTGAAAGAAGGACATGTTTACATTATCATGAAATTGTTGTTACTGAAAGACAGAAATGTATCAATTCACAGGGAACCCCTAGAATCCTTTGGAGGATCCCTGGCTGATAAAGGCTGGACTAGTCAGTAATTTATTTCTCTCCCCCTTGGTGGGAGTGGAGATGACCCATCTATAAGGATATACAGCACATACACACACAGCACAAGACCACTTCAATATATTTCTCAGGACTGCAGTGCCTCTGAGCTCCACAAGATGGTGATCTCACTTCTATCAGGAATACAGACAGGAAGTGATGTCAGGTACACACAGGAAGTTCTGGGTGAGAGGTGAGTCAGGAGGAAGTAGAGAGAAGACATTGGAAGTGGCAGTAGAGGAGGTAATAAGATCCTATCTTCTATTTACACCCAGTAACCCCGTCATGTCCGTCCTCTTCCTCCATAGTCACTGTGACGTCTTTTATCTCCAGCAGATGATGATACACACATATATAGTGTGGAGACCTAGATTAACCCCTTCAGGGTCAGAACATTTCTCCACTTACAGGGCCGGAACACTCTCCATTTTGAAGATGTGTCACCTTTCCCACCAATCACCTTCTCACCACCTATATCAGGGGTCTCCAAACTGTATAAACAAAGGGCCAGTTTAGACTAGGCCAGTGGGAGTAGAAAATGTCCAGTGGAAGTAAACAATGCCCTGTCATTGGTGTCAGTAGGAGGAACTGTGCCCTATCATTGGTGTTGGTGGGAGGAATAGTTCCCTATCATTGGTGTCGGTGGGAGGAACTGTGCCCCATTGTTCGTATCAATGAAATGATTAGCGCCCCATTGTTAATATCAATAGAAGGAATGGTGCCCCATCATTGATGTCGGTGGGATAAATAGTACCCCATTGTTAGTGTCAGTGGATGGAATAAAGCCACGAGGGCCAGATAAAGGCAAGCAAATGGCTGCATGCAGCCCCCGGGCCACAGTTTGAAGACCGCTCGTCTATACTAAACGGTTTATACCACTTTTATTAGTGGAGGAATGGAAGTGTATGGCATTGGAAGAAATCACATCCAGGTACATGGTTGTCAGGAAAATTTGGCTGTACGCTGAGCGCACACCATATCTCCTGTGGCAATAAGCACACATTTCATCTAATGATATAATGCATCTTCCCCATCATTCTATTTCCCGTATATACCCAAGTAAACAGACATCACCACAGCTTACGTTCTCAGTTCCATCGTACGACTGCCCCAGCGACCAGTAGGGCTGCGCATCTTCACCGGTCTCACGATTCGATGCGATTACGATTATCAAGTCCACAATTCGATTTGATTAGATTCCGCGATGCATCACGATTGCAGCGCAAGTGCGCATGGCTCTCCCCCCGAAATACTAAAGGAGATGGATCAGAGACTGCAGACGTGGTATAGGAGATGATCAGAGACTTCGGGCATAGTACAGGAGATGGTCAGAGACTGCAGACATAGTACAGGAGATGGTCAGAGACAGCAGACATAGTACAGGAGATGGTCAGAGACTGCAGACATAGTACAGGAGATGGTCAGAGACTGCAGACATAGTACAGGAGATGGTCAGAGACTGCAGACATAGTACAGGAGATGGTCAGAGACTGCAGACGTGGTACAGGAGATGATCAGAGACTTCGGGCATAGTACAGGAGATGGTCAGAGACTGCAGACATAGTACAGGAGATAGTCAGAGACTGCAGACATAGTACAGGAGATGGTCAGAGACTGCAGACATAGTACATGAGATGGTCAGAGACTGCAGACATAGTACAGGAGATGGTCAGAGACTGCAGACATAGTACAGGAGATGGTCAGAGACTGCGTGCATGCTACAGGAGATGGTCAGAGGCTGCATGCATGCTACAGGAGATGGTCAGAGACTGCGTGCATGCTACAGGAGATGGCCAGAGACTGCGTGCATGCTACAGGAGATGGTCAGAGACTGCGTGCATGCTACAGGAGATGGTCAGAGACTGGGTACATGCTACACGAGATGATCAGAGACTGGGGACATGCTACAGGAAATGGTCAGAGACTGCAGAATTTATACAGAAGATCAGCAGGTAAGTATGATTTTTTTTTTTTAAAGAAAAAAATAATACCATTTAGTATCACTTTAACAAACCCATTGAGTCTTTTGGCAGCAACTTGCATAGTAAACAGGTCAACATCACTGCACAAATAAAAAAAAGGGAGACATTCCAATCAGCAAGAAATATACTGCTTCTAGATCAGTAGATGGTTCCAGAGGGGAGAGATGATAGGGAAATCACAGGAAGCAATTAGACAGTAAAAGAGTTTGTGCAGCCCCCAATGTGTAAGGCAAACAGTACACACACAGGATAGCTGCAGCAGGGAAGGGGGGGTGTGCCACCTTTACACTCACCCATATATCAAGCATGACAGGCTTATCTCTCACCTCCGGAGCACTTTCATCCCCCCCCCCCCCTCCTCTCCTCACAGCTCGTTTGTAGTTTCCAGAAGCCGACTTTATGCCTCATCGCACGGATGTTACAACAGCTGCAGTTTCAGCTCCGTGCGGTGATCTTTGTGTCTGTCTCTCAGGCAGCTCCTTGTGCAGCTCGGCACCGCCCATCGGGGAGATGACCAGTGTCACTGTCCAGTCAGAGCTCCAAATCACAGAGGAGGGGGAGATCGTGGGTGGGGGCAGCAACGAGGCTCAGGCTACAATGTGTGAGTTGAGGAGGGGACTGCTCCAGGCGCAGCCAGCCGATCGGCAGCATATCATTCCAGCAAAAACATTGTTGTGCGGGGGAGCGGGAGGGGCCGCAATGACGTCATTAATAATCGATTATTGCCGAATACGGCATCGATGCAGAATCGGGCAGGGTATAATCTCGATGCATCGATCATTTTCAACACCCCTAGCGACCAGTGTGCTTGGCTTTTTACCACAAAAGAAATCACAAACAGGAAGCGATGACTCCAACAGCCAATCGCTTCCTCCATGGAAAGTGACATCACAGGAAATTACCTTCACACAGGAAATGACCTTACATAAAATCCTTCCAACAAAATTAGTTACAAACAACCAATGAATAATGGCTAAAGGAGTCCTATGGGCGTGTCTGAGCAGAGACAGAGTGTATGCGTTACCTGGAAGCCATGTTGTTTAAAGGGGAGTTCCAGCCATTTGTATGTTTATTTATTATCCTCTCCCCGGCCGGCGTCTTTATTCTCAGTGTGGGCACCCGGCCGTGACAGCTTTCGGCTTCACGGCCGGGCACCCACTGCGCATGCGCGCGCGGCCCGGCGCCGCGCCGTGTAATTGGCCAGGAGATCGCCTAGGACCTGTGACGTGTCCTAGGCGATCGCCTACAGCAGCCCCTTCCTGAAGGCGATTAAGCTTAGTCGCCTACAGGAAGGAGGAAGTGGGACAGGAAGTCCCACTCTTGCTGAAGCCCCCACTCCCCCCCCAAAAAAATTACATGCCAAATGTGGCATGTAAGGGGGAGAGGAGTGGGTTAAGAGGAAGTTCCAAATTTGGGTGGAACTCCTCTTTAACTAATCAAAGGCATCCGCATGGCCAAACAAACATGAACTCCATTTGTGACCAGAACAACTCAAAGACTCCCATATTTACCGCTGGTTATGAATCCTTATTCTGCGTTGTTCTAGAGAACAATGCATACCCGGATTATACTACCGTTCCTGGGGATGGGAGGTTATCTGCAGGTGTACGCTACGAGTCCTGACATTTGCTGAGCAGAGACAAGAGCGTACATCCGCCTATAACCGATAATGTCCTTGAGAGTAAACATATCCCCTTCAGACAAACTTCTGTGCAATGCACAGGGGCCCTTTCGCTGGCGGACATACCCCCACTCTGCAAACACCTCTCTCCAATCACAGGAAGTTTTCCACTACCAGACGGGATTCAACCAGCATCAGTCAGTTTTTTAGAGCGGGTTTCGTGAGTACTAACACTGGGTGACACTATGACAATACATAATAAATACATCTTCATTAAATTTCCACAACAATGTGAATGGTCAAGTTGGTGACAAGATACACAGCGGGTCCAACCAGAAAATGCACAGTGAGACCTATCTAGTAATAGAATTTCCATCCATTGTGGTGAGTGTCATCCATGTGGGGTCACCTGGAAGTGGTCACGTGTTTATCTGTTACTAATGGCACCAGCCATTGTTTTTCAAGCAACTAATATTTGAAGGGGTCTTTTTGATACATTGGACATTAGTTATGTTTTCTGGTGTCATTCATTTATTTATCTTTTATCTTTTCTATTTATCTTTTACATGTGGCAAAATCTTGATTTT
Source organism: Rana temporaria (assembly GCF_905171775.1). Classification (NCBI taxonomy): domain Eukaryota; kingdom Metazoa; phylum Chordata; class Amphibia; order Anura; family Ranidae; genus Rana; species Rana temporaria. Next base: position 4,024,639 of record NC_053492.1, on the reverse strand, counting down.
CATTTTTGGCAGCGCAGTCTTTATACACATTTACTGGAGATCATATGACCATCACATTGCCTCCACCTCCCTCCCTGATAGAATAGAGAAATAAAAAGAAGATTCTAGAAGTCACCAGAGAGATGATGTAGGAGAGGGGAGCGGTGTCGGGAATTCTGGGACATTATCCAGTAACAGACAAGGGGTGTGTCTGGATGGTGACTGTATCATTGTGTGTGTCAGGTTCCTATAAGGTGTCAGGATGTCACTGTCTATTTCTCCATGGAGGAGTGGGAGTATTTAGAAGGACACAAGGATCTCTACAAGGACGTCATGATGGACAATCAGCCGCCCCTCACATCACCGGGTAAGAGGAGACTTTATTGTAAAGGAGAGAGCAGTACGGAGGCTCCACCTAGATCCCCCATCATCTGATAAACACATAGAAACAATGTATTCAGTCAGTGTGTGTGTTTCCTACAGATGGATCCAGTAATGGGAACCCACCAGAGAGATGTCCCCGTCCTCTGTATTCCCAGGATTCCACACAGGAAGGTCACACCATCCCTCACCATCATCAGGTAGATGAGGAACAATCACTGATAGTATCATTAGGATCTGTACATTATCTGCATTGTTACCATTGATGTCATTTTTATTCTATATTCAGAGTGGAAACCTGAGATATTCTAAAGTTGAGATTAAAGAAGAGATAAAAGAGGAGGATGATGAGGATGGGGTGATGGAGGAGTCAGAGTCTCTAAAAGAACACAAAGATCTGTACCAGGACACCATGGTGGAGTCATCCAGCTACAGAGACCCCCCAGAGAGATGTCCCCGTCCTCTGTATTCCCGGGATTCCACACAGGAAGGTCTCACCATCCCCCACCATCATCAGGTAGATGAGTGACAATTATTGGTAGTTCTGATTTATACACAGCATGTTTGTTACAATGAATGTTTTATTATATATTTAGAGTGGAAATCTCAGGGATTATAATATTGTTGTTAAAGAAGAGTATAAAGAGGAGGATGAGGAGTATGGAGTGATGGAGGAGTTTTCAGAAGGACACAAGGATATCATGGAGCCACCTAATACCAGGAACCCACCAGAGAGATGTCCCCGTCCTCTGTATTCCCGGGATTCCACACAGGAAGATCACACCATCCCCCACTGTTACAAGGTTGGTGGGACAGAGATTATAAACCACAGACTCATGGAGACAATGTGTGAATTTGTGATGTCACAATAATAAAGCTTTTATTTTACGGATGATATTCTCTCTCATTTTCTTGATTTAGAGTGAAGATCCAATCGATATAGAATTTGAGGTTAAAGCAGAAGAAGAAGAAGAAGAGAAGTATGTGAGGGATGATCAGCAGTCTATGGAGGAGAATGGAATAATAAGACTAATTATAGAGGAGGACACTCCTACAGAGATCAGCACAGGTGGGTCATTAACACTAAATACATTCCTCCACCCATACTGCTCACTGATTGGTGCAGACTAGGATGGGGACTGGGTGATATCAGCCTGTAATCCCCTGGTCACTTTCCTGAGCTGTGTTCCCTGTCCTGTATTCCTGGGTGGAGGGATATGTCTGTAAGGTCTCAGACCCAAGTCACTGAGTGCAGTCTCAGGAGATGGGAGGCAGCGGTGTGGAATCTCTGCAACATTTAGGTTACCGCTGATTACTGAATACCAATATTATCCACTTGCTGATCACCCATAGTAAATATACGTCATTACTTTGAAGTTAAATACAGGTGTTCTTTCAGCAGCTAGCAGCCATAAGCCTAGTATCACTATTTACTGTGGGTGATTCTCTACACAATAAAAGTGGATTAGCCCTCGAGATCCCTTTTATAGATGACGGGTGAGGTCCCCTGCCTCTTTCCAGTCTTTTCTGAGCTTACTGTATCCGTCAGTTTACCCGGACTTGATCCGATTCAGCTGTTTGCTAGGCAGGAAGTCAAGTGAGGACAAGATGGCCCCCACGTGGCTCTATGCCCTTGAAGGACCGGAGCGACCTCTGACGTCAGTTTCAGCAATGGCATAAACAAAGGATTTTTTTTCTTGAAGTCAAAATGTTTTTTTTGCTTTTAAACGTGAATGAGAGTTCTGGGATCATGCTTACTTCTATTAAAAGGGATGTTATCATTCCTTGTATTAGAAAATTAATAATTATAAAAAAATTAAAGTGCCCCATGCCTCCGTGCTTACGCAGAGAAGCGAATGCATATGTAAGTCACACCCGCATATGTAAAAAGTGTTTTGCTGACCATGCCATATCAGAATGACGGTTACAGCGCGGTCAGCTTATTCTGGGAGGGCGTACAATGACATACTCTCAGATGGAGCAATCACTTGTCAACAAACTGTCATCATATCCGGTTCAGCTCCTCCCCTCTCCTTACACTGATGTGAGGAGAGGAGGGAGCCGGTGCAGCAACACTTGTGGGCTGGATATAAAGGGCCCACAGTGCTGATCTGTGCCCATTCATGCTCACCATGGCTCATTCAAGCCTCATCCATGGCTCGGTCACGCCTCATCCATGGCTCGTTCACGCCTCATCCATGGCTCTTTCACGCCTCATCCATGGCTCGTTCACACCTCATCCATGGCTCGTTCACGCCTCATCCATGGCTTGTTCACGCCACATCCATGGCTCGTTCACACCTCATCCATGGCTCGTTCACGCCTCATCCATGGCTTGTTCACGCCACATCCATGGCTCGTTCACGCCTCATCCATGGCTCGTTCACGCCTCATCCATGGCTCGTTCACGCCTCATCCATGGCTCATTCATGCCTCATCCATGGCTCATTCATGTCTCATCTGTGACCACCCATGCCACATTCATGCTTACCAATGCCTTATTCGTGCTCATCCATGCCCCATTCGTGCTCATCCATGCCACATCAGTCCTCATCCATGCCACATCAGTGATCAATCATGCCACATCCATGCCACTACAGTGAATCACAAACATGTAATAGGTAGTCAAATTAGATTTGAAATGTATGCCCCAAGAACACCTGATGGTGCTCCTTGGATGTTGGGCCTCTGTAAGTGGTCGGGCTGTGGAAAACTCTCACACATGTGGTATCGCCATACTCAGGAGGAGTAGCAGAATGTATTTTGGGGTGTAATTTTTGCTTTGTACATGCTATGTGTTAGAAATATGTTATATATGGACAACTTTGTTAAAAAAAACGAATGTTCTCATTGTTTTTTCACTCTCTGACTAAGGTCCATGAATAAAAAAAATTCTGGTAGGAGATCAGAGGACTCATTTACTAGTTACTTTGAGGGGGGAATTGTAAGATCATCATAGACAAAGCTGCCTGATGTGGGCGGAGGCCTGGTTTAGGGGAACCAATCCTGCTCATGTCTAGTAATATTCTTTTTATTTCTATTTTAGTAGATGGACGGGAGATGAGGAAAACCTCAGAGGATTGTCTCACTTTGTCTCCAGACTGTAAAGTAGAAGATGAGGACATCACACAGTATAGTCCAGAAGAAAACCTGACTACCTCAAATGTCCATCCGGCACCACACAGTGTAGATGGACCATCGTATTTCTCTTATCCTGAGGAACCTCAGACTGTGAGGGACGGTGCCATCCTTCCAACAGAGAAGAGGTTTTTCTGTACTGAGTGCGGGAAGTGTTTCCATTCTAAATCTAATCTTAATGTGCATATAAGATCTCACACAGGGGAGAAGCCGTATTCCTGTTCTGAGTGTGGGAAATGTTTTTCACGGAAGTCCCATCTTTACACACATCAGAGATCTCACACAGGGGAAAAGCCGTATTCCTGTCCTGAGTGTGGGAAATGTTTTTCAGATAAGTCCAGTCTTTCCAAACATCAGAGATCTCACATGGGAGAGAAGCCGTATTCCTGTCCTGAGTGTGGGAAATGTTTTTCACAGAGGTCACATCTTTCCACACATCAGATATTTCACACGGGGGAGAAGCCGTATTCCTGTCCTGAGTGCGGGAAATGTTTTTCAGATAAGTCCAGTCTTTACAGACATCAGAGATTTCACACGGGGGAGAAGCCGTATTCCTGTCCTGAGTGCAGGAAATGTTTTACACAGAAATCCAGTCTTTACACACATCAGAGATCTCACATGGGGGAGAAGCCGTATTCTTGTCCTGAGTGCGAGAAATGTTTTACACAGAAGTCCAGTCTTTACAGACATCAGAGATCTCACACGGGGGAGAAGCCATATTCTTGTCCTGAGTGAGGGAATTGTTCCTCTCTGAAAGGCCTGTCTTCCTGTACATCGGGGATCCCACACAACCCTCGAGGTGTATTAGTGCCTTGAGTGTGGGAAATGTCTTGTGTATGAATGTTGCTGGACATCACAGCTCTCATGTGGGGAAGAAGCACACCCTGATATACACCTCAGATATACTCCATGGCTGATCATCCTGTAAGAAACAGTTCATAAGGAGATCAGAGATCACCAAAGACATGGATGAAGTGTTGTACCGTGTTGGCCATTGATAGCAGTGTAAAAATAAAAAATGGAGTCATTACCTCTTATTGGCTGAGTACATTTTGTGGTGTAAGATTTTACAAACACCTAGAGGTCTGTTTAAAAAAAAATGTTGAACGGTTATGAACGGCACAGCGTATCGTCTTTACGCTACGCCGCCGTAAATTACAGGAGCAAGCGCTGTATTCACGAAGCACTTGCTCCGTAATTTGCGTAGCGTAAAAGGGGCCGGCGTAAGCGCGCTTAATTCAAATGATCCGTTAGGGGACATGGATCATTTAAATTAGGCGCGTTCTCGCGCCGAACGTACTGCGCATGCGCCGTCCCTAAAATTTCCCGACGTGCATTGCGGTAAATGACGTCGCAAGGACGTCATTGGTTTCGACGTGAAAGTAAATGGCGTCCAGCGCCATTCACGGACGACTTATGCAAACAACGTAAAATGTTCAAATCGCGACGTGGGAACGACGTCCATACTTAACATTGGCTGCGCCTCCTAATAGCAGGAGCAGCCTTACGCCGAAAACGAGTTACGCAAACGACGTAAAAAAACTACCGCCGGGCGCACGTACGTTTGTGAATCGGCGTAAGTATGTAATTTGCATACTCTACGCTGACAACTACGGAAGCGCCACCTAGCGGCCAGTGTGAGAATGCACCCTAAGATACGACGGCGTAAGAGACTTATGCCAGTCGTATCTTAGGCTAATGTCGGCGTATCAAGCTTTCTGAATACAGAAAATAGATACGCCGGCGTAGCTTTGAATTTACGCGGCGTAAATCGTTCCTGAATCTACCCCATTGTAAAATGCAGATTTTGGGCCTGAAGATTAGATAATACCCCCAAACATATATTTTCTGAAAGCAGAGTCCCTGGAGAATAAAATGGTGGTAATTGTTAAGGTGTTCCTCGTACACAAATGTCACCTTCATATCCGGGTTTATTTTCTCCTTTCCCCCATTTTCTATGGTGTGATCTTTTCTACAATACTTTGTTATAATAATGTAACACGTTGTGTATTGTATTGTACACAAATTAATAATGACTCCGCCTCCACATTCCAGACACGTCATTTTCCTGACCAATCGGATGTCTACCTTTACTATTCCCTGATTTTATGACTGCAATCTTGTTAAAAGTAACATTATAATAAAACGTTTATTGAATGAAGAAAAATAAAGAGTGTGTGTCGGTGTAATGATGAAAATCTGTGATATGAAACATTTCTCATCGGTGACACTATAAAAGTCTTTACAGGTCATCAGTTTAGAGTTCGGGGTCATTATTCTCACCATCTGCAGAGATCTGCGTTGTTCTGCACTAGGGAAATGCACATCTGTGCAAGACACATAGATAACAATTGTTTTCTATGTCTGGTTCACACCCAAACCCGTGTGTGATGTGCGGGGCGGAGCTGTGTGGGGTTATGCAGCATGTCTGCAGTTTTCCGCACCTAAACTGAAGAAAACTGACAGCACCGCTCTGCACTCCATAGGAGAGGAGAGCCGTGTGTCCCCACAGATAAGAGAGGACAGCAGGAGGAATCATGGCGGACAGGAGCATGTGATCAGTGTGGTGGGGGAAGGGGGGCAATTATAAGAACTGATCTCCTGTGTGTCTCTCCCTGCAGCTGCTGGAAGCTGCTTCTCCTCCTCTCCCTCCTGCCAGCTTTCAGTGGCTGCAGGGAGAGAAGCCAAGGAGATCAGTTCTTGTAATTTCCCCCACCAAGCAGATCACATGTTAATGTCCACTATTTAATTCTTTCTCCTTGCCCCCCAAGTGCTGTCATTTCCCCTCCCGCCAGCTGCTGAAAGCTGCTTCTACCCCTCTCCCGCCTGCCGGCTTTTCATTTACCAGAGTCACCAACATCCTTCACACTCTCCTCACCTCTTCATACACACTCAGGAGCTCCGCCTCTTCATACACACTCACGAGCTCCGCCTCTTTATACACACTCAGGGCTTTGCCTCTTCATACACACTCAGGGCTCCGCCTCTTCATACACACTTAGGGATCCACCTCTTCATACACACTCAGGGCTCCGCCTCTTCATACACACTCAGGAGCTCCGCCTCCTTATACACACTCAGGAGCTCCGCCTCTTCATACCCACTCAGGGCTCCGCCTCTTCATACACACTTAGGGCTCCGCCCCTTCATACACACTCAGGGCTCCGCCTCTTCATACACACTCAGGGCTCCGCCCCTTTATATACACTCAGGGAGGAGAGAAAGGGGAATCCCTCATCATGTAACGCCTTTTATTAAAAGGAAATACTAAAATCTGCACTCACTGAAGTGGGAAGCTGCCACATTTAGCATTGGTAGTCATACTGCAACTGAAGGTTCATCTTGGCTGAATACCCAATCAGTGCAGCCGTTATCTCACCCCAAACAAGGGAAATTCAGTCACAACCCAAACAAAACAAAACAAGTGATCTGTTTTTTTTTTTAACAGAAAAGTTTTTATTAAAATAAAAAGGAAAACAAAAAAACAAAACATAAAATGAAAAAAAAAAATACAGAATGTGAAATCATATCACGGTACAGTACAGTTTCAGTACAATAAAAGAGAAACAAGAAAAATACAAATATGCATAGCAAAATGACTACTAGGAAATGCACAGAATACTAATCGATGCTAGATACCAACTGGCCTCAAATGATCAGCATGGTAATTCCATCATATCTAAGACATACTTCAGATAGGGGGCGTATCACACCCGACGGGGGTGTCGGGGGGGGGGGGGGGGCTCATAGGGATCTAAACAGTGAGTGATCTAGCAGTTATCCACGAATTCCAGACATTGTCAAATTTTTGGGGGCATTTACGGCTCATATATGTCAGTTTATAAAGAGGCAACACCGAGTCGACCATTTCACGCCATTGAGTCACCGTGGGGGGGTCGTCATTTTCCACTGTCGCAATAGCGTCTTCCTGGCATAAAAGCATAAGTAAAACAGTTGTAGTCGTGCGTGCGTAGAGTGAGTCACCAGCTCAGTGGCACCCAAAAGGAGAACCCTGGGATCCAGTGACAGCGGGAGCTTAGTGGCGGCGGCAATTTCCGCCACCACCGCACCCTAGTATCCCTGGATGACAGGACAGGCCCAAGTAACATGATAGAACGTTCCCACCGCTTGTTGACATTTCGGGCACCGATCCGACTGTGTCTGATATATCCGGGCAAGTCTTTGGGGGGTGTAATAGGCCCTATGTAAAAATTTTAACTGGATAAACCTGTCCCTAGCAGAGATAACAGTTGGTATGTACTGGGATAAAACCGAATCCCAGTCTTCCTACAAAAGGTCCGGGATGTCCGCCTTCCAAACCCCATATAGGGGGGACTCGCCATTCGAGTCCATGTAGGTGAGGCGGAGATAAACAGAGGACACCAGTCTATCTACCCCACGGGAAGCAAGGAACCTCTCAACTCTATGTGGCTCAACCGAAACCACCCTGGGGAATTGTGCCTGCGCAGCATGCTTTAGCTGTAGGTATCTGAATAGCATCCACGAAGGGAGCTGATATGTTTCACGCAGCTCAGGAAAAGGAAGCAGTGTCCCCGTTGGCATAATATGTTGTATTTTCACAATCCCAAATCTGGCCCAGATACTGGGATCCGGGATAGACCTGAAATGCGAAAGTTTGGGGTTACCCCATAATGGGGCATGAGGGGAGATGGAGTCAGACACCGCAACAGCTGCAGTGACCTTCTCCCAAACCTGAATCGTAGTGCGCATCGGGAGAGTCACCTGCGGGTCAGCTCTAGCTCCCCTATAGACCAGATTACTAAGTGCAGAGTAAGATCCCACGATAGCCGCTTCAAGATTTACTGCAGGGTTGGACCTGGACTGTTTAAACCACCAGCGAACAGTGACCAGCACTGCCGCCCAGTAGTATTTCCTGAAGCACGGTAAAGCCAATCCACCAGAGGACAGAGGGAGTTGAAGTTTGCGTTTCGCTATTCTAGGAGCCCCTCCACCCCAAACAAATGAGGAGACTACCCTATCCAGTTTGCAGAAAAAGGAAGCCGGGATGGGGACCGGGGTGTTCCGAAATATGTATAGGAACTTAGGGAGAAACACCATCTTCAACAGGTTTACCCTCCCCACCGGTGTCAGGGGGAGCGTCCTCCAGGCCTGGCATTTTGCGATTAGGTTTTGCAGCACCGGGTATAGGTTGTTTGCCAGAAACTGTGTCAAGTCACTACTGATTTCAATCCCGAGGTAACGAAATTTAGAGACTCTACTCAGGGGGGTCAAGGTCAGACAGACGAAACAGGCTAGATTTGCTCCAGTTAATTCGGATCCCCGAATAGCTACCGAACCTGTCAATAATCTCAAGGGCCGCCACCAGGGATTGGGAGTCGTCCCCAAGGTATAGAAGGGTATCATCAGCGAAAAGTGACACACGCTCTGTCAACGGCCCCACCTCAAGTCCCCTCACCTCAGTCGTTGAACGGAGCAGCATAGCCATGGGTTCAATGGCCAGGGCAAAGAGCCCCGGAGACAGCGGGCATCCCTGCCTCGTCCCCCTACACAAGCGAAAAGGGGGGGGAGATGGCGCCCCCAGTGCGCACCCTGGCCACCGGCAACTCATACAACAGTTTGATCCAGCCAACAAACCTGGCACCAAATCCAAATTTGTCCATCACCCGCCACAGGAAGCCCCACTCGACAGAGTCAAAGGCCTTCTCTGCGTCGAGTGAGGCCACCGCCCCGCCGTTGACTCGTTCACCAAAGATCGCTATATTAGTGTGGAGCCTACGGATATTTATGTCAGTGCCCTTCCTAGGCATAAACCCCGTTTGGTCACCATGGATCAATGAAAGTATCACTGTGTTCAACCGATTGGCCAGAATTTTTGTAAAGATTTTAGCATCTATGTTTAATAATGATATGGGCCGATAAGACGAACACAGCTCCGGGTCTTTCCCAGGCTTAGGTATCACGACAATCACGGCCTCCATCATGGAAGCCGGGAGGGTCTGCTGCTCCAACGCTGCAGTGAGCGTGGAATGGAAACGCGGGCCCACTACCTCCAGGTTAGTCTTATAAAACTCTGTGGGGAGTCCATCAGGACCCGGGGTCTTGCCTGCCTGTAGGGATTTAATAGCCCCCTGGACTTCCAACAATGTAATGGGAGCTTCCAGATTCGCTCGGGCCGTGGAAGTCAGGGAGGGGAAGTCTAGTGTCTGCAAAAACGTCTCTAGTTCCTCCCGGGAGTGAGATGTCCGGGATGTATAAAGATCTCGGTAGTATTGTTCAAACCTGCCATTGATTGATGCAGGGTCCAAAAGTAAGGTACCATCATCCTCCCTGATATTTGCTATACAAAAGCTCCCTGTTTGTTCAGTTGCCAACCAAGCCAATAGCCTCCCCGACCGCTCACCCTGCTCAAAGATATGCTGGGTCTGAGCGAGGAGAAAGCGACGGCAAGAGGCAGCATTAAGAAGCGACAGCTCCCTGTAGGCAGTGAGCATATCAGCATGGAAGCCCTGATCAGGAGCCTCTGCATATCGGGCCTCCAGTCTCAGAGCCCGCCTCTCCGCATCAGACAGTTCCAGCCTGGATTCTTTCCTGACCTTAGAAATATTAAATTGGTATCTACCCCTAGCATAGGCTTTAAACGCATCCCATACCACTTCTGGGGGAGCCGAAAGATCATTATGGGCCCAATAGTCCCCAAGTTCCGCCAGCATCAGCGGCTCCAGTTTCTCGTCAGTGACCCAGTACCTGGAGAGTCTCCACAGGCCCATAGCAGAGGCCGAATCCACGGAGAGCTCCAGCATAACCGTTGCATGATCCGATATGCCTCGCGGCAGATGGGCCACCGCACTCACCCTTTCCAGGAGGGGGTCACCCACATACACCAGGTCTATACGGGACAGTGTCGCGTGAGTCGCAGAGTGGCAAGTGTATTGCCTGTCCTGTGGGTACTTCCATCTCCACACATCACTCAGTCCATAAACCTCCGCCCACCGGGACAGTGCCGAGTCAGTCGATTGGTCAGGGTTTAGTTTGTCAACATTAGGTCTGGGGGCCATATTGAAGTCACCTGCCAGTAGTACATTGGAAGCAGGGTAGCCCGCGAGCAAGGCCTGTATCTTATGTAAGATTGTCATACCCAGTAGCAGGGGGCAAGTATAGACCCACAATCACCATATCTAATCTATCACAGAGAGCGTGAATGAGGACATATTGCCCATCTGGGTCCAGGCGGAGATCCAGCAACACAAAGGGCAGCGCCTTATGAATTAGTACACTGACCCCCCAGGAGTGAGAGGAATAAGTCGAGTGGAAGTATGATCCAACCCAGGGCTTCTTAAGAGAGAGGACCCTGGAGCCCGTAAGATGGGTCTCTTGGAGTATACAGATGTGCGGGCGGTATTTCTTTAGGTAGGAGAACACCAGGGATCTTTTAAATTTCGAGTTCAACCCCCGCACATTCCAAGATATCACGCTCAGGGGGGCCATGTCATCAGAGGGATAATAATCGCCTCTCTACCCCCATTCTGATCCCCACCAAGACCCACCAGCAGGCAGATACACATGAACATATAAACTAGCAGCAAAATCACATGTGTCAGACATAATAGGAGTGGGCATAAAATGTAGTCGTGTGCAGCATAGAAAAAAACAAGACTGTATCATTGGCAGAAAAGGAATAAAAGAAAAAACAAAACAAAAAGAACCCCCCCCACCCCATGCAACCCCCAAAACCCGGGTGCGTTTGACACCCCAAACCAAACATGACTATAAGTCTATGGGAGGCAGTTCACCAACAGGGCGCCTAGGAGGCACAGCAGAGAATAATGTAGAGGTAAAAAACAAAAACAAAAAAAAATACCCCCCCCGCCCCTTCGCCTGCTCCCCAAACAGTCCAGTTCAGGAAAGGAAACAGGAGCAAAACAGTAAGAATGCATATTTTCCCTGCGGTGGGAATCGATCACCCAGATAGCACTGGGGGCACAGTCATCTTGAGGTAAAGCCTGAGTCATCGAAAAGAGAGAGGAAAAAAAATAAATAAAACAAAACCAACGAAAGGGAAATCATTTTTCTTTTCCTCCCCCCTTTTCCTCTCCTTATCCCCGACTCCTGTCTTTTTCTTCCTCTTGGAAAGAGAGAAAATAGGTGTGGGTGAAAGATAGATATCCCCCCCAGGTCTCCAACTGGGAAAAGTAGCAGTCGCTAGAGCCATCGCTACAACCGCTCCCCCCCCCAATCTTCACAGGAGGATCGGTAGTCCAAGTCTCGAGGGGGAGAGCATCTCCAGCGACAATAGACAAAGTCCCCCTGGCCGTTGGTCACATCCAGGGATCTGCAGGCAGCAATCACGGCCATCAGTGAAAGTGTAGGTAGAAATCAGCAGTCACAACGGCAACGAGAGGACCGGGGAACAGTTCAGGAGGGGGGGGGGACAGTGCCAAAGATAATGTCAGACAGTCTGGAGACATAAACAAGGAGGCACATAGGAACTCACCCATCACCCGAGAAAACAGGATACCGTCCAGGAGCTCAGTGCCTCGGGAGGGTTTCCAGCCAGTTAGCAGCCTCCTCAGGGATCGTGAAGAAACAAAGGGACTCTCCATCTTGGACTCGCAGCCGGGCCGGGAACAGCATGCTGTACTTCATCCCCCTCTGGAGCAAAGCCAGTTTCACCTGGTCAAATGATTTCCGCTGCTTTTGCGTCTCCACGGAGAAATCCGGGAAAATCATCAGGCGGGTCCCCTCGAATCGCAAGGCCTCAATCTTTCTGCTCTCCCGCAGCTCCACATCACGATCGCGGAAATTCAAGAGGCGAAGGATGAATGTATGCGGCGGCGCTCCGGGGGGACCACGAGCGGCCGGCATCCGATGGGCCCGCTCCACCGCAAATCCTGGAGCGCTGTGTCTGTTCCCTCCTTTTGAGACGCCATGTTGGAGACCGTTTGGGTTCCGGGCTTCCCGCCACAAGGCTGAACACGAGCCGGCGGTGACTTCTTGTACACATAAGTCTTGTTTAGCGGGCATACCAGGCCGGGCACCCGTTCAGCAGGTCTCAAGTGCATTAGTCCGCAGGGAAATAGGATAAATGGCAGGCAGGGCAGCGGAGCTCCTCAACTATGCGTCCGCTCTGGTGGCCTTCTTGGACACGCCCCTCACAAGTGATCTGTTTATTGGTCCCTTATTGGTGACCGATGGGAGAAGGATCCCCTTATATCAGTGATCAGTGAAAGAAGGACATTTTTACATTATCATGAAATTGTTGTTACTGAAAGACAGAAATTGATCAATTCACAGGGAATCCCTAGAATCCTTTAGAGGATCCCTGGCTAATAAAGTCTGGACTAGTCAGTAATATATTTTTTTATCCCCCTTGGTGGGAGTGTAGATGACCCATCTATAAGGATATACAGTACATACACACACAGCACTTCAAAATATTTCTCAGGACTGAAGTTCCTTTGAGCTCCACAAGGTGGTGATCTCACTTTTACCCAGGAGATCTCTATGGAAAACAGGAAGTGATGTCAGGTACAGACAGGAAGTTTCGGGTGAGAGGTGAGTCGGGAGGAAGTAGAGAGAAGACATTGGACGTGGCAGCAGAGGAGGTAATAAGATCTTATTTTCTATTTACACCCAGTAACCCCGTCATGTCCGTCCTCTTCCTCCATAGTCACTGTGATGTATTTTAAATCCAGCAGATGATAATACACACATATATAGTGTGGAAATGTAGATTAACCCCTTCAGGATCAGAACATTTCCCCACTTACAGGGCCGGAAAACACTCTCCATTTTCTAGATGTGTCACCTTTTCCACCAATCACATTCTCACCTCCTCACCTCATCAGTCTATATCGGGGTCTCCAAACTTTCTAAACAAAGGGCCAGTTTAGACTTTAGAGGGGCCAGTGGGAGTAGAAAATGTCCAGCGGAAGTAAACAATGCCACATCATTAGTGTCAGTGGAAGGAACTGTACCCCATTGTTCATATCAATAAAATGAATAGTGCCCCATTGTTTATATCAATATAAGGAATGGTGCCCTATCGTTGGTGTCAGTGGGATGAATAATTCCCCATAGTTGGTGTCAGTGGATGGAATAGCGCCGCAAGGGCCAGATAAAGGTAAGCAAAGGTCTATACTAAATAGATTATACCACTTTTATTAGTGGGGGGTGTGGCAGTGTTTGGCATTGGAAGAAATCACATCCAGGTACATGTGATTGGTCAAGTTGGTGACAAGATACACAGCGGGTCCAACCATAAAATGCACAGTGAGACCTATCTAGTAATAGAAGATCCATCCATTGTGGGGAGTGTCATCCATGTGGGGTCCCCTGGAAGTGGTCACATGTTTATCTGTTACTAATGGCACAGCACCTGTTCACCTACCTCTTGTTTTTCAAGCAACTAATATTTGAAGGGAAATTTTTGATACATTGGACATTAGTTGTGTTTTCTGGTGTCATTCAATAAACTGTTTAATAATCTTTATTTATATTTTTGGCAGCGCAGGAGTGGGAGTATTTAGAAGGACACAAGGATCTCTACAAGGACGTCATGATGGAGAATCAGCCGCCCCTCACATCACCGGGTAAGAGGATCCACCTAGACCCCCCATCATCTGATAAACACTTAGGCCCGGATTCACATACAGCGGCGCATATTTATGCCGCCGTAGCGTATCTCCTTTACACTACGCCGACGCAGCGCAGAGAGGCAAGCACTGTATTCACAAAGCCAGTGCTGCCAAAACTGCGCTGGGTTTCCTAGGCGTAAGCCGGCATAGGTGGAAGTGGGCGTGAGCCATGCAAATGAGGCGTGACCCCATGCAAATGATGGGCCGAGCGCCAGACAGATATGTATAACAAACAGCGCATGCGCTGTCCTGTGGACGCATCCCATTGCGCATGCTCAGAATCACGTCGGAACTACTCCCTAAGATACGTCGGATCACTGCCTACGGCGTGAACGTTACCTACGCCTAGTCATATTCACGTCCAACGTAAACTTAGTTAAATACGACGGCTTGTGTTCCCTGGTACAGCCCTTTGCATGGATGCTGCTGAGTTACACCTCCTTTATGGGGCATAACTTTACGCCGGATGTATGACTTTAAGCGCACTGCGTCGGACAGACTTGCGTTCGTGAATCGGCGTATCTCCCTCATTTGCATATCTGAATAGAAAATCAATAGGAGCGCCAAATACGTCCAGCGTAAATATGCGCCCACTCTACGCCGGCGTAGGCAAGTTATGTCGGTCGGATGAAGCCTATTTTCATGCGTATCTTAGTTTCTGAGTCCGGCGCATAGATACGACGGCGCATATTTTCACTTACGTGGCGTATCTTGAGATACGTCGGCGCAAGTGGTTTGTGAATCCGGGCCATAGAAACAATGTATTCAGTCAGTGTGTGTGTTTCCTACAGATGGATCCAGTAATGGGAACCCACCAGAGAGATGTCCCCGTCCTCTGTATTCCCGGGATTCCACACCGGAAGGTCACACCATCCCTCACCATCATCAGGTAGATGAGGAACAATCACTGATAGTATTATTAGGATCTGTACATTATCTGCATTGTTACCATTGATGTCATTTTTATTCTATATTCAGAGTGGAAACCTGAGAGATTCTAAAGTTGAGGTTAAAGAAGAGATAAAAGAGGAGGATGGGGTGATGGAGGAGTCAGAGTCTCTAAAAGAACACAAAGATCTGTACCAAGACACAATGGTGGAGTCATCCAGCTACAGAAACCCACCAGAGAGATGTCCCCGTCCTCTGTATTCCCGGGATTCCACACAGGAAGGTCACACCATCCCCCACCATCATCAGGTAGATGAGTGACAATTATTGGTAGTTCTGATTTATACACAGCATGTTTGTTACATTGAATGTTTTATTCTATATTCAGAGTGGAAACCTCGGGGATGATAATATTGATGTTAAAGAAGAGTATAAAGAGGACGATGAGGAGTATGGAGTGATGGAGGAGTTATCAGAAGGACACAAGGATATGATGGAGCCGCCTATTACCAGGAACCCACCAGAGAGATGTCCCCGTCCTCTGTATTCCCGGGACTCCACACAGGAAGGTCACACCATCCCTCCCTTTTGCAAGGTTGGTGGGATGGAGATTATAAATCACACTTATAGAGAAAATGTTTGGATTTTTTATATGATGTCACAATAGTAAAGCTTATATCTTACAGATGATATTCTCTCTCATTCTCTTGATTTAGAGTGGAGATCCAATCGATATAGAATTTGAGGTGAAATCAGAAGAAGAAGAGATGTATGTGAGGGATGATCAGCAGTCTATGGAGGAGAATGGAATAACGGGGACATTTATAGAAGAGGACACTCCTACAGAGATTAGCACAGGTGGGTCATTAACACTAAATCCATTCCTCCACCCATACTGCTCACTGATTGGTCCAGAGTAGGGTGGGGACTGGGTGATATCAGCCTGTAATCCCCTGGTCACTTTCCTGAGCTGTGTTCCCCGTCCTGTATTCCTGTACACACCATCAGACCAAAATCCCCGCGGACAGAAAACGCGGTGACGTGGCGGCGACGATCGAGAACCAGGAAGTTCAATGCTTACACGCATGCGTCGAATCACTTTGACGCATGCGGGGGATTTCGGTCCGATGGTTAGGTGTACTAACCATCGGACATGTCCGACGGACAGGTTTCCACCGGACAAGTTTCTTAGCATGCTAAGAAACTTTTGTCCGCTGGAAACCTGTCCGCTAGGCCGTACACACGGTGGGACATGTCCGCGTAAACTGGTCCGCGGACCAGTTTCAGCGGACATGTCCAGTCGTGTGTACGCGGCCTTACAGGTTTTCTTCTAAGATTGCCCTGTATTTGTCTACATTCATCTTCCCATCAACTCTGACCAGCTTCCCTGTCCCTGCTGATGAAAAGCATCCCCACCACATGATGCTGCCACCACCATGTTTCACGGTGGGGATGGTGTGTTCAGGGTGATGTGCAGTGTTAGTTTTCTGCCACACATAGCGTTTTGTTTTTAGGCCAAAAAGTAAAATTTTGGTGTCATGTGACCAGAGCCCCTTCTTCCACATGTTTTCTGTGTCCCCCCCCCATGGCTTCTCACAAACTGCAAAAAGGACTTCTTATGACTTTCTTTCACCAATGTCTTTCTTCTTGTCACTCTTCCATAAAGGGCAGATTTGTGGAGAGCACGACTGAGGCCCGTACACACGAGGAGACATGTCCGATGAAAACGGTCCGCGGACCGTTTTCATCGGACATGTCTCCTGGGAGCTTTTGGTCTGATGTGTGTACACACCATCAGACCAAAATCCCCGCGGACAGAGAACGTGGTGACGTAGAAGACACCGACGTTCTCAAACACGGAAGTGCAATGCTTCCACGCATTCGTCGAATCAATTTGACGCATGCGCGGGATTTCGGGACGCTGGTTACACATCATAACCAGCGGACATGTCCGATTAGGTGTACTAACCATCGGACATGTCCGACGGACATGTTTCCAGCGGACAAGTTTCTAAGCTTGCTAAGAAACTTTTGTCCGCTGGAAACCTGTCCGCTAGGCCGTACACACGGTCGGACATGTCCGCAGAAACTGGTCCGCGGACCAGTTTCAGCGGACATGTTCGACCGTGTGTACGCGGCCTAAGGCCTCGTACACACGACAGAGTTTCTCGGCAGAATTCGCCGAGAAACTCGGTCAAAACCCGGATTCTGCCGAGAATCTCTGTCGTGTGTACACTTTTGGCTCGATGGAGCCACCGAGGAACTCGACGAGAAAATAGAGAACATGTTCTCTATTTTCTCGTTGTCCTCGTTGTTCTATGGGAGAAGGAGGCCCGCTGAGCTCCTCGGCGGCTTCATCCCAAAACTCGACGAGGAACTCGACGTGCCAAGCACGTCGAGTTTCTCTGTCGTGTGTACGGGGCCTGATAGTTGTCCTGTGGACAGATTCTCCCCCCTGAGCTGTGGATCTCTGCAGCTCCTCCAGAGTTACCATGGACCTCTTGGCTGCATCTCTGATAAATGTTCTCCTTGCACGGCCCGGTCAGTTTAGGTGGATGGCCATGTCTTAGTAGGTTTGCAGTTGTGCCATACTCTTTCCATTTTCGAATGATGGATGGATTGAACAGAAGCAAATTAGTGTTTATCGGGTAAACAAGCCACCATTTCCATGAATACCCCCTCAAGTCTAATTACCATCAATAAATACTTCTTCTATGGTCCTTTATCATCCTTAGGTATGTAAACAATGTACCCTTAGAAATGTGTCATTAGATAAACAGATACCAATGTGGCTTTGCCCAACATTAACATCCTTTTGATGTGTAAAATGTATTTATCACCTGCCTGTCCTGGAATGTTTGTATGTGAACACCTCACAATACATATAATATAATATCCTACGTAAATCGACCAACATATTACAACACAGGTAACTGAGTCCGGGTAGTTTAGGGTCTGCCTCAGCTAGCTGAAGCTCAAGGAGAAGGTCACTCAGTCTCTGGAATTCTTCGTTGTCCTCGCTAGATATCTTTGGGAAAGTTTTCAGACGCATGAACAAAACATTTTCTATCGCTGCCGTAACTTTGCTCTAGTCGATCGCATTACGCTGTGAGGCCTGCTGTAGTATTGTCCATGAAAACCGATCTTAATGGTTTAACATGTCCAGCAGATAGAGGACCGAGCCATCTGATCAGCAGATCCAATTCTTCAGCAGCTGTAATGCCAAGATCACTGATTTCAGTTCTGAAAGCACATTTCCAACTTCTGTAGTTCTCAGGTTGGTCATAAGAACTTGTGAGACCAATCTTTGTGAGTTCTCTGCAAAGTATGTACCTCACAAACTCTGCTGTCTCAGTTATCTCTGCCTTCATGCAAGACATTGTTGGCTGAAAGGTGCTGATTTTGCTATCTTTGACACAAAGACATTGGTGCAGCAGATGCATTCAGGTGAGTTGCTTGTTTGAAGTCAATTGTTTCAATGTTGATTTGAGGCTGTACTGATGACAGGAGATTGATGACTTGCTTGCAGATTGCTCTGATGCTCTGTGATGTATGAAGGAAGGTTGGGTAGGCAGGCAGGAAAAGCATCGGAGTGATTTTGCATGTAAGAAGTTGTGCAGTTGTGCATTTGAGGGGATCTTCCATATCTGCTATGTTTAGGTTGATGCGGTCTCTCACTTGCACCTTCATCTGCACTAATAGATTGCGCTAGGACCCTTCAATTTGCAATAGCTGCATCATGTTTACACTGTTTCTTTAAGATTTCTATTGCTGCTCTTTGACATGCTGTCTGAGCTTCCAACTCTGCTTTTTGACTCCCTGTCTGAGCTTCCAACTCTGCTCTTTGACTCCCTGTCTGAGCTTCCAACTCTACTCTTTGATGTGCTGGCTGAGCTTCCAACTCTGCTCTTTGACTCCCTGTCTGAGCTTCCAACTCTGCTTTTTGACATGCTGTCTGAGCTTCCAACTCTGCTCTTTGACAAGCTGGCTGAACTTCCAACTCTGCTCTTTGACATGTCTGAGCTTCCAACTCTGCTATTTATGTGCTGTCTGTACTTCCAACTCTGCTTTTTCATGTGCTGTCTGTACTTCCAACTCTGCTCTTTGACACCCTGTCTGAGCTTCCAACTCTGCTCTTTGACGTGCTGGCTGAACTTCCAACTCTGCTCTTTGACATGTTGTCTGAGCTTCCAACTCTGCTCTTTGAGGTGCTGTCTGAGCTTCCAACTCTGCTCTTTGACTCCCTGTCTGTACTTCCAACTCTGCTCTTTAACACCCTGTCTGTACTTCCAACTCTGCTCTTTGACACCCTGTCTGAGCTTCCAACTCTGCTCTTTGACACCCTGTCTGAGCTTCCAACTCTGCTCTTTGACACCCTGTCTGAGCTTCCAACTCTGCTCTTTTATGTGCTGTCTGTACTTCCAACTCTACCTTTTCATGTGCTGTCTGTACTTCCAACTCTGCTCTTTGACACCCTGTCTGAGCTTCCAACTCTGCTCTTTCATGTGCTGTCTGTACTTCCAACTCTACTCTTTCATGTGCTGTCTGTACTTCCAACTCTGCTCTTTCATGTGCTGTCTGTACTTCCAACTCTGCTCTTTCATGTGCTGTCTGTACTTCCAACTCTGCTCTTTGACGTGCTGTCTGAGCTTCCAACTCTGCTCTTTCATGTGCTGTCTGCACTTCCAACTCTGCTCTTTCATGTGCTGTCTGTACAGCACATGAAGCTCTTTCACGTGCTGTCTGAGCTTCCAACTCTGCTCTCTTTTCTGTACATACGACCTGCACCTTGCTGGCTTCCGCTGCAGTGCGGGCATTAGTAAGTCACTCACTGAGTGTTGAGTATCTTGAACTGTGGAATTTAGAGGACTTTTTAGAATGTCTAGTGAAAACAGGTCTGTGAGATGCAGTGTCCTGTAGCAGCTCTGGGCCAGATTCACGTAGAGCGGCGCATATATAGACCGGCGTAGCGCATCTCTGTTACGTTACGCCAGCTCAATTTCGAGACGCAAGTACCGTATCCACAGAGTATTTGCGCCCAAATTTGCGCCAGCGTAACATAAATTTCGAGGCGTAAGGTGGGGTAATTGAACGTGGGTAGGAAGTGGGCGTGCTCCATTGAAATGAGCCGTGACCCCATGCAAATGAAGGGCCGGCCGGACTGCGCAAGCACGCATGATTCTGCACCTCACTGCGCATGCTCAGAACTCGGCCCGGCACAATCAGTGAGATAGGAACTAGGCCCGGCGTACTTAGTGAGATACGCTCTTTGCATAAATAGGCCCAGACATACGCCCTTCCATTGCAAAAGTACATCCATGTGTTTCCCTTCCTGAAGCAAGGTGCTTTTGTTCTGTTGTCTGTTGGTGTTTGTTGGTTTGTGTAGGAGTGTTAGAGGAAAGTTTTATTGGAGAGTGTTATAGGAGATTGTATTAGCTGTCTGTTTTTGCTGTGTGTTTTTGCTGTGTGTTTTTTGGTGTCTGTATTAGCTGTCTGTTTGTGCTGTCTGTTTTTGGTGTCTGTTTTTTGCTGTCTGTTTTTGTGTCTGTTTGTGCTGAGTGTTTGGTGGTGGTATGGCACCAAAGAAGAGGAAGCTAAACTTCTCTGTCCGTGAGGAGATTCTTGCCAGGGCCATTACCCTACATGGGCGATTTTTGCATGGCCCTGAGAGCCGGGACATCACCTCGGCCAGGAAGAAGCAGATCCTGGAGGGGGACCACCTTGCACCATCAGGCTGACTGCTGAGGAGCGTGCAGTGGCCCAGTGCTTCAACAGGCAGCAAGTGGTGGGCCTGCCTGGCTTTGACTCCGAGGAGGCCGTGAGGACAGGTAAGTTTTTTTTTTCCCTATCTGGCGAGTAGCATGTGTGGGGGGGGGGGGGAAATATGTGACAAGTGTGTGGATCCTCCAACCTGTGTATGTTTTGTGTCATCCACAGATGGCCAGGAGGGTGCTGGGCCATCTGGCCAGTCTGCACCATCCCCCGGACATCAGGCTGCTGAAAGGCAGGAGTCCTCAGGGGAGGGGAGTGGCCACAGCTCACCTCATGAGGAGGAGGAGGTCACCATTGCCAGTGAGATACTTCGCCTTTTGGATGAGGCTCCCCCTGTGGCTGGCAGCAGTCAGGCCTCCATCAGGGGTAGCCCCTCCCACTCCTCCCCCAACAGGGCTCCCCCCCAGGGGGCTCCCCTTCTCCCATGCCACAAGCCTCATCTGCAGGCAGGAAGGCCACACACAAGACCAGGGGGTGGCAGACTTTCTGCCTGCTAATCTGCGGAGGGACCAGGCCCGTCAGACCCGCCATCTGGGTCAGGTCACCCAGACTTTGGCCCAGATGGAGGAGAGCCTGGCCTCCATAAAGGACTCAGTGAATGATGTGAGCTGCAACTCCCTGGCATTCATAAACTGCTTTAATGACCTGCAGACTGCCACAGCAGGCGTGGGTCAGGAGGTGAATGCCCTGACCCAGGCTGTCCAAGCCAATACGGCAGCCCTGAATGTTGGCCTCACCAGGATAGCCGTGGCCTTGGAGGGCAGGCCAGCAGGTGGGAAGACACCAGGGGAGGCTCCTCCTTCCCCTGACCCCCCCCCCCATGAGTCTCCCCTGAGGGGCCGTGGCCGTCGTTGATTTGTGGTGTACTTTTGTTTTCAGTGTTTTTTTATTTTATTTTTGTTTTTACTGTGATTATGACTTGTTTTATGTTTGTGAATGATGTATGAATGTGGGGGTGACATTCCTGCCAGAAAAGGGGTGTCACCCTCATTTGTGGTGGAGAAGGGTTCTTCAGGACCAGGGAGAAGTGATCCCAGGTCCGTGTGAATGGTGTATGAATGTACAGTGACATAATTGGAGCCTTGGCGTGGCAATGCTGCTCCCTAGTACCGTGCGGTGTACTTTGGTCTAATCCAATTCGATGAGGATGTGGGGTGTGTGTGCTAGGGACCACAGTGGTGTGCATGCATGCATTCTACTTGTGGCATGATTAATGTGTGTGTTTAACGTGCAAAGGTGCCTTCTGCCAGGCGTCTCCTGGCTGATGCTCCCTCAGAAGACGGTACCCTCGGGCACGGGGGGATTGTGTGGTTCGGGGGTCAGGTCATCACGTATGTCAATCTCCAGGCCCCTTCTCACGGCGAAGTTGTGCAGCATGCAACATGCACCGATGATCTGGCACACAAAGTTTGGGGAATACAACAGGGTACCCCCAGACTTATCCAGGCATCAGAAACGGGACTTCAGGAGGCCAAAGTTGCGTTTCACCACTCCACGGGTACGTGCGTGTGCTTCATTGTATCTTTCCTCTCCTGGGGTTTGGGGGTTCCGGTATGGAGTCATGAGATGGGGTCCAAGTGCATATGCAGAGTCACCTGGAAGGGAAAAGACAGGAGGATGTCAGTCGTGCATGTGCCCCTCGTGATGTCTGCATCATGGGGGGGGACAGTCATGCCTGACACCCATGTCACTCACCAACCAGCCAGCTGTCCCCATACACGTTCTGTTCAAATTCTCTTGGGATGTTGCTTTGACGGAATATGTAGCTGTCATGGCTGGAACCTGGGTGTTTGGCACGGACGTGCCATATGAGGTATTGGGCATCGGCTATCACCTGTACGTTGATGGAATGCCAATGCTTAGTTTGCGGTATATGTTTCTCTGTCTCACGGGGGGACTGTAGTGCCACATGTGTGCAATCAATGGCCCCCACAGTGTGTGGGAATCTGGCAATTCTGTAGAAATCACGCATTGTCTTCAGCGTTGTGTTGGGCTGGTGATGTCATCTTTCAGGGTTGTGGTTAATTCCACGATGGCTTCAGGGCTGAATCTGAAGATGCAAAACACCTCAGAAGCAGCCATGCCAAAGACGTCTATGCGTGTGCGGAATATCCTCTCCCGTGCCCTCCTCTTACTCTGTTCCCTCCTCCTTCTGCGCGCCTCTAAAGTCACTAGTATAGCTATGAGCATGGATGCCCCATGGCATGTTGGCATACAGATTGTTGTCCTGCAAGTGTGTGTGCTCAGCTCGTCCCTAACGGTGTTGCTTTAGCTGACCTGCACATGTCTGGTGCAAAGTTAAGCCTGCTTTTATAAGGGGTAACTTTAGACCGGACATACAGCTGATGCGCACAGCACAGGGCGTAGCCTGCGCCGCACAAACGTACTTTTGTGGATCGCCGTATCTCCCTCATTTGCATATTTGACTAGCAAAACAATGGTGCGTCTAGCGTATTTTTGCGGTGTAATCGTTTAATGTCGGTCGGAAAAAGCTGGTTTTCAGGTGTATCTTGTTTTGGGGATACGGCGCATATTTACAATTACGCCGCGCATCTCTAGATACGCCGGCGTAAGTGCTTTGTGAATCTGGCCCTCCATCTTTGCTTCTGCCTTTAATTTGGTTAGTTGGATAAAACCATCACTTTCTAGATTAAGAACCTGAAAGCTGTTTAAAGTGGTTGTAAACCCCTCCTTGCAACTTGCACCTATAGGTAAACCTAGATTAAGGCTTACCTGTAGTTGCAAGAAATATCTCCTTAACCTACACGATTAAGGAGATATTTGCAGTAAGGACTGCACTGATGTCTGCGGCACATGCGCACTGAGCATGCCGTTTTTGTTAATGGGATAATGGGGGGTTAATGCCATAGTCCCGTGCATGCGTGGGGATCTGCCGTCCCACGCGCATGCACGGGAGTGACGTCATCGCCGCTCCGGCCAGTCACAGCGCCAGAGTGGCGATACAAGGAAGACGATCTGCGGAAACATGGCGGTGGTGGCGGATGGGAAAGAGGAGAAGTTCAGGGGCTGTGATCTCAGGTAAGTCAATCATAATGAGCTAGTATGCTATGCATTCTAGCTCATTATGACTTTCTCTTGCAGGTTTTTTTTTTTTTTTATGTTTGAGGGTTTATATCCTCTTTAATTCCACCAGTGAATGTTCTTCTGTGTTCATACTTTGTAAAACATTAATGAACTTATTGCAGGTAAACTGATAAAGCTCATATGAGGCATAAAGTTGTTTAATGGTGCCCTCTAGTGGCAGTAGCTCATGTTTAACAGTGTATTCGATTGAGTAACAACCTTTTCCCATAATAAGTTCAGGCTAATGTCAGTTCAGTTCTTTACAGCTTGCTAATTCTCCATTGCTTTCCAAGTTGGTTTGACTGAGCATTTGGGTAACTCGGCTGGCACAGGGTCTTGTGTTGGAGCTGTTGTGTGTTCACATTCAGAGCCTTTGTAACTCATGCTGATACGAGCACACAGCTTGGACTCAGGTTATGAGGCTCACACATGCTACTCTCTTGTACTTTCTTGCAATGAGGGCAGTAAATCTTGTCTGTAACAGGACTGTCACCCAGAAATCTAATTAGGCTGTAAAACTCAATTCTTCTACTGTTCTGACTCAACTACAAGGCCATAAGCTTATCTCCAGCTTCATATTGAACTTGTACAACCTGGTGATCTATTTATCCCTTGCATCGACTCAGACACTTTACCTCGATGAATAAACTCACATGTTGAGGAGACAGACGATGAAGCCTTTTGAATATTCCATTTAATGACAGATACTCATAGGGAGAGAAACATTGATGTAAGCCACATGGAAAGATATATACACTGTAACGAGACCCTTGCTCACTTCCGCTCTCCTGACACTCCTCTGCTACTATTGAGTCAGCTTGCAAATCGCAACGTCTGATGGTTCGGTCATCCAAGGCTCCGGGATCCGAACTACAGCTATGTGCCGTTCGGGATCCATAAGAACAAAACACCAGGCAGTGTAAGTTCAAACAGGACTGCCTTTAATGGCAGCATTCTGCTGGTTATATACAGTTTACAAGCTTATCATCAATCAAAGAACAATGAAATCTCCACCCCCTTTTCACACACTGGGGCTTCCATACAGATTTTAGGTAGACACTCTGGTGCCGACCATGACAAGAAACATTTCTTTAGATAATGACATCAGTGAAGTTAATTACTAATGTAACAGAATACGTTATCTAGACAGCTTGGCTCTGCATATAGAAGAGGTAATTACTACAGCGTTATATAAGGTACAACGAAGCAATCAGAATAATTAACATGAGCCAATTATCTAATCATTTAGCTTGACGAAGTGACTAGGCGTCTCGTCTGCAATTCCCCACTATACAATACACATACAATGAACTTCAATCACATTCTAAAAGACATTTAGTTGAGGTAATTATCTCCCAGAGACGTCCCATCTCTGACAACAGCTAATCACCTGCAGAACACAATAACAAGGTATTTCACAAGCCGGCTCCACTTAGCATTTCAATAGCCTGAGCTAAGCATTGAAGGGTCATTGTCCTATTGACCTAGTCAGGACAAAATAAACCACTTGTAATGTGTCCCATCTCATGTAATACATGAATTATGATTTATCAGCCACCCTCTCCTGTGTAACAGATGTCAAGTAGAAACACTTTAGCATCCCAAGGTCCATGACATACACCATGACAGGAAACAGTAGAATGATTCCAGTAAGAAGGAAGGGGAGGAGATATAAAGAAGTACGGTGAGAGAAAGAGCTTAGCTTAAACAGAAGAATACAGTTTAAAGACACAGAGCAATGATAAACCAAATGATGTAACACGACAGCTATGACATTTCACAGACCGAACTAGAATTATATTAAACCCAAAATGTCATATATTGCAGCTTACCAATCATTGGATGTGGTGGCTGCATTACTTTTCTTTTTAAGGCTTTTTGCCCTCTGTTTTAACCTGGTGATCTGGCCAGTAACACGCCTTCTCTATTAGAGCGCTCCCACTCTGGGGACAGCAGCATTATCAGTCTGGGGGTGGGGAGTGTTAGATGTGTTAGCAGATTTAAAAACAGTAAAGCCGTGTACACACGATCAGATTTCTGATGGAATCCGATGACTTTCATCAGTCTTGCATACACACTATGGGGCAGATTCAGAAAGATGTTATGCTGGCGTATCTATTGATACGCCGTGTAACTTCTAGGATGCTCCGGCGTATCTTTTTTCTGTATTCAGAAAGCAAGATACGCCGGAATTTTGCTAAGATCCGACTGGCGTAAGTCTCTTACGCCGTCGTATCTTAGTTGCATATTTACGCTGGCCGCTAGGTGGCGCTTCCGTCGATTTACGCGAGGAATATGCAAATTAGGTAGATACGCCGATTCAGAAACGTACGTCCGCCCGGCGCATTTTTTTACGTTGTTTACGTTAGGCTTTTTCCGGCGTAAAGTTACCCCTGCTATATGAGGCATATCCTATGTTAAGTATGGACGTCGGGCCAGCGTCATTTTTCGTTGATTACGTTGTTTGCGTAAGTCGTTCGCGAATAGGGCTGTACGTAATTTACGTTCACGTCGAAAGCATTGGCTTGTTGCGGGTTAATTTGGAGCATGCATACTGGGTTACGTTCACGGACGGCGCATGCGCCGTTAGTCAAAAACGTCAATTACGTGGGGTCAGCCTTCATTACCATACAACACGCCCACTACATGGATAATTTGAATTCCGCGGGCTTACGCCGGACCACATATGCTGAATACAGAACCTGCCTCACTAAGTTACGGCGGCGTAGCATATCTGAGATACGCTACGCCTGCAAAAATTTATGCCGGGCTATTTGAATCTACCCCTATCAGACTAAATTCCGACCGTGCCAAGCGCGGTGACGTAAAACACTACAACGAGCCGGAAAAAAAAATGAAGTTCAATGCTTCCGAGCATGCGTCGACTTGATTCTGAGCATGAGTTCCACACAGACGATCGGAATTTCCTATCAATTTTTTATCCATAGGAAAAATTTAAAACATGTTCTATGTTTTTACACCGATGGAAAAACGTCCGATGGGGCCGACACACATTCCGTTTGTCTGATGAAAACAGTCCATCGGTCTTATTTCATCAGACAAACTGATCGTGTGTACACGGCTTAACCGACTGAAGCCAAACTCCATCTCACACTTTATAATCAGTTACAGCAAACTGTTTTATTTTTCCTTTTGGAATAAAGGTTTTACAAGAAAAAATAAAAGTTGATCATTGTAAGCACCCGTCAGTGGTAAATGATCTGCCCCATCCCAGTAACTAATACATTATTCTTTAGTGTTGGAGCTTTTATTGAACAGATTTACTAGCCAGATCACCAGATGAATATATAAGACATCCTAAAAAAGAAAACAAATGCAGGCATCACATCTAATAATCGATAAGCTGCAATATAATAACTGTTTTTTGGGGGTTAATAGGTCTTAAGTTTTGAATATTTATATTTCCTTCAGCAAGTCCAGTAGAAGGTTTATGTAAATAGTGCATGCTGGTGGAGGAAATAAATATTTAATGCTCGCTCTCCACACCTGGGCTGGGGTCTAGTGGAGGGGCTGCTGGATGGAGCTCTGCTGTTAGGTCCAATAGTCTGCTTTGGGGCATAACATGTGCTGAAATTATCCTGAAGCAGCTGTGCCTGGTCTGGAGGAAGCTGTGCCAAGGAGGAGACCCAGGTGAGGCCCCTTGCTGGAGTGAGCCATAAAGAAAGCCGGTCTCTCAGGCCCTGTACAGACGAGCGGACAGTCCGCTGAAAACGGTCCGCCAGACCGTTTTTAGCGGACATGTCCGCTCGGAGATTTCTGTCTGATGGTTGTACACACCATCAAACAGAAATCCCCTCGGACAGGATACGCAGTGACATGCCGCGCTGTCGCCGCGATGATGACGTGGCGACGTGCGCGGCCCTGGAAGGTCAATGCTTCCACGCATGCATCGAATCACTTAGACGCATGCAAGGGCTTTGGGCCGAGCGGAATTTTTTTTATTATACGCCCCTGTTAAACAGGGGCAGAAAAATTGGGCCTTAGGCAGTGGTGGCGGTGTCACAACACTGCAACCCCTCACAGATACTGTAATTGGAGCGCAGCAAAGAGCCACATGCAAAGTATTGCATCAAAAATTGTAATTAGACGCCCCTGTTAAACAGGGGGAAAAAATTGGGCCTTAGGCACTGGTGGCGGAGCCCAGAAAAAAAATATCTTACTAGCTATCAGCAAGATCAGTGAGGAGGAAAAGGATATTCAGTCAGCAGCATAACAGGACAGTCACTCAGCATAGGCAGTCTCCAAGGGATCTGTCATTTCCAAAAAAATATTCAGTTACATCAGCATCAGGTGCTTGGTAGCTGGTGTTGATCCAAGCCTATAATGTGAGTTGTGATACCGGCGCAAAAAATAAAGTAAATAAGTGCTAATATAATTATGGTGTTCAGTCTGCTGCAGTTGTGATTTACTCCACCAGATGGTGCAGTTGTGTAGATATTATAGTGTTCGTACTATTGTACTACTGCGCTGACTTTCAGTGAAATAAATAAATGGATAAATATATATTTATAACTCAAATACCCGTAGCAATCATAAATAAACTCATATATTATACAAACGTTGTGATGTGATCACATATATAGGATGAATAAATAAATAAATAACAGTGTTCCCTTTGTTCACCACCTCAGAGGCGCTACAATGCGCTGACTATCAATAATTGTGTATAAAATATAAATAAATAAATGCAACAAAGCTATAAACAATCTATGTATAAGATAGTCCAATATATTCGTGCATTAATGCAAAGTCCTCAAAGCGTGTTTCACTCTCCAACTCTCTATGGGTTCTTTTATTGCTCCCAGAAAAAAGTCCCATATGGTGTAGTACGTTTTTAAACATTTATTCATAAAACATTAAGAAAGCAGTTTATGCACTCACATTCTTTTGTGCCTAAGCCGGCACTAGCCTGTCCAGCGTCACTGCTCTCTCCCCGGCGTGCGCTCCAAGTCTCGGTCGAAGTGCGTTCTAGCGGGCGGAAGTGCCTGTGCTGTATCGTTGCGGGGTCGTGCGGCGTAGTGACAAAATCGTGATACCCCTAGGCCTCGACGCGTTTCGAATACTTGTATTCGTCCTCTTCTTTCTTCTTTTTTCTTTTTTCTGGGAGCAATAAAAGAACCCATAGAGAGTTGGAGAGTGAAGGTCCGGGACCAGCAGTGGAACCGTACATGTTTACATGCTGTTTTTCTTTTTGGATCTGGTGAGAGCATAGCCTAATAGGAGGTAGTGGTGACACTTGCATTTAAGGTGGAAAAGTCACGAATTTGATTGCAGCAAGGCACAACATTTCTGCACATACTGGAAACACGCTTTGAGGACTTTGCATTAATGCAGGAATATATTGGACTATCTTATACATAGATTGTTTATAGCTTTGTTGCATTTATTTATTTATATTTTATACACAATTATTGATAGTCAGCGCATTGTAGCGCCTCTGAGGTGGTGAACAAAGGGAACACTGTTATTTATTTATTTATGTATTTAATTTATTTATTCATCCTATATATGTGATCACATCACAACGTTTGTATAATATATGAGTTTATTTATGATTGCTACGGGTATTTGAGTTATAAATATATATTGATCCAAGCTTGATTCATTTTTATGAAGGTCAGTCGATCGACGGATTCGGTGGAGAGGCGCACCCTGTGATCGGTCACAAAGTCTCCAACAGCACTGAATGTGCGTTCTGAAAGAACGCTGGATGCAGGGCAAGCCAGTAGCTCAATTGCGTACTGTGCAAGCTCTGGCCAGTGATCCATCCTCAAGACCCAGTAAGCCAGAGGATTTTCAGTGGGGAAGGTGTCCAAGTCTGATTTTGCCCCTAGGTATTTACGCACCATGTAAACCAAGTGCTGGCGATGGTTGCTGGAACCGGTCATACCTTGGGGCTGCGGACTAAAAAATTGTCTGAACGCATCGGTCAGACGGCCACCTTCTCCACCGCTCCTTCTCTGACTCGCCGAAGCCTCAGCAACACGTTGTCCAGGAACAGGATTTGGTAATCCCCCAGGTTCTGGGAACGCGTTGCACAGAGCCTTCTGCAAGGCCTCCCGAAGATGTTTCATCTTCTGCTCCCTCTGCGACGGCAAGATAAGCTCCGCAACCTTACTCTTGTAACATGGATCAAGGAGAGTTGCCAGCCAGTAATGATCCCTCTCCTTGATACCACGAACACAAGGATCCTTACGCAGGATTTGCAGGATCAGGGAGGCCATGCAGCGTAGGTTTGCTGAGGCATTCGGGGCACAGTCCTTTTGGTCACTGAGGACGACAGGATCCGCAGCCACCTCATCCCAGCCACGTAAAAGTCCATGGGTTCCTTGGGACTCTAAGTGATCCCTTGAAGACTGCTGCTGCTGAGTGCTAGGCTCCACCTCCATGCTCCTGATACAATCATCCTCCTCCTCCTCCACCTCGTCCTCCTCTTCCTGTGTGCTAGGCGGGCATGCAGGACCACTGACTGGATAAAGGGGGCCTTGAGAGGTAAGGAAGTCCTCCTCTTCCTCCCTCTGTTCTGCCTCAAGGGCCCTGTCCATTATTCCACGTAGTGTGCTCCAACAGGTGAATAAGAGGGACAGTCTCACTGATGCATGCACTGTCACTGCTCACCATCCTCGTGGCCTCCTCAAATGGTGACAGGACAGTGCATGCATCCCTAATCAAGGCCCACTGGCGTGGGGAAAAAACCCCAAGCTCCCCTGACCCAGTTCTGCTGCCATATTGGCACAGGTACTCATTGATGGCCCTCTGCTGCGTGCAGCCGCTGCAGCATGGCCAATGTAGAGTTCCATCTGGTGGGCATGTCACAGATTAGGCGGTTCTTGGACAGGTTGTATTCCCTTTGGAG
The DNA here is from genome assembly GCF_905171775.1 of Rana temporaria. Classification (NCBI taxonomy): domain Eukaryota; kingdom Metazoa; phylum Chordata; class Amphibia; order Anura; family Ranidae; genus Rana; species Rana temporaria. The sequence continues at coordinate 3,993,904 of NC_053492.1, read as the reverse complement.
GTCTGTCAGCCGAGCAGTGGCATTGTATGACCTTCGGAAATGCACACAGACTTTCCTGGCCTGCTTCAGGACATCCTGTAAGCCCGGGTACCTGCCCAAGAACCGCTGCACCACCAAATTGAGAACATGAGCAAAACAGGGCACATGGGTCAGTTTTCCCTGTCGCAGGGCAGAGAGGAGGTTGGTGCCATTGTCGCTAACCACCATTCCTGGCTTAAGCTGGCATGGTGTCAACCACCTCTGAGCCTGCCCCTGTAGAGCTGACAGAACCTCAGCCCCAGTGTGGCTCTTGTCTCCCAAGCACACCAGCTCTAGGACCGCATGGCATCTCTTTGCCTGCATTCCTGCGTAGCTCCTCGTACGCCTACTGAGCACGGCTGGTTCAGAGGAGACATCAGCACAGGAAGAGGCCACAGAGGAAGAACAAGAGGAGGGGGTGGAGGAGAGAGGTGTGTCACAACCAGTAGTAGTGTTTTGGAGGCGTGGTGGCGGAACAACCTCCAACACTACTGTACCTTGCCCTGCGTTCTTCCCAGCTGCCAGCAGAGTCACCCAATGCCCCGTGAAAGAGAGGTAATGTCCTTGTCCATGCCTGCTGGACCATGAGTCAGCGGTGATATGCACCTTACCACTGACCGGCATGGACATTGCCTTCCACATGCCGGTAGAGAGCGGGAATCGCCTTCCGTGAGAAAAAGTGGCGTTTGGGTACTTGCCACTGAGATACCACACATTCCACAAACTCACAGAAGGAGGCAGAATCTACCAACTGGAAAGGTAGCAGTTGAAGTGCTAGCAATTTCGCTAAGCTAGCATTCAACCGCTGGGCATGTGGATGGCTGGGAGTACTTCTTTTGGCGCTGCAGCAGCTGGGGCAGGGAAATTTGTCTGCTACCATCAGTAGACTAGGTTGTGACACACCTATTTCTACACCTTCAGTCCTATCAGTGCAGGCTTCAGAGAGGACTGAGGGTCTAGTGGGGTTGGAGCTCCCAGCTGGTGAGGGGCAAGGGGAGGTCCGCTTTGTTCTTTGGTGTGGGTCTTTCAGGTATGCTTGCCAACGAACTGCATGGCAGGTCGACATATGTCTGGTCAAGCATGTGGTGCCCAAGCGGGTGATGTTTTGGCCTCGCGAGATATGCTTGAGACATATGTTGCAAATAGCAATGGTGCGATCTGATGCACATGTCTCAAAAAAGGCCCACACCAAAGAACTTTTGCAGTAACGTTGAGACACAGCAGCGCCCTGCACAGGCGTAGCTCTGCGATGTAATGCAGTTGGTGTGCTGCCCTTAAGCTGGCCCCTGGAGGGCATCCTGCCTCTTTGGAGATGTGCCTGTGCCTCTTCCTCCTCCTCCTCTTCCTCCTCCTCTCTCCTATCAGGCACCCACGTAGAGTCAGTGACCTCATCATCTTCTCCCTCCTCATCACTGTCGAAAACCTGGCAGTATGCTGCAGCTGGGGGAACATGACTGCCAGATTGCTGTCCCTCTCGGGCACCCGCTCTCTCTGGACTCACATCAATGCCTTCCTCTATCTGTGTTCCGTCATCGGAGCCTTCAAAACGCTGCGCATCTCCATGTAGCATGTACCCAACACTGTGTTGAAACAGTTCGGGGGACTCCTCAGGAGGACATGGTGGGACTAGGGAAGGATTGTGTGATGCCATTGTGCAGAGGGAAGAGGACGCCTTGGCAGCTGCTTTGCCAGACAAACTAAGCTCAGCCTGGGTGAGAGAGGATGAGGAGAATGAGGACGGCTTGGTCATCCACTCTACTAATTTCTCTGCATGTTGCGGCTCAACACGGCCAGCTCCCGAAAAGAAGGACGAGCGTGTCAGACGGCCATGTGTTGAAGAGGATGCACCGTGTCCACCACCAGCGTTGCCTCTAGATGCAGAGCCTGCTTGCCCTCGTGACTCTCTGCCTCTCGTTGTTGTCCTTCCAGACATTTTAATGGCCTGCACAGGACAAAATCAGAAATAAACAGCACATGTGCAGTAAGAGCGACTGCGTTTATGTGCAATTAAATAACACGTGCACTAACAGCAACTGCGTTTATGGGCAAATAAATAGCACATGTGCAGTAACAGCTAATGCGTTTATGTGCAATTAAATAGTGCATGTGTGCTAACAGCAACTGCATTTATGGGCAAAAAAACAGCACACGTGCAGTAAGAGTGACTGCGTTTTTGGGCACAAAAACAGCACACGTGCAGTAAGAGCAAATGTGTTTATGTGCAATTAAATAGCCCATGTGCAGTAACACCAACTGCGTTTATGTGCAATTAAATAGCCCACGTGCAGTAACGGCAACTGCGTTTATGGGCAAAAACACAGCAAACGTGCAGTAAGAGCGACTGCGTTTATGGGCAAAAACACAGCAAACGTGCAGTAAGAGCGACTGCATTTATGGGCAAAAAAACAGCACACGTGCAGTAATAGCGACTGCGTTTATGGGCAAAAAAACAGCACACGTGGAGTAAGAGTGACTGCGTTTATATGCAATTAAATAGCCTACGTGCAGTAACACCAACTGCGTTTTTGTGCAATTAAATAGCCCACATGCAGTAACAGCTAATGCATTTATGGGCAAAAAAAAGCAAACGTGCAGTAAGAGCGACTGCGTTTATGGGCAAAAAACAGCACACGTGCAGTAAGAGCGACTGCGTTTATGGGCAAAAAAACAGCACACGTGCAGTAAGAGCGACTGCGTTTATAAGCAAAAACACAGCAAACGTGCAGTAAGAGCCACTGCGTTTATGGGCAAAAACACAGCAAACGTGCAGTAAGAGCGACTGCATTTATGGGCAAAAAAACAGCACACGTGCAGTAATAGCGACTGCGTTTATGGGCAAAAAACAGCACACGTGCAGTAAGAGCGACTGCGTTTATGTGCAATTAAATAGCCCGCGTGCAGTAACACCAACTGCGTTTATGTGCAATTAAATAGCCCACGTGCAGTAACAGCTAATGCATTTATGGGCAAAAAAAGCAATCGTGCAGTAAGAGCGACTGCATTTATGGGCAAAAAAACAGCACACGTGCAGTAATAGCGACTGCGTTTATGGGCAAAAAACAGCACACGTGCAGTAAGAGCGACTGCGTTTATGTGCAATTAAATAGCCCACGTGCAGTAACAGCTAATGCATTTATGGGCAAAAAAAGCAATCGTGCAGTAATAGCGGCTGCGTTTATGGGCAAAAAACAGCACACGTGCAGTAAGAGCGACTGCGTTTATGTGCAATTAAATAGCCCACGTGCAGTAACAGCTAATGCATTTATGGGCAAAAAAAGCAAACGTGCAGTAAGAGCGACTGCGTTTATGGGCAAAAAAACGGCACACGTGCAATAAGAGCGACTGCGTTTATGGGCAAAAAAAACAGCACACGTGCAGTAAGAGCGACTGCGTTTATGAGCAAAAACACAGCAAACGTGCAGTAAGAGCCACTGCGTTTATGAGCAAAAACACAGCAAACGTGCAGTAAGAGCCACTGCGTTTATAGGCAAAAACACAGCAAACGTGCAGTAAGAGCGACTGCATTTATGGGCAAAAAAACAGCACACGTGCAGTAATAGCGACTGCGTTTATGGGCAAAAAACAGCACACGTGCAGTAAGAGCGACTGCGTTTATGTGCAATTAAATAGCCCACGTGCAGTAACACCAACTGCGTTTATGTGCAATTAAATAGCCCACGTGCAGTAACAGCTAATGCATTTATGGGCAAAAAAAGCAAACGTGCAGTAAGAGCGACTGCGTTTATGGGCAAAAAAACAGCACACATGCAATAAGAGCGACTGCGTTTATGGGCAAAAAAAACAGCACACGTGCAGTAAGAGCGACTGCGTTTATGAGCAAAAACACAGCAAACGTGCAGTAAGAGCGACTGCGTTTATGGGAAAAAACACATCAAACGTGCAGTATGAGCGACTACGTTTATGGGCACAAAAACAGCACACGTGCAGTAAGAGCAAATGCGTTTATGTGCAATTAAATAGCCCACGTGCAGTAACACCAACTGCGTTTATGTGCAATTAAATAGCCCACATGCAGTAACAGCTAATGCGTTTATGGGCAAAAAAAAACAGCACACACGGGCAGTAAGAGCGACTGCGTTTATGGGCAAAAAAACAGCACACGTGCAGTGAGAGCGACTGCGTTTATGGGCAAAAAAACAGCACACGTGCAGTAAGAGCGACTGCGTTTATGTGCAATTAAATAGCCCACGTGCAGTAAAAGCGACTGCGTTTGTGGGTCAAAAAAAGCACACGTGCAGTAAGAGCGACTGCGTTCATGGGCAAAAAAACAGCACACGTGCAGTAAGAGCGACTGCATTTATTAATTAAATAGCCCACATGCAGTAACAGCAACTGCGTTTATGTGCAATTAAATAGCCCACGTGCAGTAACAGCAACTGCGTTTATGTGCAAATAAATAGCACACGTGCAGTAACAGCTAATGCGTTTATGTGCAATTAAATAGCGCACGTGCAGTAACAGCAACTGCGTGTATGTGCAATTAAATAGCACACGTCCACTAACACTGAGTACTATGTTTATTAGGTGTAAACTGAACACTATGCAGGCAATACAACACGTTAGAGCACTGCAGCTAGCACAATCTACTGCCTAACAATAGGAATAGCTGATCTAGCTATACAGTGTATAAATATATGTACAACGCTAGGATGTATATATATCCTCTACACACTGTAAATTTAACTAAACTGACTAGCCTGCCTGCTCTATCTATCTATCTGGTAGAAAAGACACTGGGGTTGATTTACTAAAGGCAAATCCACTTTGCACTAAAAGTGCACTTGGAGGTGCAGTCGCTGTAGATCCGAGGGGGACATACAAGGTTGAATAAAAACAGCTTGCACATGATTGGATGAAAATTAGCAGAGCTTCCCCTCATTTCAGATCTTCCACTCAGATTTACAGCGACTGCACTTCTAAGTGCACTTGTAGTGCAAAGTGGATTTACCTTTAGTAAATCAACCCCACTGTGTCTCTCTCTATCTCTCTCTCTCTCTAACTGACTGACTTCTCTTTAACAAAGCCGGAACACACTACACGTGGCCACCTTGCAAGCGGCCTTATATAGTGTGGGGCGTGTACTAAACCCCCTGAGCCATAATTGGCCAAAGCCACCCTGGCTTTGGCCAATTATGGTTCTTCGTTTTTTTGCACGCTTTGATTGGCCAAGCATGCAGGGTCATGGTGCATGCTTGACCAATCATCAGCGCGCAATGCCGCAGTGAATTATGGGCCGTTGCGCGTCACTCGAATTTGGCGCGAACGACCCGTTTTGTTCGAAATTCGTCGAACGTACGAACAGACAATGTTTGAGTCAAACACCAAGCTCATCCCTACTCCTGACCCCTACACTATATACATTTGTTGTACATACTCCTGACCCCTGCACTATATACATTTGTTGTACATTCTCCTGACCCCTGCACTATATACATTTGTTGTATGTTATAGTATATTGTACATTACATAGGCCTTACTTCTTTTGCATCCATTCTCTACCAGCTGAACATTTTATATCTGATGATGTGATTGGAGCACAGACTTTTACATGGTGATAATAATGTGATAACATCCTCAAACTTTGGAACCTTAAACAGAAAGTGATAATGAGGGAGGAGTCAATAACCCAATGATGGAGGTCTTTAGGATCAGTCCAGTCTTCATCGTGGTTGTTCTCCCCCCATCCTCACTCTCTGACCTCTGGTTGGGCTCAGCCCGCTGTTATTTATGACTAAATCATGGATTAAATAAGGAAGTGCAGGACTTCTTGTGTTGGGAAGATGGCAATGAGTGATAGAAGGGGTGGGGACACTAGTCCTATAATCCCCTCATCACTGTCACTCCTATAAAAGACAGTTCTCGTTGTTTCCTCACTCTTTGACTAAGGTCCATGAATAAAGAAATGAACTGGTAGGAGATCAGAGGACCCATTTACTAGTTACCTTGAGGGGGAAATTGTAAGATCCTCAGAGACAAAGCTGCCTGATGTGGGCGGAGTCCTGGTTTAGGGGAACCAATCTGCTCATGTCTAGTAATAATCTTTGTATTTCTATTTTAGTAGATGGACGGGAGAAGAGGAAAACCTCAGAGGATTGTTTCACTTTGTCTCCAAACTGTAAAGTAGAAGATGAGGACATCACACAGTATAGTCCAGGAGAAAACCCGACTACCTCGAATGTCCATCCGGCACCACACAGTGTAGATGGACCATCGTATTCCTCTTATCCTGAGGAACCTCAGACTGTGAGGGACGGTGCCGGACCATCGTATTCCTCTTATGCTGAGGAACCTCAGACTGTGCTGGACGATGCCGGACCATCGTATTCCTCTTATCCTGAGGAACCTCAGACTGTGAGGGATGGTGCCAGACCATCGTATTCCTCTTATGCTGAGGAACCTCAGACTTTGAGGGACGGTGCCATCCTTCCAACAGATAAGAGGTTTTCCTGTACTGAGTGCGGGAAGAGTTTCCATTCTAAATTCAATCTTAATGTGCATAGAAGAACTCACACAGGAGAAAAGCCGTATTCCTGTCCTGAGTGCGGGAAATGTTTTTCTCAAAAGTCTTATTTTCAAATACATCAGAGGTTCCACACAGGTGAGAAGCCATATTCCTGTCCTGAGTGTGGAGAATGTTTTTCACAAAATTCTAATCTTAAAAAACATCAGAGGCTCCACATAGCTGGGAAACCATATTCCTGTCCTGAGTGTGGGAAACTTTTTTCACAGAAGTCAACTCTTTACAGCCATCAGAGATCTCACACAGGGGAGAAGCAATTCTTATGTCCTGAGTGTGGAAAATGTTTTTCACGGAAGTCCCATCTTTACAGCCATCAGAGATTTCACACAGGGGAGAAGCCATTTTCATGTCCTGAGTGCGGGAAATGGTTTTCCCAGAAGTACCATCTTTACAGCCATCAAAGATCTCACACGGGGGAAAAGCCATTTTTATGTTCTGAGTGCGGGAAATGTTTTTCACGGAAGTCCCATCTTCACACACATCAGAGATCTCACACGGGGGAGAAGCCGTATTCCTGTCTTGAGTGCGGGAAATGTTTTTCAAAGGAGTTCAATCTTTACAAACATCAGAAATGTCACACAGGAGAGAAGCCCCTTTCCTGTCCTGAGTGTGGGAAATGTTTTTCAGACAAGTTCAGTCTTTCCAGACATCAGAGATCTCACACGGGGGAGAAGCCGTATTCCTGTCCTGAGTGTGGGAAATGTTTTTCAGAGAAGTCCAGTCTTTCCAGACATCAGAGATCTCACACAGGGGAGAAGCCGGTTTCCTGTCCTGAGTGAGGGATCCCACACAACCCTCGAGGTGTATTGGAGCCTTGAGTGCGGGAAATGTCTTGTATATGAATGTTGCTGGACATCACAGCTCTCATGTGGGGAAGAAGCACACCCTGATATACACCTCAGATATACTCCATGGCTGATCTTCATCATATAAGAAACCGTTCATAAGGAGATCAGAGATCACCAAAGACATGGATGAAGTGTTGTACCGTGTTGGCCATTGATAGCAGGATAAAAATAAAAATGGAGTCATTACCTTTCATTGGCTGAGTACATTTTGTGGTGTAAGTGTGAAGGATGCTTCAGTTTAAATTCTCCCTGCTTGGTTAATGCTGTGTTAGAAGGTGATTTCATGTGTGACTCATCTCTCTGTTAATATGTTAAATAAGGCTAGCTTTTGAAAGGCCTTTAATTGTGTGATAACACTGTCTAAAACCTATTGATGCTCAGAGGTGTGAATAGGTGTCAAGCGGCATGCGGAGACGAAACGTCTGCCTAGGAAAGTCAGTGTGTGAAGGTGGTTTGTTTGATGCCATTAATTAAGGAATGTGCAGTGATTAGACATGATAATTATAGGCCGGTGCCGACCTGTCTAGAATGTTGTAGTAATTAGCCTTAGTGTGTGATTAGGAGGGGTGGAGATCTCATGGTTGCTTTAATGCCTGGTACTGTATATAAAGCTGAGAAGAAACCATTAAAGTCTGTCTTGTTCCAGCAGTGAGCTCTGACTCATGTGTGGCTTAATGGGCGATCTCAGGAATATTCCTCCTAGTGGAATATTGGGTGATGTTCTTATGGAAGAAGGGAATCTTTGACGGGGATATTATACCAATACCGTCACAGTAAGCTTTCACAAACACTTTGAGATCTATTTAATAAAAAATAAGTTGAACACATGTGACCAGGACAGGGAGAATGGCCATGTAAACAAGGCAGATTGCTGTTCTGGGACAAAGAATGGCATTGATCCTGTGTTTCTGCTGAGTAGGACCACAAATCTCTGCCTTGCCACAGTACAAGCACCTCGCCCCACAGTTAGCTCCATTTGTGGGTAAAATAGGACATCCATTTTATTTGGGTACAATGTCGCACGATTGAGCAATTGTTAGTTAAAGTAACGCAGTGCCGTATCGTAAAAAATTACCTAGTCTTGAAGGAGGGGTAAACCTTCCAGAGCTGAAGTAGTTGATAGCGCAATACAACATGAAATTGTGTATTTGTACTGATTGAGGAATTTCTGGTAAAACAGCGCTCTGATGACTAGATGGAGCTGACAATCATAGGAAATCACTGCGTTAAATTATGGCCAGAATTTGTAATGGCTGGATGAATTTTTGTCACATTTGTTTGATACATTTTCTATAAGTAGAGCCCTAAGCTTTCTTCATCAGGCATAGCTTCATACAACTACCTGAGATCATACTCAATTATGAGTACAGTACACACTAAAGCAGGGGCCTAAAACTGGCGGCCCTCCAGCTGTTGCAAAACTACAAGTTCCATCATGTCTCTGTCTAATGGAGTCGTACTTGTAACTGTCAGCAAGTTGCAATGCCTCATGGGACTAGTAGTTTTGCAACAGCTAGAGGGTCGCTAGTTTGAGACCTCTGCGCTAAAGTAAATAAGTTAAAGTTTATGTAATAAAGAGCGAGGTTGGGACTTTATATGAAGCATGCAGTTAGGAAGCAAAAAATACATTATATTTCTTTAACCACTTCCATACCAGGCACTTACGCACCTTCCCGCCCAAGCCAATTTTCAGCTTTCAGCACTGTCGCACTTTGAATGGCAATTGCGCGGTCATGCTACACTGTACCCAAACAAAATTGGCGTCCCTTTTTCCCCACAAATAGAGCTTTCTTTTGGTGGTATTTGATCACCTCTGCGATTTTTTTTTTTTGCGCAACAACTAAAAAAAGACTGAAAATTTAGAAAAAAAAATAGGTTTTTATTTTTTTCTGTTAATTTTTTTGTAAATAAGTAAGTTTTCTCTTTCAATTACGGGCACTGATGGACATCAATTAGGTAGTACTGACGGGCACAGATAAGGTGGCACTGATTGGCGGCGCTGGTATGCGGCACTGATGGGCACACATAGGCGGCATTGATGGGCACACATGGGCGGCACTGATGGGCACTCATGGGCGGCACTGGGCACTCATAGGCAGCACAGATGGGCACTCATGGGTGGCACTGATGGATACTTATGGGTGGCACAGATGGGCACTGATAGGTGGGCACTGGGCATGGATGGGCACTGTGGGGTGGCACTGATGGACACTGTGGGGTGGCACTGATGGACACTGTGGGGTGGCACTGATGGACACTGTGGGGCGGCACTGATTTACCCATGTTGCCAGTCGGTGCCCATTTGTGGGCACTGACTGGCAGGGTGGGCTTCCCTGGTGGTCCAGTGTGGCGATCCGAGGGGGGACTGCGCTGATAAACAATCAGCGCGAACCCCCCCCTGTCAGGAGAGCCGCCGATCGGCTCTCCTCTACTCGCGTCTGTCAGACGCGAGTGAGGAAGAGCCATCAACGGCTCTTCCTGTTTACACCGTGATCAGCCGTGGTTGGACACGGCTGATCACGTGGTAAAGAGTCTCCGTGAGAGACTCTTTACCGAGATCGGTGTTGCGGGGTGTCAGACTGACACCCTGCAACAACGATTGCCGCGATGCGCGCCCCCGGGGGCGCGCAGCGACTCAGAATCCTGAGGACGTCATATGACGTCCAGTCAGGATTCTACAACCACTTTGCCAACGTCAATATGTCATTGGCGGGCGGCAAGTGGTTAACCACTTCCCGACCGCCGCATGTACATATACGTCGGCAGAATGGCACGGACAGGCACATGTACGAACCTGTATGTGCCTGCCTAGACATGGGTCAGGGGTCCGATCGGGACCCCCCCTGGTACTTGCGGCGGTCGGTAATCCTCTGGGAGCGATCCGGGATGGGGATTCGTTTCTAGCCACCCCCTTTGCGATCGCTCCCAGCCAGTGAGAATCCCCCTCTGCCCGCCCTTTGCCTGTGTAACTGTAAACACAGGCAAAGGAAGTGATGTCATCCTCCTAGTGGAGGCGCTTGAGGAGAGAAGACATCTCACAGTAAGTTGCACCAACAGACCACTAAAACCAGTACACACAGGCACACAAATCACCCCCCAGCCCCCTGTCACAGTGTCACTGATTGCAGTGATCATTTATTTTCTGATCACTGCATTTAGTGTAATTTGTGACAGAAAAAAGTGTTAGGGCTTTAGGTCCAGGGTGTAGCCCCCTAATAAAGGTTTAACCCCTTGATCACCGCCCTAGTTAACCCTTTCACCCCCTATTGCCAGTGTCACTAAGCGATCGGTTTTCTGATCGCTGTATTAGTGTCACTGGTGCCGCTAGGTAGCTAGTTTTTTTTAGGTTCGCCGCCAGGTTTCTATAGCGTTAGGTACCCCCATAAATAAAGGTTTTAACCCCTAATTGCCCCTAGAGTTAACCCTTTCACCAGTGATCACTGTATAAGTGTCACTGGTGACGCTGGTTAGCCAGTTAGTTATTTAGTTATTTTAGGTTCGCCACCAGGTTTTTAGAAAGTGTCAGGTACCCCCATATATTACCTAATTGCCCCCTAGTTAACCCTTTCACCAGTGATCACCGTATAAGTGTTACGGGTGACACTAGTTAGTTTGCTGTTTATAGCATCAGGGCACCCGCCGTATATAACCCAATAAAGGTTTAACCCCCTGATCGCCCGGCGGGTGATATCAATTAAATTTTAGCATCAGTCAGGGTCTGCGTCGCCCCAGACAGCGTTAGGTTAGTGCCAGTAACGCTTACACCCATGCGCAAAGCATCCACCCCCCTTAGTGGTATAGTATCCGAACGGATCGATACCTGATCTGATCAGATCTATACTAGCGTACCCAGCAGTTTAGGGTACCCAAAAACGCATTGTTAGCGGAATCAGCCCAGATACCTGCTAGCACCTGCGTTTTGCCCCACCGCCCAGCCCAACCCACCCAAGTGCAGTATCGATCGATCACTGTCACTTCAAAAACACAACACACATAACTGCAGCGTTCGCAGAGACAGGCCTGATCCCTGCGAACGCTAACAGTTTTTTTAAGCCTTTTCTATGTTTGCTGACACAGTCAGGTGCTTTTTTTATCTGTGAATCATCACCAGTGTACCACTAAATTTAGAGCCCAAAATGGCAAAGCGAATGTACACTGGTGAAGAGGCTGTCAGGATTCTGAGAATGACAGATAGTGAAGAGGAGGTCACGCATCTGTCAGATTCTGGCTCAGAATACGATCCTATTTACGACAGCGGTTCCATGCCAGATAGCTCTGACGACGAATTTGTGGTCCCTGCTAAGGCTAGGTGTACCCGACCCCGTTCTGATGTTGTTGAGCAGCAAGAACCGCAGGACCCTTGTATTGGGCAGAGAAGTACTAGCGCCACTATTCCTTCTGATGAACTGGCAAGCACCAGTGGCCTAGTACACTCTGGTCGTTCATCCAGCACTGCAGTATCACGTGGTGACGTGGCAAGTCCCATAAGTGCAGTTCAAGCTGGCAAGCACAAGTAGTGTCCTGCTGCCACCAAGAAAAAGAAGACAAAGACAGGCCCATTGGGCCCATAGTGCCCTTCCTGCAGAATTTCCCTATCCTGATTGAGTCCCCACCACTTCTGCAGCACCCGTACTTCCCCCATTCACTGGCCAACACGGTATTCAGGTGGATACAGCTAATTTTATGTCACTTGATTTTTATTTGCTGTATTTCACGAAAGATCTCTATAGATCTATTGTGGACCAGAGTAATTTATATGCTGGTACTTACATCGCCGCTAATCCCCAGTCCGTCCTTGCCAGAGAATGGAAACCACTTACGGTTTCTGAATTTAAGACCTTTCTGGGCCTTACCCTCAACATAGGCATACACCAATTTCCGAAGTTGCGGATGTATTGGTCCACACATCCCATTCACAATATGCCCATATTCTCTGCTCACATGGCCAGGAATCGATACAAGGCGATCCTGCGGTTCTTGCATTTCAGTGACAATGCACTTTGTCATCCGCGTGGAGACCCTGAATTTTGACCGGCTCTACAAAATTCGGCCCCTCATAAGCCATTTCAGCGAATGTTATGCAGCCTTGTTTAATCCCCAGCAAGTTGTATGCGTTGATGAGTCCCTGATTACATTTTCTGTCCGCTTGTCTTTCAAGCAGTACCTTCCCAGCAAGTGTGCCAGATACGGGGTCAAGCTCTATAAGCTTTGTGACAGGGCAACAGGCTACACATGGAGCTTTAGGGTTTATGAGGGCAAAGATAGTGAGGTAGAGCCGGAGGGTTGCCCAGATTACATGGGGAGCGCTGGCAAGATCATGTGGGACTTGGTGTCACCCTTATTCAGAAAGGGGTACCACTTATACGTGGACAATTATTACAGCAGCGTGCCACTTTTTAGTCACTTGTTTGATCATCAGATTGGAGCATGTGGCACCGTGCGACCTAATCGCCGGGGCTTTCCCCAGCGGCTTGTAGATTCCTCTCTTAGGCTGGGGGCAAGAGCCTGCTGCAGGTGTAATAATTTGCTCGCTGTGAAGTGGCGGTACAATAAGAATGTTTTCGTTCTTACCACCCTTCACGCAGACACGACAGTACAAATTCGTACGGCAACTGGTGTTGTGGAGAAACCCCTCTGTGTCCACGAATATAACAAAAATATGGGAGGGGTGGACCTCAACGACCAGTTGATGGCGCTGTATCATATTGCCCATAAGGCGAGACGCTGGTACAAAAAAGTGTCTCTATATTCATTTCAATTGACTTTACTGAATGCTTATGTCTTATACAAAGCTTCAGGACAGAATGGATCCTTCCTTCAATTCCAGGAGGATATCATCACAGAACTCCTGTATCCAGGCGGTTCTGTACCTCACCATCCCCAACCAAATGCAGTAAGCTGACTGCATGAGAGACATTTTTCGTATGTCCTCGAGAGTACCCCTACCCAACGAGCCCCCCAAAGAAGATGTCGTGTCTGTACCAAGCGCGGACATAGATGTGACACCCGTTATTTTTGTCCCTGTTGTCCTGCCGATCCTGGTCTTTGTATTGGTGAATGTTTTAAACGCTTCCACACACTAGTGAAGTATTAGCGTAGGGTAAAACATTTCACAGGCTAGGCACACTTACACAGGGTCTCCCAAGATGCCATCGCATTTTGAGAGACCCAAACCTGGAACCGAAAAGTTGAAGAGTTACAGTTACAAAAAAAAGTGTTAAAAAAACACCAAAATAGTTGTTGTTTTATTGTTCTCTCCCTCTCTATTTTTCTGCTCTTTTTTACTGTATTGTATTCTGCAAAGTTTTATTGTTGTTATGTTTTTTCATGCTTGCTTTTCAGGTATGTAATTTACTTTACTGTTTTCAGGTACGCCATTCAGCTGTTGCGCAGACTTATTTATCTTGACAGCAACAGCGTTTGCTCCCACGATATATAAAGCCGTGACTCCAGTGCTGTAGGAGGTGATTTCACCACCACAGTTAAAAAAAGAGCATATATGCCAAAGCATGGGGGCATTAGGGGCGGAGGAGCGATTTTGCTCCTAATGCCGCGTACATACGGTCGACATTCCTACTTAGGCTTTCCCGTGGAAAAGTCTGACCGTGTGTACGTGGCATAACTTTTTTTGCGGGAGGATGCCCCCATGCTACGGCATATATATATATTTTAGGCACAGGTTGCGTTAAAAATTTTTTTATTTTTTACTACGTTTTTTTTTTGGTATTTGCTTTGCAGGTATGGTATGATCTTACTGTTATACTGTAATGTTACTTTGTTTTAATGTTAACCATCATTTGCTTAGCAGGTACGCCATTCAGTTGCAGCGCGGATTTATTTAGCGTGACAGCAACAGCGTTTGCTCCCACGATATATAAAGCCACGACTCCAACGCTGTAGGAGGTGATTTCACCACCACAGTTAAAAAAAGAGCATATATGCCGAAGGGGGCATTAGGGGCGGAGGAGCGATTTTGCTCCTAATGCTGCATACATACGATTGACATTCCTACGGAGGCTTTCCCGTGGAAAAGTCTGACCATGTGTACACAGCATAGAAAAGTCCGACCGTGTGTAAGCGGCATAACTTTTTTGCGGGAGGATGCCCCCATGCTTCGGCATATATAAATGGTGCATGCATGCCCATTATTAGAAGTGGGTGGATGAAGGGAGGTATTCTAATGGTGGGCATACCCACCGATCAATCTTTTTTTCGTTCAGCCAATAGGCTGCATGAAAAAAGAGATTACAATACATGTCCAACAAGAACTATCAACGTACTGGTATGTTGCTGGACTTTGAATGGTTATACCAGAATGATGCCTGCAGGTTTTGGTATCATCTTGGTATCATTCTTTTCAGCCAGCGGTTGGCTTTCATGCTTTTTTCGGCGTAAAGTTACCCCTGCTATATGAGGCGTAGCCAATGTTAAGTATGGACGTCGTTCCCGCATCGAGTTTTGAAAATATTAAGTCGTTTGCGTAAGTCGTTCATGAATAGGGCTGTACGTAAGTTACGTTCATGTCTAAAGCAATGACGACTTGCGGCGTAATTTCAAGCATGCGCACTGGGATTTTTTCACGTCAAATACGTGGGGTCACAGTGAATTTGAATAAAACACGCACATCAGCCACATTTGAATTAGGCGGGCTTACGCCGACACACATACGTTACGCCTCCGTAACTCAGGGCGCAAGTTCTTTCTGAATACAGAACTTGCGCCCTAATTTACGGCGGCGTACTGTATCTGAGATACGTTACGCTACCCGGAAAGATACACCAATGTATCTGAATCCGGCCCTATGTTTTTATGTAAACAAACAGTGACAGAAAGGGCTTTGTCTTCAAGTGGTTAGAAGAGTGGGTGATGTGTGACATAAGCTTCTAAATGTTGTGCATAAAATGCCAGAACAATTTAAAAAAAAAAACAAATGACCCCATTTTGGAAAGTAGACACCCCAAGCTATTTGCTGAGAGGCATCTCGAGTCCATGGAATATTTTGACACAAGTTGCGGGAAAAAGATTTTTTTTTTTCGCGCAAAGTTGTCACTAAATGATATATTGCTCACACATGCCATGAGCATATGTGGAATTACACCCCAAAATACATTCTTCTGCTTCTCCTGAGTACGGGGATACCACATGTGTGAGACTTTTTGGGAGCCTAGCCGCGTACGGGACCCCCAAAAACCAATCACCGCCTTCAGGCTTTCTAAGGGTGTACATTTTTTACTTCACTCCTCACTACCTATCACAGTTTCGAAGGCCATAAAATGCCAAAATAGCACAAAAACCCCCCAAATGACCCCATTTTGGAAAGTAGACACCCCAAGCTATTTGCGGAGAGGCATGTCGAGTCCATGGAATATATTATATTTTGACACATTTTGCGGGAATATGACAAACTGATTTTTTTTTTGCACAAAGGTGTACGTTTAATAAACCGTGATAAGCCGAGATAATGATGATCACGGCTTATCACAGAGCATTGCTGGTTAATAAACAGAGATAAGGAGCAGAGAACATGTTCTTCACTTCTCATCACAGCACATGGCTGTTTTGTCACAATCTGAAGATTTCACTGCTCTTCCACTGAAATATCTCCCTTCCAGATTCACCAGCTCAGAGGTGGAGAATCTGGGAGAGAAGCTGGTGTGACAAGAGGAAGAAGGCTTATTTCTTCCTAATATCAGCACCAGTGGGTTAAAAATGAATATTAACAACATAAAATATATATATATATATATATATATATATATATATATATATATATATATATATATATATATATATATATACACACACACACATACGTGTGTATATAGATACTGTCGTGGGTTTCATGGGAATAATAATTCAATATTTTTCAGCAAAAATATGAAAAGCCCATTAGGCCTCAAATTTGAGGTGAAGGATTGTATATGGAAGTCTTTCAGTCATTGGAGAGAAAACACATTTGGCTCAATTTGCCAAGTTCTCAATACATTAGCCATCTACTAATTTTTACAACCCCTGCTCTCAAGCAGAGAGATCTGAAAAATGGTAACTCTCGTCACAGAACAATGAAATAGCTTTCTCACCAAACAAGATGTTTGAACTGGCTTCAAATGAGTAGATATACCCATTGCGGGGTAGTTTTCATGAACAATTACGTTGACTCTAGCTGGCCTAAAAACAATGGCTTGTTGGCCAACGAGAGTCCCTGAGAAGAACCATTGTGTTAAAGTGAGGAACTGTTTAAATAAGCTGTGTCATTCTAAGATATCCTTGGATGCCAGCTAAAGCCCATACGAACACATAATGGAAGATATGTGAAATTATTCAATTTAGAAATATGTTAGGATATCTAAATGTTATTGTAAGACATTTTGTTAGAAGAAAGAATTATATGAGAAATTTGTTTTTATAAATAGAAGTGCTTTAAAGAAGCTAATCAACATTATGAAAGATATCACATTGTGATTATAAAAATGTGAATTAACCTGTAACCCATATTCATCAAACACATATCAAAATGATTCATGTATGCATGATTGGAAAGAATGTTTTTGGGAAAAATACGTTTATAAAGGAATATAGGAACATATTATGTCTAAATCAACAATATACTAATTGTATCATATCTAATATAAATTTACCAGAGTTGTAGATGTGTATGTGTATATATATATATATATATATATATATATTATATATATATAGATATATGTCGATAGTTTCCGCAAAAATATAAATATTAACGTATAGATTATCTCACAATAAAGGTGAGACACCTAGTGGTTGGAAGTGATATTACTTGAGGTTCTCAAAGCCCAGAGAACAAGTTAAACATTAAGCTGTCAGCCAGTAGAAACCAGACACGTCTTGACAGGAACTTCCATATGTGCCACGAACCTATGAATGGAGGACACGTATTGAATAGGCAGAACTTGGTATAATTTTTATAGTCCTATTGTTCTGATCGATATATAATAAGGGGAGAAAATCAGAGAAGGGGGAGCCCAGGGATCAATGGAGAAGACCCCAAGGAAGACCCCCATCAATAGGAGCGCCCCATGAGAGCAGGAATGAAGCAATGACTGAAGTATGATGCAGGGAGGACTGACTCCGATGGGGAAGGGCACGCTTGCACAATGCATGAAGACTGCAACGATTTTAGCTCTGGTCACTTGCCAGTAGGAAATAGCCATTTTTGAAATCGGTAATTATGCCATTTTTGATTTTATCTGAAATCTATTGTTGTTCCCTAGAAATATTGAAGTATTGAATATCTTGTAGTTATGGTTTGTTCTCATAAACAATAACTGGTAATTTTTCCTTAAAGAGTACAAATTTTTATTATATTTTTATTTTTACATAGTTCCAATTTTATTGCCAAAACAAACGTCCAATATATTTCACATTGTTAACCACTTACTTACCTACAGTATAGTAACAGTTGGACATGTGAAATAGACGCTTTTGTTTCATTGTCATTTACATAAAGTTATCTTGAGAACTTACCATGACACAAATCAAAGGTATTGCATGCCCATTTTGGGGGGTATTTTATTGATTTTCAAGTCGTTAATGCAACGCAATTGGTATTTTAATTTCATGTAAATATTCATTTTTTTGTCAACCAATAAATTAGCTATTTTGTATGATCATACGTCTCCGTGAATAAGTTTCATATTATAGACTATTTCATATAGATTGTCTTGTATTTAAAAATATCTTCGTTATAAAATAATTCAAAATAAATTACTGTGCGGGTAAAAACGACCTTAAAAAAGCACTACAATACTGTATATATGTGTGTGTGTGTGTATGTATATATTAGGGCCGAAACAATTAATCAACAACTAATCGATTATGAAAATAGTTGTCAACTATTTTCATAATCAATTAATCGGCCAGTTGATTAGTTGGCCTGCATATAGTATGCATTTGTTTACATATCAGGAAATACAGTGCAGCACACATACAGCTCAGTACACCATCCATACAGGTCACCAAGTGCCCGAGAATTTGTGAATGTGAAAGTGTGAGGAGCAATGCCTCATGGGACATGTAGTCCTGGAAGTGAGTGGTTCTAAAGGCAGAAGTTTTTTTACCTTACTATAGCGGGCACTCCATACTATACTTTGCAGTCTGATATTGAGGCACTATGAAGGCAGGAGGAGCCAGAAGTATCGGTGAGGGACCCCAGAAGTGGAGGATCTGGGCTGCTCTGTGCAAAACCATAACAAGTTTGTTTAAAAAAAAAATCACTTTAAAGACTCTGTGCAGGGAAGATCAGCATCTGAACCCAGAGAAAGTGGAGGTAATAGAAGGCATTACAATTACTGTAGTTGGTTATTTATATTTACCACTGCATATGGATATTTAAGAATAAATTGCTTTTTTTATTTACATATTAACGAAATTGTACACCACACTTTAAAATTATCCGATTAATCGAAACAATAATCGGCCAACTAATCGATTATGAAAATAATCGTTAGTTGCAGCCCTAGTATATATATATATATATATATATATATATATATATATATATATATATATACACACACATATAAATATAGTTATCACATGTCTGAAAACATGTAATTACATGTTCTTTTAAAAAATAATTTCACTTTTTGAACTCGGCTGCACTGTAATCTTACAATATCTCACGAGATTACAGGCAGCCCACCCAAGTTTACACAGATCTCAGCTGTTTTCAGAGGAAACACTTCTCCTCTGTTCTCCCTCTGAGAACTGAAGTTCTCAGTTTATTAAACCGGCTGCAGAGATAATTTTCCTCTGAGAACTGCCGTGAACTGAACTGTGAAAAAACTTCACAGTTTATTAAACAGACACCAAAGTTGTCACTAAATTATAAATTGCTCACACATGCCATGGTTATATGTGGAATTGCACCCCAAAATACATTCTGCTGCTTCTCCTGAGTACGGGGATACCACATGTGTGGGACTTTTTGTGAGCCTAGCCGCGTACGGATCCCCGAAAACCAAGCACCGCCTTTAAGATTTCTATGGGCATACATTTTTGATTTCACTCTTCCTATCACAGTTTTGAAGGCCATAAAATGCCAAGATGGCACACAACCCCCCCAAATGACCCCATTTTGGAAAGAAGACACCCCAAGCTATTTGCTGAGAGGCATGTTGAGCTCATGGAATATTATTTTTTTTGCCCCAAGTGATTGAATAATGACCAAAAAATAAATAAATGTACAAAACGTTGTCACTAAATGATATAATTCTCACACATGCCATGGGCATATGTGGAATTACACCCCAAAATACATTCTGCTGCTTCTCCTGAGTACAGGGATACCTGTAGCTGGCCAGCTAGAACCTGTCCTAGATATCTAATATAACCTACATGTATATACAGCTAAACCTGCCAAGAACCTAAATTTAATGCACATATGTGAGAGACATATGTGATTTTATGCTTGAATGTCATATAATAGTTCTATGTTGTGTTCACAGAGGCAAAAGAAAAAATATGCCTTTAAGAGTCGTTTATTTATATGACAGTGAAGGTAAGCTCAAATTACACAGTAGAATTCATACCAGAAAGCATAGAGTTAAGCTTTTGTGACTCATCAGTAGCCTTGGCCAATCACAGCTAATCTCACATTGAGCAGAGTCTTGACCTATCACAGCTACCTTTGCATCCATTCTGTCTGGGAGGTTCCTAATACTGTACATGTGCTGCATTCATTCCACATGAAGACAGAGAGCAGAGCAGACATACAGGGGTAGATCCACAAAGAAAGTACGCCGGCGTATCTATTGATACGCTGGCGTAATTTCAAAATTCCTGCTTCGTATCTTTGTTTTGAATCCTCAAAACAAGATACAACGGCATCTGGGTTAGATCCGACAGGCGTACGTCTTCGCTAGGTGGCATTCCCGTCGTAATCCGCGTCGAGTATGCAAATTAGCTATTTCCGACGATCCACGAACGTACGACCAGCCGTCGCATTTTTTTACGTCGTTTCCGTTAGCAGCTTTAACTATACACCGGAAAAAGGCGATCTGGTGGCGTACTCAATGTTAAGTATGGCCGTCGTTCCCGCGTCTAATTTTGAAAATTTTACATCGTTTGCGTAATTCGTCGGTGAATGGGGCTGGACGCCATTTACGTACACGTCGAAAACAATGACGTCCTAGCGACGTCATTTGGAGCAATGCACCCTGGGAGTTTTAACGGACGGGGCATGCGCAGTTTGTTCGGCGCGGGGACGCGCTTCATTTAAATGAAACACGCCCCCTACCCGCCCAATTTGAATTCTGCGCCCTTACGCCGTGAGAGATACACTACGCCGCCGTAACTTACGGCGCAAATTCTTTCAGGATTCAAAGAAAAGAAAAGCAAGTTACAGTGGCGTAGCGTATCTCGCATACGCTGCGCCCACACAGATGTATGTGGATCTGCCCCATAGAGTTCAGTTTTATGGAAGCAAGGGCCTAAATAGGTATGTTACACAAGTTATATATGTTCTCATTGTAAATAGTGTGATCAGAACTGTATACTGATCTAGTTGTGTGTTCACTTATAGTTCCAGCGAACTAAGCCATCAAACAAAGTCATCTAACCACCCTAACTGCACTCATTCGAACTAAGTCACATCCATCCATCCACTTTAACAAGCCAACAAACCCTGCAAACCAAGTTGCAAACCACAGTTATACCTTTCAGAGAAATCAGAGAATGCTTTGATAACTTACAGAGAGAGATAGAGAGAGTATAAATACTGAAGAAAGAAATATATCCACCATTTTATGTTGAATGACAAGATTGTATATTTGAACCGCCATTTTGTGATACTTATTCAACACGTGTTTGTACATGGACTGTCTGCTGCAAAGCAGCAGTGTTATCTATGAAGAAAAGTGAAGTTCATAAAGAAGTTATTTAAGCATTTGGTGTGCTCTTTGAACCTTACTGTTTCCATAGAACCGCAATAGAGTAATAGACAGTCTTGTTGGACTGAAAAGTCAGAGACATCACAATTCTTCTAATGCCACAGCACATAAGGCACTTTATAGAGTTTCGCCTGCCACAATACCACATGTGTGGGACTTTTTGGGAGCCGCGTACGGGACCCCGAAAACCAATCACCACCTTCAAGATTTCCAAGGACATACATTTTTGATTTCAGTCACACAAATCTTGAAGGCGGTGATTGGTTTTCGGGGTCCCGTACGCGGCTAGGCTCCCAAAAAGTCCCACACATATGGTATCCCCGTACTAAGGAGAAGCAGCAGAATGTATTTTGGTGTGTAATTCCACATATGCCCATGGCATGTGTGAGAAATATATCATTTAGTGACAACGTTTTGTATTTTTTATTTTTTTTTGGTCATTATTCAATCACTTGGGGCAAAAAAATTAAATATTCATTGGGCTCAACATGCCTCTCAGCAAATAGCTTGGGGTGTCTTCTTTCCAAAATGGGGTCATTTGGGGGGGGGGGTTGTGTGCCATCTTGGCATGTTATGGCCTTCAAAACTGTGATAGGTAGTGAGGAGTGAAATCAAAAATGTATACCTTTAGAAATCTTGAAGGCGGTGCTTGGTTTTCGGGGTCCCGTACGCGGCTAGGCTCACAAAAAGTCCCACACATGTGGTATCCCCATACTCAGGAGAAGTAGCAGAATGTATTTTGGGGTGCAATTCCACATATAACCATGGCATGTGTGAGCAATATATCATTTAGTGACAACTGTGCAAAAAAAATCAGTTTGTCATATTCCCGCAACTTGTGTCAAAATATAAAATATTCCATGGACTCGACATGCCTCTCAGAAAATAGCTTGGGGTGTCTACTTTCCAAAATGGGGTCATTTGGGGGGGGGGGGGTTGTGCTATTTTGGAATTTTATGGCCTTCGAAACTGTGATAGGTAGTGAGGAGTGAAATCAAAAATTTGTGCCCTTAGAAATGCTGAAGGCGGTGCTTGCTTTTTGGGGCCCCATACATGGCTAGGCTCCCAAAAAGTCCCAAACATGTGGTATCCCAGTACTCAGGAGAAGTAGCAGAATGTATTTGGGGTGCAATTCCACATATAACCATGGCATGTGTGAGCAATATATCATTTAGTGACAACTTTTTGTAAAAAAATATATATTTTTTGTCATTATTCAATCACTTAGGACAAAAAAAAAAAATATTCAATGGACTCAACATGACCGCGCAATTACCAGTTAAAGCAGCGCAGTGCCAAATTGTAAAAACACCTTTGGTCCTTTAGCTGCATATTGGTCCGGGGCTTAAATGGTTAATGATGTTATATTTATTTTGATATTACACCTGTATACACATAAAGGCACAGATATACATACAAGGCACAGTCATTCATGATACATTGTCATTATTAATTTCTCAATTCATGTTAGCGTATTACATATTTTGAGATTGATCCACTTATATTGAAATTAGACATGTGGCATAGAATAAATAGATCTATGTTGTAAACACAAGATTGTAACATCTGTAGCTTGACGCATTTCGTGTCTATGCTGCCACTTATCAGGAGAAGATGTATAATGGTAAGAAAGATATATTAAAATAAACAATAAAAAAATCTGACTTACACAAGAGAGAGGGGGAGGGAAAGGAAAGACCACCCACCCATACTTACAGGCCGATTATTGATAAAATGTGTGGCAGCGAGCACCAAGGTAATTGAGGGCATTTTCTAGCATGGGAGCTGAGGTGGCACAACATTTGGCTCAGTTAAAGGAAAACGTGAGAGGGTGAGTGTGATTGAGAGGGTGGTCCTCACCAAACAATGGTGACATATAATAAATCTCCTATGCCATCTGTGAATGAAGTCATATAAAGTCCCAACCTCGCTCTTTTTTACCAAGCAGGGATGGAGGCAATTTGATGTAACTGTCTTAGGCCTCACACAAAGTCCCAACCCTTTCTCTTCTATAAGTTAAAGTATATGTAAACCCTTGTAACAACCCTTTCACACTGAGGCGATGCGCTGGCGGTAGAAAAAAAAATCTCCTGCCAGCAGCATCTTTGGAGCTGTGAGAGGAGCGGTGAGAGGAGCGTCGTGTATACCGCTCCTTCCTATTTAAAACAATGGGAAACTGCAGCAAAACCGCCCGCAATGCACCTCTACAGGCGCATTACGGCAGTATTAACCCTTTATCGGCCACTAGCAGGGGTTAATACACTGCTAGCGGCCGAATCCCGTGGCAAATCTGACGGTATATCGCCGCTATTTTTAGCGGCGCTATACCGCCACCGCGGCTCCCGCCCCAGTGTGAAAGGGGCCTAAATATTGTTACTCGGTCTGCTAATAGCCCCCATTACTTAATGTAATGGTTCTTAGAAGTTCTCGCCTGAAAATTAAGCCAAAAAACAACAAAGCAGTGCTGCCTCAGGCTTCAGTCAGAATAGCAGAGGAGTGTCTCTTAGTGAGTGTTTTGTCTATTGTCATAAACCCCTTCTACCCACGTAGATAAGTGGAGACTACTCTTGTAAATCTGAAGATTTGTTGTACTATTTGTTTTAGAAGAGAAAAGACTGGCCAGTCATTATGGGCAATACTTTAAAAAAGGGAATGAAGGGTGAGCAATAGAGAATATATGAACTGAAGGTACGTTTCCACTCATACTGAGCCCCTAGATAAATGGGTAGAATGGACAAAAAGAAAAGCTAAGGGACTTTTAATTTACAAGTATGGCAAATTTTTCTGCACGTTTATGGCCCACTACTGTGCAGTGAAGGAATGTGGAGAATAGCTTGCACATGGGAAACCCAAGCTGAAGTAGAAAATCAAACTGACTTGACGGAGATGTTTAATAAAAAGTACTGCCTGAATTTATTATGTTTGGCCAGAAGACTGTAGAGAAGGACCCCCCACCTTATGTGGCTGCCAGTTTGGCTTTAAGAGATTCATCCACAAAAGCACAGGAATTAGATTACGTGAACCACACAAAAAAATTAGCTGGGTAAAATAGTGGAGAGCAGAGGTTTAACAGCCCCATATCAACCTACAAAGCAGGATTTGGCTCATTACCTAGAAACAGATGATTGGCATAAATCTAAAGGCACATATGCAAAACAAAATCTTTCTGAACTTAAAGGGGTGTTCCGGGCAAAAAAAATAATTAAAAGCCAGCAGATACACATACTGCTGCTGCTGGCTTTTAATAAATGGAGACTTACCTGTCCTGGTGTCCCTCGATGTCAGCACCGCAGCTGATGTTTCCCATCAGTTGTCGGGTGCTGACATCGCCATTGCAGTTAAGGGAATCTGGCAGTGTCGCCTTCCGGCATCACGCCGGGAACCCTACTGCGCATGCATGTGGCCCGCTCCTCTCTCCTATTAGCCCGGCAGCCAGGGGAGGAGGGAGCCCCATGGTCCGTGGCGGGACTCCCGCAAGTGGGGAAGGATACCTGTCCCCCCCCCCCCCGAAAGGTGGCAATTGTAGCATCGAAGGGGGGGGGATCCGATGAGTGGAAGTTTCACTTTAGGGTGGAACTCCGCTTTAAGGCTTTGGACAGAGAAAAAGGAGATAGAATCTGAACTTCTTTAGCAAACCATAATTTCCAAATTGTAGCAGCAAGAGGAAGGGAGAAGCCACCCCTTCTGTCCCTGTCACAGAGCAATCTGTTGCAGTTTATCCTGTCAAGGGCATGATGGTGGCACTTACTGACTGCTATTGGATAGCACCTGGATTTAGTGCATTTGCAGCCAGGTTTTGTACTTCATGTCTCACTTGTGCTCTGTACAATACAGGGAGGCCTGTCTATGTTCCCCAAAAGCCTTCTCCTAAGCCAGGTTTTCCATTACAAAGAATTCAAATACACTATTCAGATGCCCTGAATAGGCACCTATGAGTATACTCTAGTGTGTGTAGACATGTTCTTGGGTTGGCCTGAGTGCTGGCCAGTAGCTAAAGCAAATGCAAAAGGGGGCGTGGCCTGGACATGGCCTTGTGAGGATGCTTCGGCTCTGAGCTCCCGACCTTCTGGGTCTACTATGCTCTTTTTTTAAATTATTTATTTTTATTTGATTTTCTTAGTCCAGCAATTAACAAATACAAATAACATAATTACAAAGTTAAGAAATAGCAAAATTAGATAAATGGACAAAAAAAAAAGTGTACAGTTATTTTAAGACAACAAGGGATATCTTCTTCCTACTATTTCCCCTTGTGTCTATTCCCTTGTGGCTCCCTTCCCCCCCCTCACTACCCCATCCTTGAGGAGCGTACCTCCCTTGTAGTTTCCTGACCTAGGAAGAGGATAGACCACACAGATAATCTTCCAGGAGAACAATGTGAATAAAAATCACGCTAGGAGACCCTGCATAAAAAGTAACGGGGCGGATAGACCACGAAAGACCATTGTAGACAGGGAAAGTAGGCTCTTAGTGGGCCAGGGCGGATACCATCGCTGGATCCCCCTACAGAGGGTCTCCCACAACCCTCAACCAAGGTCCCCACAATCTCACAAATTTCCTATAATTACCTTGTCTAGTGAGGCTCACTCTTTCGCTGGAGATGGTTAAGTTAATGGTCGCTACCCAGTTTTCTACAGTGCCTGCCATTTTTGGGCTATTATCTTGCGTGTCTGAAATAGGCATCTCAATACTGCTTCCAGATTGCCTTATGGGACTCTGTTGTCCACCATGCACCCGAGGAGGCAAGTCATAGCCACTGGGTCTAGGGAGGATCCAAAAGCCTTATTGATCCTCTTAATTATCTCCACCCAATAGCTATAGAGCCTTGGGCACTTCCAAACCATATGTATGAGATCCCCTTTAGCTTTACATCTTGGGCATTCATTGTTTTGCCTCCACCCTAGTTTGAACATCTTTTGGGGGGGTATAATATACCCTATACAATAAAAACAGATGGGACAGTCCCTGCGCTGGAGCAATCGAAACCAATGCTCCTCGTTGTAAGATCTTGTCCCACTGTTCAGGAGTTACTATGCCCACGTCCCTTTCCCACCCCTCTCTGCTCTTAGAGGGGCCTGCTCTGCTTATTGCTCTAACCCCCAGAGTGGTGTACATTGCTGAGATTAAGCCTTTAGATGTTCTTGCCTCAATTACTTTAAAAAGGGCGGGGATCTGGGTCCATATAACTGTTTGTGAGCTAAATTGTGCTTGAATGGCATGGCGAACTTGGAGGTATTTATAAAATGTCATATTTGGTATATTGTATTCCCTTGTCAATTCTGAAAATGTTTTCATGGTATCACCCTCGAACAGGTGTATTAAACGGTTTATGCCCTGTCTCTCCCACTCCCCAGGTTTCTCTATACTCATTACTTCCTGTAAGTTTTTATTACTCCATAGGGGGTACAATTCTTTTACTCCAACATACCCCAGCAATACCTTTGTTGTCTGCCATATTTTACTAACTAATTTTGTAGTCGGGCATTTATAGAAAAAAAATCTGCCTCTAAGGCCCCATACACACGACCAAACATGTATGCTGAAACTGGTCCGCGGGCCAGTTTCAGCATACATGTTCGGTCGTGTGTGGGCGCGAGCGGGCCGAATTCCAGGTGAGGGGGGAGCTGGGAGCCCTGGGTGCGAGGCTTGCTACAGGGGAGACCTCGGTGGCGAATCTGGAGCAGAGAGTGACCGCTTTTGTGTACCTCCAGGACGCACACATTGATGCTGCAACAATGCTACATGGAGGAGATGGAAGACAGAAGCAGGAGGAATAACCTCCACCTGCGGGGCTTACCGGAGGCGACGGCCCCGGAAGACCTGCCAGACACCGCCACAGCTATCTTCTGCAGGCTCCCAAAGAATCCGCTTCCGCCAAGGATGGAGTTCGATCATATTCACTGGGCGTTGGGGCCGAGGTCCCAGGACCCTAACAGACCGAGGGATGCGATATGTCGACTCCACTACTACACACTTAAGGAATCGATCATCCGCAGGATCTGGGAGGCGGGGGACATTGACTTCGATGGAGTGGCGGTGAAGATCCTGCCAGATGACTCCCGCGCCACGCTACAATGGAGGGCCATGCTCCGCCGGTATGGTGCCACGTATCGCTGGGGATACCCGCTGTCGGTGATGTTCCAGAGGGACCAGCACACCTTTACTCTCAGCAGGACCTACCAGGCCTGTTTGAGTTCCTGGCTGCTGACCCCATCAGGCTTCCGAATTGGCTGATCTTCATACCGCAGACCGGCGGCCGCTCCGGCCCGCGACCCCCGAGGGGACACCTTCAGCCTGGGCCACAGAGGCTGCGCCGGAGTTCGAGGGCACTTACACCAGAGGGGTCACATGAGTCATAACCTGCTCCCCCCCTTTTTTTTTCCTTCAGTTACTCTCACCCCCAAGTTTTACCATTTACCTGACAGATCTGCCCCCCCTTCCCGGAGTCAGCACCCACACCTTGAATCCTTCTTCACCTGGCCTGGCCTGCTTTGTGTGCCCTGCTACAGAGACATCCCGGCCGCTGTTTTGGGCCCGCCGCCGGTGGGAACCATGGCTTTACATGTCCCACTGCGCCATGCGCCCTGGCAATGCCCGTGATGGGCTGCTGCGGGGATCCTGTTGATGCTGGGTTTTGGGACTAGGTGATCTTTCAGGCTTTGCTGGCCGCCCTGCGGCGTATGCCCCCTGCCACGAGGTCCCACCGTTATCACATCCCTCTGTATCGAGACCTTGCGGGTGGTGCCCCCCTCCCCCTGGGTGGGTTTCATTAACACGGTGCATCTGGGGGGGTCTCAGATGCAGCGGACCAAGATGAGTGGATATGGACAGCCACCCTGGCAGAAAGCACACTGGGCCTCTTTCCCTACTTTAGATGCCACAGGCAGGCTGTGGAAAATGTACTCTGATTCTATATGCCAGCCTATGATGTATTCCAGTGTTTGATGTCGGGTTAATGCTGGTGTCTGTTTGTGAATACTGCATTTATGTGGTTATTTTATGCTGAGTGGGTGCATGCCAGGGGGGTGGGCTGCAGAGTCTGACCGCGAGTGGGGCGGCCATTGCGCCTGTCTGGGGTGGCGGTCTGTGGACGTGGGTCCCCCGGTGTCTCCCCCCTCCTTGTACGGGGGGGGGGGGATTGGAGGGTCTAGGTGTCTTAGAGTGCTCGAGCATGGCTCTCCTGGCTTCGGCGGGACGGGATGGGTCGGGGGCGTCGCTCTATGGCCTGTTCCAGTTACGCCCCCACATAGGAAGGCACACCCCTTGGCCATTTTGGCTGAGCTGTGCTAAGGCATGCAGAAAGTCTGCCGTTAGCTGCCCCCCCCCCCTTGGTTCTGTGTTCTAATTTCTCTCCTTTCCTTCCACCCACCCCCCTTTCTTTTTCTTGGTTTTCGTTCGCACCCCTCGCCTCCTTTCCCCCGTAGACCTCTAGTTTGTCACAAGGTGGGCTCCTCCCTAGAGGGAGCTGACCACATAACCCCGTCGGGGGAACACCCTTTTTTTATCCACTCCCGCCCCCCCTTTCCCCGGCCCTTATTTGTATCTCGCCCCCCCACTTCCCATGCTGGTTGAAGATGGACGGCCTTACAGTGTATTCCATTAACGCAAGGGGCCTTAACATCCCAGAAAAGCGATGTGTGCTGATGGCTGATTTACGGAAAGCTCGAGTAGATGTAGCCTTCATTCAGGAAACTCACTTTAAAGATAACCGCCTACCAATTCTCAAAAATAGATTCTTCCCTACAGCCTACCACTCCACCAACAACACTAAATCCAGGGGTACTTCTATTCTCCTGTCCAGTAGGATACCATGGTCCCTTTGTGACTCGTTGATAGACAGGGAGGGACGTTATACATTCATCAAAGGTTCGATTGGGGACACACAACTGACGTTTGCAACCATATATGCCCTAAACGGCGGCCAAGACACTTTTATACGCCGGGCTATCTCGAAATTGTCCCGTTTTTGAGAAGGCCAATTCATTCTGGGAGGGGACTTTAACGTCTCGTTATCCCCTAGTGTTGGTACCTAACCCCACACACCCTCAGGAACATCCTCGCTATCAACGAAAACCCGCAAATAAATAGCCAGGGAACTCCACGAAGCACAATTGTGGCGTCTCCAGCATTCAGGAGAGCGGGAATACACATTCTACTCCACCCACAAACTATACTCCAGGATAGACTACTTTCTCATACCGCATGGTCAACTACATGCAGTACAGAATTCCTCCATAGGGCTTCGGACTTGGTCCGACCACGCCCCTATTATCCTGACCTACAAGCTCTCTGACCAACATCTACATAGGAATCGCTTCTGGCGGTTAAATTAAAGCCTTCTACAGAACCCAGAAGTTCTGGAGGAGGTCAACAGAGAACTGGAATTCTATTTTCAAATGAACACGGAAGTAGACTGTACCCCTAGGGCAGTACGGGAGGCGCACAAGGCGGTTATCAGGGGCACCTTTATAAAACACGGTTCGTGCATTAAAAGGGAAAAAGGGGAACAGCTGAAAACACTTCTGGTTGACCTCCAAGCTGCTGATACACGGCATAAGAGCGCCCCTGACCCCCTGGTGGAGGCGGAACTGACCTCCATCCGCTGCCAAATTAACGAGCTCCTCATTACAGGGCCAAAGCCGCGTTACAGAAATGTTGTCTCGTATCCTATGAGTCAGGAAATAAGTGGGGGCGGATTCTGGCCAGGGTGGTCGCAGACCTGAAAAAGCAAACCTATGTTCCCCACATTATGACAGCAGCTGATGTGAAAGTCAGCTTACCACAACAAATAGCTAACACCATTAAGGAGTACTATGTGGATTTATATAGCATCCCGGCCCTCCCCAGAACGCAACCCCTGGTGGAGGCGTATTTAGCTTCTGCCCAAATTCCCTCACTGGCGCCAGCAGCTATAGCCGAATTAGAAGCCCTGATCACGTCAGAGGAGCTAGAGGCGGCTTTAGCCTCAACTAAACAGGGTAAGGCTCCAGGGCCGGATGGCCTCTCCTCACAGTACTATAGAACGTTCCTCCCGTCCCTGAGTCCCCATATGGTGTCCTTCTACAATAAGTTATGAAATACGGCGGCTTTTGCCAGCGACACTCTGCGGGCACATATCACAGTCATTCCTAAGGAGGACAAAGACCCCTTCGTTTTCAGCAGTTACAGGCCGATCTCCCTTCTAAACATGCTATTTACCAAGATTCTGGCGACCCGATTAGCCAGGCATCTACAAACATCAGTCCATTTGGATCAAGTGGGCTTTATCCCCACTAGAGAAGCTAGGGATAGCACAATTAAAGTGCTAAACCTTCTACATGTAGCCAACCAGACCCATACGCCTTTGGTCTTTCTTAACACCGACACTGAGAAGGCCTTCGATCGGGTCAACTGGGACTACATGTTCTCGGTCCTTAGACATATTGGACTTGGGGATACCATGACTAGATGGATAGCTCAGATCTACTCCACTCCCTCAGCACAGGTTAAAGTGAACAGAATCTTATCTGACCCACTCCCGATTAAGAACGAGACCAGGCAGGGCTGCCCTTTGTCACCCCTCCTCTTTGCCCTATCATTAGAGCCATTTCTGTGTAAAATCAGGAATAACCCATTTATCCAAGGCCTTAAGGTAAGGGACTCCCAATACAAAGTTTCGGCCTACGCGGAAGACTTGCTTTTCTCCCTTACTAACCCGTCAATCTCCCTTCCCAATCTCATCCGGGAATTCGACACTTATGGAAGTATATCCAACCTTAAAATCAATTACAATAAGTCGGAAGCCATGGGGTGGGCCTGTCCCAAACTGCCACGCAAACATTAAGGTCAAATTTCAACTTCAAGTGGACGGAAATAATACCTGGGCACCCGAGTTCCGCCTGACCTTAAACATACCTTTACCCTGAATTTCCCTCCTTTATTGATCAAATCCCAGACTTTACTAGACTACTACATGCTCAGAATCAAGTCGACGCATGCTTGGAAGCATTGAACTCTGTTTTATTCAGCACATCGTGTGTTTGACGTCACCGCGTTCTGACCCGATCGGATTTTGGACTGATGGTGTGTACACATATCAGGCCGTACGGCCACTTCAGTGGTGAACTGATGAAAACGGACCGACAGGCCAGTCTCATCGGTTTGGTCCGACCGTGTGTACGCGGCCTTAGTGCTGGAGGAAGGAGGAAGAATCTGGAAGAATCTGCTGTGCTGGACTCTCTGCTGACAACCTGATTGGCTCTGATCTGTTGCCCCCACCATTTGCTGCCTTGTTCCACCTGACTGCTGTAAGCCACGCCCCCTCCATAGAGGGCTTTTTCTGTCATGGCGTCACCGCATCAGTGATCCCCCTGCTGGAGGAAGAATCTGCTGTGCTGGACTCTCTGCTGACAACCTGATTGGCTCTGATCTGTTGCCCCCACCATTTGCTGTCTTGTTCCACCTGACTGCTGTAAGCCACGCCCCCTCCATAGAGGGCTTTTTCTGTCATGGCGTCACCGCATCAGTGATCTCCCTGCTGGAGGAAGAATCTGCTGTGCTGGACTCTCTGCTGACAACCTGATTGGCTCTGATCTGTTGCCCCCACCATTTGCTGCCTTGTTCCACCTGACTGCTGTAAGCCACGCCCCCTCCATAGAGGGCTTTTTCTGTCATGGCGTCACCGCATCAGTGATCCCCCTGCTGGAGGAAGAATCTGCTGTGCTGGACTCTCTGCTGACAACCTGATTGGCTCTGATCTGTTGCCCCCACCATTTGCTGCCTTGTTCCACCTGACTGCTGTAAGCCACGCCCCCTCCATAGAGGGCTTTTTCTGTCATGGCGTCACCGCATCAGTGATCCCCCTGCTGGAGGAAGAATCTGCTGTGCTGGACTCTCTGCTGACAACCTGATTGGCTCTGATCTGTTGCCCCCACCATTTGCTGCCTTGTTCCACCTGACTGCTGTAAGCCACGCCCCCTCCATAGAGGGCTTTTTCTGTCATGGCGTCACCGCATCAGTGATCCCCCTGCTGGAGGAAGAATCTGCTGTGCTGGACTCTCTGCTGACAACCTGATTGGCTCTGATCTGTTGCCCCCACCATTTGCTGCCTTGTTCCACCTGACTGCTGTAAGCCACGCCCCCTCCATAGAGGGCTTTTTCTGTCATGGCGTCACCGCGTCCCGCGGTGGACGCGCAGCGGACGCGCCGGAGGCGCGCCAGAGGGAAGCCCCTCTGTGCCCCTCCGTGCCCATACTGACCAGGAGGGCCAGATTATTCCAAAGGAAGGTATGCCAGAAAGAAGAAACATAGGTAAGATCATTTATACTCATACCTATCTAAAAAGTCTAAATAACAATAATACAGGGCAACCATCTGAAATAGCCAAAGTCACATGTGCTCAATTTGGACTGGCCAAATTACCACATCCCTGCGAAAAACTGTCAAGACAGCTAGCCTCCCAAGCTGATGTATTCCCTCTGGACACAACGGGCACCTTGCCCCTGAGCCCCACTATCCCTATTGATACCATCCCAAACAAGAAATTAAAACCCCCTACTGAAGAAATCCTGAAACTGAGCTATATAAACGCCAGGTCTGCTGTGAAGCACGCCCCGGACATTTATGATATGATTACGTCTGAGCACCCTCATTTATTCTCTATAACCGAGACATGGTTCGGTCCGGGCTCTGAAACAATTTTTGATGAGCTTATACCAGACAACTACAAAATTTTGCATAAAAATAGGGTGGGCAAAAGGGGAGGTGGTATTGCAGTCTTATATGACGAAAAATTATCTTGTACGGAGCTAGTTTTTCCTTCTCCAAAAACCTTTGAAAGTCTTATCATTAAATGCTCAGTCAATCCTTGCTCATCATTTACCCTGGTCACTATATATAGACCTCCAGAATATAGCGGCCATTTTGTCAAAGAATTTAATGAATATATTATGCAACTAACTGCTAACCAGGATAAATTAATAATTCAAGGAGACTTCAACGTTTGGTTAGAGCAGACTGAAGAACCACACGCCAAGGACCTCCTAGAAGACCTGGAGGGTATGGGGTTCGAGCAGAAAGTTCAGGGGCCAACTCATATCCTTGGACATCAGCTTGACGCTATACTCTCTAATGATCTTCAAGTCACAAATCTATCTACAACAGTGACAGGATGGACGGACCACTATCTATTAAAATACACTCTGCCAGACTTAGCCCCCAGAAAAAATACCTCAGGCCCCCCGATGGAAAGATCAAAGCCTTTCCGAAAACTTACAAAAATCAGCGATGAAACCTTTCATTCAGCCTATATTAACAGCCAAGGCAATTCAGAACAGAAGTTAGTCGACATTGAAAATGATTTGGAAAAATTAGAACAGGCCATGGACGCATTTGAACAAAAACTAATAAACACCCTTGACAAAGTGGCGCCCATCACTACATCATACAATAGGCCTAGGAAATCTAAATCATGCCCTTGGTATTCATCCTCACTGGGAGAGTTAAAATCCAAAAGACGTCAGCTTGAACGCAAATGGATCAGAACTAACCACCCGCAGGACAAATTGGCCTACAGGAACCAGTGCAGAGTGTATAGCAAGCACGTAAAATTCCAAAAAAGAAGCTATTATAATGCCCAAATAGCCCAAGCAATTAATAAAGAGGCTGAACTATTCAAAATCACATCCAGCCTCTTTAACAACAAAAAATACACTGTCGACTATGATATACTGTTGGACAGATTAAAAAATCTTTTTGGTCTTAACGGGGTGGTCCTGAGCTGGATACGCTCGTTTCTCCATGAGAGAACACAATGTGTCAAGATGGGAACTCACCGGTCTACCCCAAGACCTCTGACATGCGCAGTTCCACAGGGGAGTGCTCTATCGCCACTCCTCTTTAACTGCTACGTTCGTCCTCTTGCTGACATCATCCAGAACAATAACTTGGAGTGTCAGCTTTATGCCGATGACACACAAATTCTGGTTGATTCAGCAAGAGGACCTCAGCAGCCAGTTCAGTTGGCGAAATGCCTGGTAGAAATACAGGACTGGATGGCTGGCAATAGGCTTGGACTGAACGCAGCTAAAACTGAAGTTCTATTAATTGGTCCTACTAGCCCCCTATTGCTGGCTGCTTGGCCTCTGTCTTTCGGACCCACACCCATTCCAGCCAAGCAGGTAAAAAACCTAGGAGTCATAATCGATGACACGCTCTCGTTTGTGCCCCACTTCAGAAACATCCTGCGGAATGCCAATTACCATCTAAGGCTCCTCAGAAAAGTAAAACATCTATTCACCCAAAATAACAGATCACTACTTGCCCAGGCTTTTATCCATTCCCGGTTAGACGGGGCAAACGTATTCTTATTGGGTGCCGCGCAGAAATGGGCCCATAAGCTTCAGGTGGTTCAGAACCACACTGCTCGCTTTGTACTCGGTCTAGCGAGAAGAGACCATATTAGCCTGGCCAGGAGATCACTTCATTGGCTCCCTATCGAGCAGAGAGTGATCTTTAAAACGCTCTGTATCTTCTTCCGTGCATACTGGGGACAGGGTCCCAAGTACTTACACAGCTTGGCGGTGCACTATGAACCCTCGCGCCCATTAAGATCCAAGACCCAACATTTAGCCACAGTCATTCCATCTAAACTTTCTTCCATGGGAGGCAAACGACTCCAGAGTAGGGGTGCCATGCTGTGGAATGCCCTCTCCTTGGAACTTAAGATGACACCTAACCTGCTCCTCTTCAGAAAAAAACTAAAGACGGAACTGTTCATTCAGGCCTATGGATAAATTTATATTCTTTTCCCTCTCACAGTCCACCCCCTCATTGAAGGGGCCACTTGCCTCTCTAATAACTATGATGTCTTCTACCCCTCCTCTAGTATCCCCACTGTTCCTTTTTTCTTTTATATTTTTTCTCATACACTTTACGGCTCTTTCCTCTTGCTCCCCTAAGGGCTGGATACCCTTTCCTTTCACCGCCCTCTCTTCTCTTTTCTCTCTCTTCTTCACCACGGATTGATTCAAAGTTACATCTCACCAGCGGCACTTAGACGCTCACTTCACAGTGGGCATTTGGCGCCTAATTAAGCTCAAAAATCAATCAATCAATCAATCAGAAGAGAGCTGATCACTGAAGGTGACATGATATGGTCATGGTTCCCTTCCTGGACAGGATGGGGAATTTAAGCAATGAAAATAATTACACTAGAATTGTAGATGAGATTATTAACCTTACTACCACTGATATAGGTTTATTAAATGAAGAAATGGCTCAGCTTAAAAAAGTAGTATTAGAGCACAGATTAACGCTAAATTATCTCACTGCAGCTCGAGGTGGAATGTGTGAGGTATTTCTCACCGATTGTTGTATATACATTTCTGATAATGAGGACATTATAAAAGGGCATCTTGCCAAGATAAGAGTACTACAGAATAAGGCCAGAGATATTGCTAAGGATGGAAGGAACCCGTTTAACCACTTAAGACCCGGCTCAATATGCAGGTAAAGGACCAGGCCCCTTTTTGCGATTCGGCACTGCGTCGCTTTAACTGACAATTGCGCGGTCGTGCGACCTGGCTCCCAAACAAAATTGGCGTCCTTTTTTCCCCACAAATAGAGCTTTCTTTTGGTGGTATTTGATCACCTCTGCAAATTTTATTTTTTGCGCTATAAACAAAAATAGAGTGACATTTTTGAAAAAAAATCAATATTTTTTACTTTTTGCTATAATAAATATCTCCAAAAAAGATATAAAAAAAATTTTTTTTTCCTCAGTTTAGGCTGATACGTATTCTTGTACATATTTTTGGTAATAAAAAAAATCGCAATAAGCATTTAACGATTGGTTTGCGCAAAATTTATAGCGTTTACAAAATAGGGGATAGTTTTATGGAATTTGTATTAATAATTATTTTTTTACTACTAATGGCGGCGATCAGCAATTTTTTTTCGTGACTGCGACATTATGGCGGACACACCGGACAATTATGACACATTTTTGGGACCATTGTAGTTTTCACAGCAAAAAGTGCTATAAAAATGCATTGATTACTGTGAAAATTACAATTGCAGTTTGGGAGTTAAAAGGAGGGAAATGACATGGACATTCACTGTTTTGTTCATTTAAAGCGGAGGTCCAGTGAAAAAAAAAAAAAAGTCAGCAGCTACTAACACTGTAGCTGCTGACTTTTACTAAGGAGACTTACCTGTCCAGGGTGCCCGTGATGATGGTAGCCGAAGCCAAGCAAACGCTCGGGTCTCGGCTGCCCCGCCGCTATCCTTGGTCAGGGAATCAGGAAGTGAAGCCTTGCGGCTTCACCGCCCGATTCCCTACTGTACATGCGCTAGCTGCGCGGCGCGCCGTGAATGGATGATGTCTCCTGGGACACACACAATGTCCCAGAAGACACCGCTCCCCCATTCACCAGGAAGCAGCCGAGGAACAGAGGAATGAAGACGGACCGAGGATCAGGAAGTGGCAGATTAGGACGATCTGCCTAGCAACAGGCACTCAGGTATGTATAAAAAAAAAGTTTTTTCAGGTATGTATAAAAAAAAAAGTTTTTTTTTTCAGCATTTAAAAAAAATAAGTTTTCCTTGGTGAAGCTCCGCTTTAAGCACAAGAGACTCCATCTTGTTCACGCTGTTGAAATGTGTTCTGTAACCTTCACCTAACACACAGACACATCTGCTCCCTCTGTCTCTACTCCCCTCTCAAGGTTTTACTTTTGCAATTGTTCTATTGGCTAGCTTTTAATAATATATTCCTATTTGTTAGTTTTCAGTAACATATTTCTATTTGTTAGTTTTTAATAACAATTCACACCACGCCTTTCTTATCTATGTTGATCCGTGATCCGAACCGAAAAAGATTGATCCGAACCGCACACACGTGATCCGAGGATTGTTTTCTAAAAAAAAATAAATAATAATTTGCGCATGTTCAGTCCACACACAGCGTGGTCATGGCGAACGGAGGAGCTTGAATGCCCCGCGTCATTTAAATCCCCTGTATGGGAGCATTTGGGCTTCCCTGTCAAATATAATGATGAAGGAAAGAGGTTAGTGGATAAAACCGTGACGGTGTGTAGGCACTGTGGCACAAGAATGCCATATGACAGTGGGAACACATCAAGTATTGTCACTAGGGGTGCAACTGATCCGTACGGATCAGCACCTTCGGGTCGGGACACACGGCGATCCACGGACCTCCCGGTCCATAGGAAAGGCCGCGGCTTCGGCCTAGCTATCGAAGCGGCGGCCATCGAGGTCCACCCGGCGCGGGGGATGCAGGCTGCTCCTCGGAAGTTTGTGGGCACTTGAGCTCAATATGTCATTGACTCCTAACAGCCCAGCGATGAGCTCCATGCTGCACCTTGAGGAATCCACACGGGGAGCCACTGCCGCCGCACCGGGCGTCCTGCTGCTTACCAGAGAAGAGAGAGGAGGTGATCGGGGGGATCTGTATGGACTGAGCACGTAGGGGGGATTTTCACTAGACACTCAGCCCGCCGATCAATGACACTAAAGGGATCTGATGATTGGGATAGTTCAGGTCACAGTAGGGAACTGGTGACACCACTTTCGTACATTGGGCTGCGACTTCCACTTGGCTGCACATATAAGTATTGCGAGATGCAGTTATTTCAACACAAAACAGAGCTTATACGCTTAAATACAGTATTTGTAAATCTGACGGACTGTTTAAATGTGAAAATCAGAGGTGTTCTGTCACATTAGCAATAAACAGTCCGTCCGATTTCCAAACACTGTATTTAAGCACATAAGCTCAGTTTTGTGTTGAGAAGAACTGTGAAATCTAAAACTCTGGTGGCTGTAACAAGATTTGTCTTTTTTTTTTTTTTGCTGATCCGAAAATGATCCGATCCGTGACTCCTGATCCGAGGATCGATCCGATCCGTGAGTTTTTTGATCCGTTGCACCCCTAATAAAATAACATGTAATAATACATTTTGTCACTGAACGGACATTTTACACACAGTGATCGTGTCCTGTGTATCTGTTCCTGCAGCTGCAGTATTAAAGGGGTTGTAAAGGTTTGAATATTATTTAAAAACAAAAAAGTCATACTTACCTCCACTGTGCAGTTCATTTTACAAAGAGAGGCCCCAATCGTCCTCTTCTGGGGTCCCATGGCGGCTCCTCCCTGCAAGAGCTAACCCCCTCTGGGAAGCACTGTCCAGAGGGTGTTATCTTTCGGGCACACTCCCATGCCATGCGATCAGCATCCATAGCTGCCAATTGTATGACTCGGCCCCGCCCCCCACGTCATTGGATTTTATTGACAGCAGCAGAAGCCAATGGCTGCGCTGCTATCAATCTAGCCGATAAGAGCTGGGGGAAAGCAATGCGGGATCGTGCCCACAGAGATTCGGGGCTCAGGTAAGTAAAACGGTGTCTCAATGGATGCAAGGTGTTTTTTCACCTTAATGGAATGCATTAAGGTGAAAAAACACGAAGAAATGTTTCCATAACAATTGTATGAAATAAAATATGACCAAAAAGGCGGCACGGCTGGCCACATTTGTTAAACACATTTTTTTGTTAACAATAGACCTCTAAGTGTTTGTAAAAGCTTACAGCACAAAATTTAATTTTTATTGTTCTACTGTTTTCAATGGCCAACATGGTACAACACTTCATCCATGTATTTGGTGATCTCTGATCTTCTTATGAA
The DNA here is from genome assembly GCF_905171775.1 of Rana temporaria. NCBI lineage: Eukaryota > Metazoa > Chordata > Amphibia > Anura > Ranidae > Rana > Rana temporaria. The sequence goes on along the minus strand of NC_053492.1, from coordinate 3,954,886 downwards.
ATGTTTCTTACATGATGAAGATCATCCATGGAGTATATCTGAGGTTTATATCAGGGTGTGCTTCTTCCCCACATGAGAGCTGTGATGTCCAGCAACATTCATATAGAAGACATTTCCCACACTCAAGGCACTAATACACCTCAAGGGTTGTGTGGGATCCCTGATGTACAGGAAGACAGGACTTCAGCGAGGAACATTTCCCTCACTCAGGACAGGAAAACGGCTTCTCCCCCGTGTGAGATCTCTGATGTTTGTAAAGATCAGACTTCTGTGAAAAACATTTCCTGCACTCAGGGCAGGAATATGGCTTCTCCCCCGTGTGAGATCTCTGATGTCTGTAAAGACCGGACTTTTGTGAAAAACATTTCTTGCACTCTGGACAGGAATACGGCTTTTCCCCCGTGTGAGATCTCTGATGTCTGTAAAGATCGGACTTCTGTGAAAAGCATTTGCCACACTCAGGACAGGAATGCGGCTTCTCCCCTGTATGAGATCTCTGATGTTTGTAAAGATCACACGTTTGTGAGAAATATTTCCCACACTCAGGACAGCAAAGTGGCTTCTCCCCCGTGTGAAAGCTCTGATGTCTGGAAAGATGGGACTTCTGAGAAAAACATTTCCAACACTCAGAACAGGAATATGGCTTCTCCCCCGTGTGCAATCTCTGATGTGTGTAAAGATTGGACTTCCGTGAAAAACTTTTCCCGCATTCAAGACAGGAATATGGTTTCTCCCCTGTGTGAGATCGCTGGTGATTATAGAGCGAGGACTTCAATGAAAAACATTTCCTGCAATCAGGACAGGAATATGGCTTCTCCTCCATGTGAGATCGCTGATGTCGGGAAAGACTGGACTTGTCTGAAAAACATTTCCCACACTCAGGGCAGGAATATGGCTTTTCCCCCGTGTGAGATCTTTGATGTTTAACAAGATCTGATTTTTTTAAACAACATTTTCCACATTCAGGGCAAGAATACGGCTTTTCCCCCGTGTGGGATCTCCAATGTATGACAAGATCTGATTTTTCTACAAAACATTTCCCACATTCAGAACAGGAATACGCCTTTTTCCCTGTGTGCAATCTCTGATGTTTAGAAAGACTGGACTTTACTGAAAACGATTTCCCACACTCAGGACAGGAATATGGCTTTTCTCCTGTGTGAGATCTTTGATGTGTTACAAGTTCTGATTTTTTTACAAAACACTTCCCACACTCAGTACAGGAAAACCTCTTCCCTGTTGCAATGACGGCACCGTCCCTCACAGTCTGAGGATCCTCAGGATAAGAGGAATACGATGGTCCATCTACACTGTGTGGTGCCGGATGGACATTTGAGGTAGTCGGGTTTTCTCCTGGACTATATTGTGTGATGTCCTCATCTTCTACTTTACAGTCTGGAGACAAAGTGAGACAATCCTCTGAGGTTTTCCTCATCTCCCGTCCATCTACTAAAATAGAAACACAAATAATATTACTAGACATGAGCAGATTGGTTCCCCTAAACCAGGACTCCGCCCACATCAGGCAGATTTGTCTCTGAGGATCTTACAATTCCCCCCTCAAGGTAACTAGTAAATGGCTCCTCTGATCTCCTACCAGTTCATTTCGTAATTCATGGACCTTAGTCAGAGAGTGACCTGCACTTCATTATTTAGTCATGAATAACAGCGGGGCTGATCCCCACCAGAGGTCAGAGAGTGAGGATGGGGGAGAACAACCAAGATGAAGACTGAACTGATTCTGAAGACCACCATCATTGGACTATTGACTCCTCCCTCATTATCACTATCTGTTTAAGGTTCCAAAGTTTGAGGATGTTATCACATTATAATCAACATGTAAAAGTATGTGCTCCAATCAAATATAAAATGTACAGCTGGTAGAAAATAGGTTCAAAAGAAGTAAGTGCAACTTATTATATAGGATACAATAGTTAGGATTGTATAGTATCAGAATGATGTAATGTACAATATCGAGTATATAGTGCCGGGGTCAAGAGTATATAATGTACAATATAAATTATACAGTGTGAGGGTCAGGACTCATAATATTGGTATTCAGTAATCAGTGGAAGCTTAAATGTTTACATGAGACAAGTTGCAGAGATCCCACACCGCTGCCTCCCATCTCCTGAGACTGCACTCAGTGACTTACTATACAGACATATCCCTCCACCCGGCACAGCCAACAGAGCAAGTAACCCTGGGAGACATCTTGCCATCAGGGCCGGCCTTTGGGGTGTGCGAGCGCACAGGGCGCCATGGGCAATGTGGGCGACGTGCGGCCGTCACAGCTCGCAGAATGCGAGTCGCAGACTCACAGGCAGGTGCGGGTGCACGGGGTGCTCAGCAGCTGCAGAGGGGGGGCGCCGAAGTGTCAGACTGTTCCCCTCCCTCCTCCTCCTCCTCTTTGCCTCACACACACAGGTGGTGGTAGTAGCGGAATGTAGCTTCTAATGAGAGTCGGCGAAGTTCTGTGAAGTGAAGCTCCGGTGGAAGGATCCCATCCCAGCGCCTGCTGCAGCCTGGCCGACCGCCCAGAGAGAACGTGAGTACCCTGCTGGCTGGCCGCGCCGCCTCCCTGTGTGCCTGGATAGGAGAAGCGGCGGCCGGTGGGGACAGCTGCACATGGAGGAACTGATCTTTCCATATTCCTCCTGCAGCTGCTAAATGGTCGCTTCTTCTACGGGCGTTCATTGGCTGCAGAAAGAATATGGAAAGATCAGTTCCTCCATGTGCATCTGTCCCCGCTGGCCGCCGTTTCTCCTATCCAGGCACACAGGGAGGCGGCTGGGTACTTACGTTCTCTCTGAGCGGTCAGCCAGGCTGCAACAGGCGCTGGGATGGGATACATCCACCGCTCTGGTTATAAAACTTATTTTACTGCCCCGTGCTCCCTGGTTCCTCCCAGTTCTCCCTGCATACCCCCTGTGTTTCATGGTTCCCTCCCCCAGTGCTCTCTGATCCCTGGCTCCCCCACTGTGCTGTCCAGTACCCCCCACTGCTACCCAGCTCCCCCCACTGTGCTGTCCAGTACCCCCCACTGCTACCCTGCTCCCCCCACTGTGCTGTCCAGTACCCCCCACTGCTACCCAGCTCCCCCCACTGTGCTGTCCAGTACCCCCCACTGCTACCCAGCTCCCGCCACTGTGCTGTCCAGTACCCCCCCACTGCTACCCAGCTCCCCCCACTGTGCTGGCCAGTACCCCCCTCTGCTACCCAGCTCCCCCCACGGTGCTGTCCAGTACCCCCCCACTGCTCCTCAGCTCCCCCCACTGCTCCTCAGCTCCCCCCACTGTGCTGTCCAGTACCCCTCACTGCTACCCAGCTCCCCCCACTGTGCTGTCCAGTACCCCCCACTGCTACCCAGCTCCCCCCACTGTGCTGTCCAGTACCCCCCACTGTGCTGTCCAGTACCCCCCACTGCTACCCAGCTCCCCCCACTGTGCTGTCCAGTACCTCCACAGCTCCCCCTATGCTCTCCCCCCCACTGTGCTTTCCAGTACCCCCACTGCTCCCCAGCTCCCCCCCACTGTGCTGTCCAGTACCCCAACAGCTCCCCCTATTCTCTGCCTCCCACTGTGCTGTCCAGTACCCCCCACTGCTCCCCAGCTCCCCCCCACTGTGCTGTCCAGTACCCCCACAGCTCCCCCTATGCTCTGCCTCCCACTGTGCTGTCCAGTCTCCTCAACTGCTCCCCCCACTGTGCTGTCCAGTACCCCCACAGCTCCCCCTATGCTCTCCCTCCCACTGTGCTGTCCAGTACCCCCACAGCTCCCCCTATGCTCTGCTTCCCACTGTGCAGTCCAGTCCCCCCCCTTGCCCCCCCCCCCCACTGTGCTGTCCAGTACCCCCCACTTTTTCCCAGCTCCCACCCACTGTACTGTCCAGTACCCCCACAGCTCCCCCTATGCTCTCCCTCCCACTGTGCTGTCCAGTCCCCCCCACTGTGCTGTCCGGTACCTCCCACTGCTCCCCCCCACTGTGCTGTCCAGTACCCCCACAGATCCCCCTATGCTCTCCCTCCCACTGTGCTGTCCAGTCTCCCCCACTGTGCTGTCCAGTCCCCCCATTGTGCTGTCCAGTACCCCCCACTGCTCCCCAGCTCCCCTTTGCTCTCCCTTCCACTGTGCTGTCCAGTCCCCCCACTTCTCCCCAGCTCCCCCATGCCCTCCCCCCCCCCCCCCACTGTGCTGTCCAGTACCCCCCACTGCTCCCCAGCTCCCCCATGCTCTTCTCCCCACTGTGCTGTCCAGTCCCCCCACAGCTTCCCCTATGCTCTCCCTCCCACTGTGCTGTCCAGTCCCCCCCACTGCTCCCCCATGCTCTCCCCCTCACTGTGCTGTCCAGTCCCCCCCCCCCCCACTGTGCTGTCCAGTCCCCCCACTGCTACCCCTATGCTCTCCCTCCCACTGTGCTGTCCAGTCCCCCCACTGCTCCCCCTATGCTCTCACCCCCACTGTGCTGTCCAGTCCCCCCCACTGTGCTGTCCAGTCCCCCCACTGCTCCCCCTATGCTCTCCCTCCCACTGTGCTGTCCAGTCCCCCCCACTGTGCTGTCCAGTCTCCCCCACTGTGCTGTCCAGTCCCCCCACTGCTCCCCAGCTCCCCCACTGTGCTGTCCAGTCCCCCCACTGATCCCCAGCTCCCCCTCCCACTGTGCTGTCCAGTCCCCCCACTGCTCCCCAGCTGACCCTATGCTCTCACCCCCACTGTGCTGTCCAGTCCCCCCCACTGCTCCCCAGCTCCGCCTATGCTCTCACTCCCACTGTGCTGTCCAGTCCCCCCACTGCTCCCCAGCTCCCCCTATGCTGTCCCTCCCACTGTGCTGTCCAGTCCCCCCACTGCTCCCCCATGCTCTACTCCCCACTGTGCTGTCCAGTCCCCCCACTGCTCCCCCCATGCTCTCCCCCCTACTGTGATGTCCAGTCCCCCACTGTTCCCCCATTTTATACAAATTATTGTAATAAAAGTACTTGAATACTACGCTTAGAAAACGGTCATAGATAAGACTGCCTTTTTTTCCATTGCTTCTCTCCCTCCAGACAGTACGCTCCAGCCCCGTGCAATTAACAACAGTTCCCACCCACCAGTCCAGCACAAAGATGACGCTGAACTGGTGGGAGGAGGAGCATGCACTTAAATTGTCTGTTATTAAAACAAATTATTTGTTACAATTTTTTTTCCCTCTCTGTGTATGTTTAGGTGACCAGGGGGCGAGGGGTGAAGATGGGGGGGCACCACAGGATTAGCTCGCACAGGGGGCCTGAACACCTAAGGCCGGCCCTGCTTGCCATACCTGAGTATGGGGTAGAAAACCCAAATCACATACCCCAGGTGCCTAGGTCTAGTAATGTGTGTATGGTGAAAATGAACATTTTCCTGCCAGCTGAACCCCAGAATCTCCATAAATCCAGTCTAGATACATAAATTGTGTCTGCAGCACAGAGAAGGAAGATTATCCGAGAGAAATACAAGAATACAGGACGGGGAACACAGCTCAGGAAAGTGACCAGGGGATTACAGGCTGATATCAGCCAGTCCCCGCCCTACTCTGGACCAATCAGTGAGCAGTATGGGTGGAGGAATGTATTTAGTGTTAATGACCCACCTGTGCTGATCTCTGTAGGAGTGTCCTCCTCTATAAATGTCCCCGTTATTCCATCCTCCTCCATAGACTGCTGATCATCCCTCACATACCTCTTTTCTTTTTTCATCTCAACTTTAGAATCTCTCAGGTTTCCACTCTGAATATAGAATAAAAATGACATCAATGGTAACAATGCAGATAATGTACAGATCCTAATGATACTATCAGTGATTGTTCCTCATCTACCTGATGATGGTGAGGGATGGTGTGACCTTCCTGTGTGGAATCCCGGGAATACAGAGGACGGGGACATCTCTCTGGGGGGTTCCTGGTATTAGGTGGCTCCATCATATCCTTGTGTGCTTCTGATAACTCCTCCATCACTCCATACTCTTCATCCTCCTCTTTATACTCTTCTTTAACAACAATATTATAATCCTCTGGGTTTCCACTCTGAATATATGATAAAAAATTCATTGTAACAAACATGCTGTGTATAAATCATAACCACCAATAATTGTCACTCATCTACCTGATGATAGTGAGGGATGGTGTGATATTCCTGTGTGGAATCCCGGGAATACAGAGGACGGGGACATCTCTCTGGTGGGTTTCTGTAGCTGGATGACTCCACCATGGTGTCCTGGTACAGATCTTTGTGTTCTTTTAGAGACTCTGACTCCTCCATCACCCCATCCTCATCATCCTCCTCTTTTATCTCTTCTTTGACTACCACTTTGGACTCTCTCAGGTTTCCACTCTGAATATAGAATAAAAATGACATCAATGGTAACAATGCAGATAATGTACAGATCCTAATGATACTATCAGTGATTGGTGAAATAGACAGTGACATCCTGACACCTTATAGGAACCTGACACACACAATGATACAGTCACCATCCAGACACATCCCTTGTCTGTTACTGGATAATGTCCCAGAATCCTCCTCACCTCTCCTGTCAGCAGCTCCATCATCTTCTTGGTGACTTCTAGAATCTTCTCCATGTTGTGTCTCTCAGGTTTTAGGGAGTCACATGGAGGCACTGTGATGGTCATATGATCACCTAACTTCACGAGAGGAAATCTCTGTATTGGAAAACCAATAGGAATATCATGTTAGAATCCCAGAATCCTCCTCACCTCTCCGGTCAGGTCTGTGTTTTATTAATAGAGATAAGAGTGATGTCATGTGACCTCCCAGAATCCTCCTCACCTCTCCGGTCAGGTCTGTGTTTTATTAATAGAGATAAGAGTGATGTCATGTGACCTCCCAGAATCCTCCTCACCTCTCCGGTCAGGTCTGTGTTTTATTAATAGAGATAAGAGTGATGTCATGTGACCTCCCAGAATCCTCCTCACCTCTCCGGTCAGCAGGTAGATGATCTCCAGGGTGAGCTTTAGTATCTTCTCAGTCATGTGACTCCGGTCCTCCTCCATCCTCATTGGTGCCATCATTTGATTTATACAGGTCTCCTTGTAGACGAATAACTTTGGGAAATGAAAGTAAGAATTATTTGGATGGTATTGATCACACAATAATAAGAAAGTGGATGTGGGGCACAGAAGTGTTGCTGTACATTTAACCACCTCAATATCTGACATTTTTACCACCTTCCTGCCCATGCCAATTTGTAGCTGTAATGATAATTACTCATTCATACAACACTGTACCCAAATGAAATGCATTGATTTTTTTCAGACAGATAGAGCGTTCTTTTAGTGGTATTTAATCCCTACTGTGTCTTTAGTTTTTTGCTATATACATGTAAAAAATTCCCAAATTTTGCAAAAAAATATTTTTCTGTTATAAAATTGTGCAAATAAATAATTGTCTTCATATATTTAAGCCAAACTGTATTCTGATACATTTGGTAAAAATAATCCATGTATATTATTTGGTCTGTAGGAAAGTTTTAGCGTCCACAAACTATGGGATATATGAACATTGATCAATCCGGATGTATCTAATTTCTTGAGGCCCTAAAATGCCAGGACGGTACAAATATCCCCCAAAGTGACCCCCTTTTTGGAAAATAGACAGTCCAAGGTGTTTAGTAAGAGGTATGGTGAGTTTTTTGAAGCTGTAATTATTTTTGTCACTTTTTTTGTTTTAAATGAGGAAATCTTTTTTTTTTTTTCAAAAAGTGTGAGAAGCAGGTTATTTCTCTCACACATCATGGGCATACTTAGAATTACACCCCAAAAAACATTCTGCTCTGCCTCCCAAATATAAGGGTACCACATATGTGAGACTTCACAGCCTAGATCCATAGACGGACCCAAAATCCAAGGAGCACCCTTGGGCTTTCAAGAAGCATAAATGACTACCTATTAGAGCTGCAAGATTCTGGCCAAAATGAGAATCACAATTTTTTTGCTTAGAATAAAGATCACGATTCTCTCGGCATAAAATCTTTCACATTATACAAAAAAAATGGGCTAACTTTACTGGTTAGTTTTTTTTTAATTCAATAAAGTAATTTTTTCCGAAAGAATTGCATTTGAAAGATCACTGCCGAATACAGTGCGATATAAAATATTGCAACAACCACCATTTTATTCTCTAGGGTCTCTACTAAAATTATATATATATATTTTTGGGGGTTCTAAGTCATTTTCTAGCAAAAAAAAAAAATGATTTTAAATTTGAAATCAACAAATGTCAGAAAAAGGTTTGGTGTTTAAGTGGTTAAACTTTCCTAAATTACACACAGAAGTCTATTCCTTTGATGTAAAATACAAATTGTTACTATGTTTAAACTTAACTTTCCACTGATAAAGAATGTTCTGATTCTTGGCAGACTGCCCGGATTTAACAGCTGTGGCTTCAGCAGAGCAGAGAGAATTCTCTGCATAAAAAGATCGGGAATAGTGATGGACGAACATCTGACGGGACGGTTCGCGAACGCTAACCGCGAACTTTCGCAAATGTCCGCGAACCGCAAATTCGCGGTGGGCCCCATTGACTTTAATGGCAGGCGAATATTAAAAACCTGCAGGTCAAATTTGCAGCCACAAAATACTTACTAGCTGTGCACAAATAGTCCCACAACAGGGACACTGAACTACCAGAGGTATTAAGTGAAAGACCGGAATCATAAGTTCCGGCCACTACAAGCCCCAAAAATTTGCCCACAGGCATTCACCTGACAGCAAACAACCTTGTATTCTGTGGCTGGTGGTACATTAGGCATTGTAACAGCACTGGTGAACGGAGTGAACCACAACTGCGGTTAGCAAGGAATTCAATGCGATTCTCTATGCGACAACTCAGTATTAGGCCCCAGGCGTCACTCCTTGCAACAGGAGTTTGGGGGATCTATACATCATCTCTGTGTTAAATAAAGAAAAGGGTTGAGCTACTAAGCATGGCCGCATTACAACATGCAACCAAGGCTTAGCGTTTAAAATTAGTTCAAGGTCAATATCCCAATACACCACTACATGCAGGTGATTATCAGTAAGGGACCCCAGGCGTCACTCCTAGCTACAGGAGTTTGGGGGTTCTCTACATCATATCAACCTTAGCATGTAAAGATGTATTTAGGTCACTAGGGGAGATGCTATGAAATAGCATCAACCCCTAGCATAGAAAAGAGCGAACATGTTCAACAATTAGGAAAAGGCCTATAAGTATTTTATAATTCTGTCAAGCACGTAGTAAATTGTGTTTGTAGTAACAAGTATTAATTGCATACGAGAGGTACTTTGAAGATACACATATAATACACAAGTTGTACTGGCAACTAATAGAAAGGTATGAGAGGCAATATAGCTCAGGTACTTTTAGAGTACATATAGTATTAGTAGTAACAAGTATAAATTGCATATGAGAGGCAATATAGCTCAGGTACTTTGAGAGTACATATAGGGCCAGATTCTCGTAGAACTGTGGCGGCGTAACGCATCTCCTTTATGTTACACCGCCGCAAGTTTTACGGGCAAGTGCTTGATTCACAAAGCACTTGCCTGTAAACTTGCGGCTGCGTAGCGTAAATTCCACCGGCGCAAGCCCGCCTAATTCAAATGATCCATGTAGGGGGCGTGGATCATTTAAATTAGGCGCGTTCCCACGCCGATCGTACTGCGCATGCTCCGTCTCGAATTTTCCCGCCGTGCATTGCGCAAAATTACGTCGCAAGTACGTCATTGGTTTCTACGTTAACGTAAATGGCGTCCAGCGCCATTCACGGACGACTTACGCAAACGACGTAAAATTTTCAAATTGCGACACGGGAACGACAGCCATACTTAACATTGAGAACGCCACCTAGGGGGCATGTTTATCTTTATGCCGCGTATCTATTACGGAAACGACGTAAAATCACTACGACGGGCAAGCATACGTTCGTGAATCGGAGTAACTAGTAATTTGCATATTCTACGCTGACCGCAATGGAAGCGCCACCTAGCGGTCAGCGTAGATATTGCACCCTAAGATACAACGGCGCTGGCCGTCGTATCTTAGGCATGTTTAAGTGTATCTCAGTTTGAGAATACACTTAAACATACGACGGCCTTAGATTCGGACTTACGTCGGAGTATCTGCTGATACGCCCGCGTAATTCTATGTGAATCTGGCCCATAGTATTTGTAGTAACAAGTATTAATTGCGTATGAGAGAGGCACAGGCATTCACCCGACAGCAAACAACTTTGTATTCTGTGGCTGGTGGTACAATAAGCATTCACCGGATACAGAAGTAAGTGTCGGCCAGTACAGGCCCCAAAAATTAGCCCACAGGCGTTCACCTGAATTTGACAGAAACATGGTCTACTGGTCACGTGTTGAATTCCTCCGAGATCAATGCCTCATTCATTTTTATAAATGTGAGGTAGTCAACACTGTTGTGAGCTAGGCGAGTGCGCTTATCGGTCACGACCCCCCTGCTGCGCTGAACGTCCTTTCGGACAGGACACTGGACGAGGGGCAAGCCAACAGTTCCATTGCAAATTGTGCAAGCTCTGGCCAGAGGTTAAGCCTGCCCACCCAGTAGTCCAGGGGTTCATCACTTCTCAGTGTATCCACATCGGCCGTTAACCCGATGTAGTCGGAGACATCTGTCGGTCTAGGTGTTCCCTGATGCTGGATGCGGAGGACAGCTGTCGATGGGTCGGCTAAAAGAATGATCTCATATCATTAGTGACCAAGACATCTTCAAACCACCCATTTCTTGCAGGCGCTGTTGGATTGGTACCCAAAACTGTTTCTCTGTGAGTGGAAATTCCTCTGCCAGCAGACGCAAAAGCAGAATGCAGCATTTCTCAAAGCAAGGCCTGGAAGTGCTGCATTCTGATGGCCCTCTGTGATAGTGGTAACATTTCCACCATGTTTTGTTTGTACTGGGGGTCTAAGTACATTGCCACCCAGTACTGGTCCTTGCCCTTTATGCTTTTTATACAGGGGTCCCTCTTAAATCACTGGAGCATGAAGGGCCCCATTTGCACTAAACTGGAAGCGCTGTACCGGCCTGGCTCCTGCTCATCATCCAGGATAATGTCGTTCTCATTCTCCTCCCCCCATTCACGGACAACACCAGGGATCCCAGAAAGGTTTAAAGCATGCTCTTCTAGCTCCTCCTCCTCTGCACCATCCTCCTCTAACTCCTCTTCAGACTCCCGTTGTTGACTTGTCTCAGGTGGAGTAGCCCCCCTTGGAATTCATCCAGCATTGCGACTTCCTCATCTTCCTGCTCCTCGACGGCTTGATCAATGACACAATGCAATGCACGCTCCAGAAAAAAGGCGTAAGGTACAATGTCACTGATGAGGCCCTTGCTGCTACTGACCAGTTTGGTGATCTCATCAAATGGCCGCAGAAGTCTGCATGAGTCGCGCATGAGCAGCCACTGGTGCGGTGAAAAAAAAAAGCTTCCCAGAACCTGTCCTGCCGCAGAGTTCGTATAGGTAGTCATTAAGTGCAAGTTTCTGCTGGAGCAGCCTATCAAGCATATACAATGTTGAGTTCCATTGCGTCGGGCAGTCACAAATAAGATGTCTGACGGGCAGATTCTGTCGCTGCTGAATGTCAGCAAGGTGAGCCATGGCCGTGTAAGATCTTCCAAAATGGGCCGAGATTTTCCTGGCCTGCCGCAAGACGTCCTGGAGCCCAGGGTATTTGGCAACGAATCGCTGCACAACCAAGTTCAGGACGTGTGCCATGCATGGCACGTGTGTAATTTTGCCCTGTTTCAGCGCGCTCAGCAGATTGGCATCATTGTTGCATACCACTTTACCAACTGTCAAATTGAGCGGTGTTAGCCACTGATCTGACTGTGAAAGGAGTGCAGGACCAGTGTGGCTCTTATCTTCCAGGCACAACAGACGCAGCACAGCATGGCAACCTCTCATCTGGCATGTCGAATAGGTTCTGGGGATCTTGGGCGGCACAGCGGAAGAGACAGTAGCATCGGAAAATGAGGAGTCAGCCGAAGAGGAGAGGGAGGATGGAGTAGGAGGAGGAGAAGAAGAGGCAGGCCTGCATGCAATCCATGGAAGTAAAACCAAATCTACATGGGTGCCACGGGTTACATAGCTCTGGGATGCCCTTCTGTGAAAAAAAATTTCCTTCCTGGGAACTTCCATTGGCCACAAATTTTCAAAAGGCCTCCGAGTCCACCAGTTTATATGGCAGTAGTTGGCGGGCTATCAGTTCTGACATGCCAGCGGTCAACCATTGTGCAAGAGGGTTATCCGGCGTCATTGTTTTTTTACAATCGAACATTTGGGCCACGGAAGCCTGCCTTTTTGCAGAAAAACGTGAGGACGGCATGATGGAAGGTGGAGTGGAGGACAATTGTAAGCATAGAGAGGAAGGAGAAGAGGCTGGACGGTGAGAGCCTGGAGTGTGGCTTTGTGGGTTCTGATGGCGTTGCTCCCACTGGGCCTGGTGATGGGAGGCCAGGTGCCTTCTTAAGGCGGTCGTCCCTAGATGAGTGTTGGGCTTACCGCGACTTATGCGTTGAAAGGCGGCAGATGGCAACACTATTGTCTGCAGCAGACACGTTAAAAAAAGCCCACACTGCGGAGCCATGGGCCGGCGTCCTGGGAGTGCCAGATGTGACCGTACATGGTTGATGGCTCGCTCCTGATACATTAGGAGTCTGGTTTTTCCCTCCTGTGCAATGTAAGTTCGGCCTGCTTCTCCTCCCTATCTGCTGGTCCATCTCTCCTTCTGAACTCCCCTCCTCTTCCTCTCTTGTGGGCACCCACATGACATCTGTAGAGACGTCATCATCGACGTCACCTTCCCCATCACTAACAATAGAAATCTCGGAGTAGGCAGCAACAGCGGGCACCAACCTCCTTGGGCTGATCTGAGTACTGTCGTAAGATTGCTGAGTGCTGGCTGTTGCTACCTCCTCTTCCTGATCCAATGACAAGAATGGCTGTGCATCAGAAATGTTTTCTGATGGATCAGAAAATAATTCCTGTGACTTAAGCGGAGGGTATATGGTGGTGTTGGTGGTAAGCCACTCAACCAAGTCTGGTGCGTCCTTTGACGTAATCGAACGAAAATTGTGCCACTTCCTACTTTGGCTCCGGCCTGGTGCTCCTGCCTTACCCCTACCACCCCTGTGGAAGGGCCTGCCTCTTCCTCTGCCTGTCATTTTTTAAATTACCCTGTGACAAAAGTCTTTAGAGAAGCGCAGTATATGTGGAAGAAGGTATATAACAAAATCTGTTGTTTTGGGGGTCACTGGTTTATCGCACCAGTTATGAAACTTTTTTTCAGGAAATGTTGTCACTGTGTGGAGCAGAAGTAAAGCAGCGGAAGCGATAACAATTCTGCAGTACCCAAATACACTATTATGAAAGTATATTTTTAGATAACACCACGCTTCAATCTGTCGTTTTGGGGGGACACTGGTTTATCGCACCAGTTATGAAACTTTTTTTCAGGAAATGTTGTCTGTGGCCCGGATTCAGATAGAGATACGACGGCGTATCTCCTGATACGCCGTCGTATCTCTGAGTTCCGATGGTCGGATCTATGCGGCTGATTCATAGAATCAGGTTGCGCATAGATCTCCCTAAGATCCGACAGGTGTAAGTGACTTACACCGTCGGATCTTAGGCTGCGTTTCGTTTTTTGTACGCAACGAATATGCAAATGAGGAGTTCCGCCGATTCAGAAACGAACGCCCGCCCGTCGCTTTTTTTTACGTCGCTTGCATTCGGCTTTTTCCGGCGTATAGTTACCCCTGCTATGTGAGGGGTATCCTATGTTAAGTATGGCCGTCGTTCCCGTGCAGAGTTTTGAATTTTTACGTCGTTTGTGTAAGTCGATTCAGAATACGGCCGGACGCAAGTTACGCTCACGCCGAAACCAATGACGTCCTAGCGACGTCATTTGGAGCAATGCACGCTGGGAAATTTAGCCGGCGGCGCATGCGCAGTAAAATTGGCGCGGGGACGCGCCTGATTTAAATAGTACACTCCCCCTAGCCGCAAAATTTGAATTACGCCAGGGGATTTACGATAAGCCGCCGCAAGTTTTGAGGTAAGTGCTTTCTGAATACAGCACTAGCCTCAAAAACTTGCGCCGGCGGATCGTAAATCAGATAGATTGCACGGATCTAAAGATCCGCTAATCTATATGAATCTACCCCAATGTGTGTAGCAGGGGTAACGCAGCGAAAGAGGCAAAAAATTCAGCAGTAACCAAATACACCGCCAGTCACAATGCTGCACAATACAAATCCACTATATGCTTTCTATATTCGAAAGTATATTATAAGTGTATATTACACCTATATACTGCAGAGCAAGTAGTACAGCTATACGAGTGCTTGACAGAACTTTTGTGGACCTGTTAAGTAACGATTTGTGTCACTACAGTCTGTCCCTTCTGGAAACAGCAACCTCTCCCTACACTGATAAAAAGCACAATGTAAGATGGCCACCAGATCAGGTCTATTTATAAGGTAGGGGGTATGTCCATGTGCTGAAATGTCTCAATTGGCTGTCCTACACCACCTGATGGATGTGTCATAGGTCAAAGTTCTTCTCCATGTAAAATAGCGGACTGCTGCGAACATCGCCAGATGTCCGCCGGTGTGGTGGACCACGAACGAGCAAAGTTCATCGCGAAACGACCGCCGGGCGAACCGCTAGGCCATCTCTAATCGGGAAGTACTTTGTCAGGATCACAATGGGAAAAAAAATTCCGGTAACGATTCTTGATGATTAATCGTGCAGCTCTACTACCTATCACATTTTTGGAGGCCCTGGAGCACCAGGACGGTGGAAATACACACAAAATTACCCCATTTTGCAAAGTAAACACTCCCAGATATTTTCTGCAAGGCATAGTGAGTGTTTTGAAAATTTCGATATTGGCCATAAGGTTTTTTTTAAATGCAGGAAAGAATTTTTTTTTTTTTCTTATACAAAGTTGTTAAATAATAAAATGTTTCTAATACACAGCATATAAATACTTAGAATTACACCCCAAAACACATTCTGCTACATTTTATAGAGTATGGCGATACCACATGTTTGAGACTTTTTTGTGACCTGGCAACACAAATCCAAGGAGCACCTTCAGGAGTTCTAGATACACAAATTACACATCTAATTTCCTGACTACCTATCACATTTTTTAAGGCCTTTGAGCAACAGGACACCAGAAACACCTTCAAAATGACCCCATTTTGGAGAGTAAACACCCCAAGGTGTTCTCTAAGAGGCAGGGTAAGTCTTTTGAAGAATTTCTTTTGTTATCCCAAGTTTTTGAAAAATGTGGAAAGAAAAATATATATATATTTTTTTTTACACAAAG
Organism: Rana temporaria; assembly: GCF_905171775.1. Lineage (NCBI taxonomy): Eukaryota > Metazoa > Chordata > Amphibia > Anura > Ranidae > Rana > Rana temporaria. The sequence goes on along the minus strand of NC_053492.1, from coordinate 3,939,511 downwards.
TGCGAGGATTTGATTGACTTCTCAGTCTCCTTTTTGTTTAGGCAGCTTCCATTTGAGATACAAGATATAAAAGTGCTTGTTTGTTAGATTTATAAACTGCTGACTGTGTGATTAAAATGTTATTGGTCATAAATGACCATAGCTGCACCTGGCGAACTTTAAGTTCCTTGTCTCGTGGAAAGTACCTGAAAATCCTAGCTCAACAAGATATTAAGATTTGATGAAGTGTGATTAGTATGAGACCATTATACAATGTGATATTGAGTTGACTCATCCTAGTTGGTTCAAATATGCTGAGTTATTGATAATTTGTTTGTACCGAATATATATGCAGTGGAAACGAGAATACACCTTGAGCTATGCACTAACATCTGTCTCGATGTGGTCATTGCTCCCACGTGCACGTGAGGACATGGTAACACGTGAATATAAATATATATTTTATTAGCTGCGGTATCTTTGGAATACCACACAAAGACCCATAAGCATTGATGGTTGATCTAACACAACGATGTCAGTTTAATAAGATATTTCTCACACACAGCATGGACATACATAGAATTACACCCCAAACACATTCTGCTCCTCCTCCTCCTGAGTAAGGTGATTCCACATGTGTGAGACTTTTTCACTGTCTGAACTGATTATATACCGGACATTGGGCTCAATTCACTAAGTAGTATCTACTGCTTTTGAACTTGCGGTAAAACACTGCTTAGCATTTTTAATGTTTTTTTTCAATTCACAAACAAATGCTACTAAAATACTGCATGAGCCATTTTATTAAGTGATGAAGTATTTTAGTAGTTAAAGCTTGCAGTAATTTTTTTTTTTTTTATTCCTTTATTGACCAAAGAAAGTTACATGTAACAGTCAAAGAAACCAAAGTTCACAGTATGTCAATTGAGTAACATTTAGGCTCTTAAAAGTCAGAAAACAACAGGCCCAACGCTGCACAGAATATGTGGACTTAGCAACAACAAATATATTGATATTGCTCAGTGCATCACGCTGGGACAACTATCGAAAATTCCTATACATGGTCAAGACAACTATGCTTAAAAGACAAAGGATAGTGAGACATACCGATCATTAAACAAATGGTAGCAGGGAGTAACTTGGTTTGGGATTTTCCAGTTAAACTTAGCGGGAAGCAAGACCTCCCTTGGGCCTAGTGCGCCCGGGATGGGGCAATATAAAAACAAAAGATGCCTAAAGATAAACACTGTGGGCTAGATTCAGAAAGATTTTGGCGGGCGTAGCGTATCTCAGATACACTACGCCGCCGTAAGTTAGAGCAGCAGGTCCTGTATTCACAAAGAAGTTGCGCTCTAACTTACGGCGGCGTAGTGTAACTGGGCCGACGTAAGCCCGCCTAATTCAAAATAGGCTGGTTGGGGGCGTGTTCTATGCTAAATACTGTTGACCCCACGTATTTGCCATTTCTAACGAACGGCGCATGCGCCGTCCGTGGACGTATCCCCGTGCGCGTGCTCCAAATTATGCCACAAAGACTCATTGGTTTCGACGTGAACGTAATTTACGCCCAGCCCCATTCACGGACAACTTACGCAAACGACGTAAAACGTGAAAAATTTGACACGGTTCCGACGTCCATACTTAACATTGGCTGCGCCATCTTTTTGGTGGATTATCTTTACGCCTGAAAACGCCTTACGTAAATGGCGTATCTTTACTGCGACGGCCGGCGTATGTTCGTGAATGGGCGTATCTAGCTGATTTACATATTCTAGGCGTAAATCAGCATACACGCCCCTAGCGGCCAGCGTAAATATGCAGTTAAGATACGACTGCATAGGAGACTTACGCCGGTCGTATCTTAGCAATATTTAAGCGTATCTCAGTTTGAGAATATGCTTAAATATACGACGGCAGGGATTCGGACTTACGACGACGTATCTACTGATACGCCCGTCGTAAGTCTACATGAATCTGACCCTGTATCTGTAAGGTATTTCCCACCCCTGAATCTCAAAGAGGGGAAAGGTGAGATGGAGGGATGAAAAACAGGGGGGGGACGGAGAGAGCGTCCCAGAACTGAGAAGTACTGAGTAAAGGAAAAAGGAAGGAGAGAGATAGAAGAAAGACCTCTAACCCAGAGGGTGAGGCTGGATCCGGGAAGCTTAGCTCGATTCAGCCACCTCCTGTAGATAAGCGTCAGTGTATATAAAGTGATTCCAGGGTCGCCAGAGTTCGCAAAAGGTCTCCTCCCGGTTATGTAGGGTAGCGGTGAGATCCTCCATGTCCCTCAGTTCGTTCACCTTAGAAAACCACATGAATTTGGATGGGGGGTCCTCCGATCTCCAACAAAGGGGGATGCATGCCTTGGCCGCGTTCAGCAACTGGATTGTAAGAGACGCCTTATATTTCTTGAGCGGTCTTCTTGAAAGGTGCAACAGACAGGCCGCCGGGTCCCCCTCTAGGTCAACACCTGTCAGGTGCTTGACTGTGCAGATCACCTCCCACCAAAAGGAAACAAGTTTGGGACAGTCCCAGAAGATGTGCAGCACCGTCCCTTCAGCATTTCCACACCACCAGCAAACACTGGGGACATGTGAGAGGAAACGATGCAAGGTGGTGGGCACCCTGTACCAACGGGTTAGGATCTTGTAGCATGTCTCCTGTATCCTCGTGGCTAGTAAAGGATCTTCTCCCTCTGTGCGTCCGTGAACTGGGTGCCCAGGTCGGACTCCCACTAGGAAGGGAGGAATGTATCCCTCCGCTGGACTAGTCAAAGAGGCATAAATAATTGAGAGACCATGCCGGTACCGGTTCCCCCCGGCAGCACAGGCGCTCCAATACCGTAAGTGGACGAGAGGTGCCGAAGGGTACGTAGACACTGGCGCAGAAAGTTGCGGAGATGGAAGCCGCTCCAAAAGTCCAACAGAGGGTCCGTGGCAGACACCCCAGCAAAGGTGGAGAGTCAGCCATCGGAGCCCACAAAATCACAGAGGTGAAGTCTGCAACTCGTGGCCAACTGCTGGAAATGGGGGCTCCTAAGTTCGGGCTGAAACTCTGGGTTGCCCAGAACCGGGACCATGGGAGAAGGCAGCAGTGACACCGAAGTGTGTCTAAATGTTTCCCTGGCTACCAGAAGAGTGCTGCCCAGTGTGGGGTGATCAGAGAGGGCCTTTGGGAGTGGCGACGAGATCCACGGACAGCTTTTAGCTGTACCGTCGGAGTCCTCCATCTCCATGGTCACCCAATGTTTCGCCTTTGCATGGCAGTGCCAGTCCACCAACCTGGTAAGGTGTGAGGCTCTGTAATAGGCTTTCACACCTGGGAGACCGACCCCTCCCCTATGTTTTGCAAAATGGAGAATTTGTAACCGGATACGAGATTTGCGATAGGACAAGATGAAATCTCTGAACATTGAGTTCACCCGTTTGAAAAATACCGGGGGTAGGCGAATGAGAAGTGCTTGCAGCAAGTATAAAACCTTGGGCAGCAGCATCATCTTCAGAGCATTGCACCGGCCGAACCACGCTAACGTGAGTGCCAGTGGAGAAGGTCTGCTTTAAAGCGGAGCTCCACCCTAAAGTGGAACTCACGCTGATCGTAGCCCTCCCCCTCTGGTGTCACATTTGACACCTTTCAGGGGGGAGGGGGTGCAGATACCTGTCTAAAGACAGGTATTTGCACCCACTTCTGGCCACACAGTCTCGGGCAGACTGCGGGCAGAACGTCACCTCCCGTCCTCCCCCCGTTGTGCTCTGGGAACACTCGGCTCCCAGAGCACAGCGGGAGCCAATCAGCGGCGCAGCGCAATTCGTGCATGCGCCGTAGGAAACCGGGTAGTGAAGCCGGAGCGCTTCACTTCCTGGTTCCCTCACTGAGGATGGCGGGGGGGGCAGCAGAGTGATGAGCGATCGCTCGTCCTTTGCTGCGGACGGTGCTGGACTCCAGGACAGGTAAGTGTCCTAATATTAAAAGTCAGCAGCTGCAGTATTTGTAGCTGCTGGCTTTTAATATTTTTTTTCATGGCACATCCGCTTTAAGACGGGTAAGCAAGGGTGCAAAGTTAGCAGAGTACAAGGTAGAGGGGTCGGAGGTGATATCGACTCCCAAGTAGCGAATCAAATCTGTTGCCCAGCGGAAGGAGAAAGCCGGGCGAAGTGATTTGATCAAATCTTTACCCCCGTGATGTTCAAGGCGGACGACTTTGATAAGTTAATTTGAAAAAAAGGAGAGGTCACCATAATCCCGTAGAGACTGGAGAAGAATCGGAAGGGAGGCTAATGGATCTGTTAAAAAAAAAGATCAAGTCATCTGCAAAAGCGGCCACCTTGTGCATCCCAGAGGCTTTTCAAAAGCCGGTGATAGTAGGGTCTGCCCTGATTTTACACAGGAAGGGCTCTAGGGTAAGTATGAAAATCAATGGGGGCATCCCTGCCGTGTGCCGTTATGGATGTCAAAGAAATCCGACCTCGTCTCGTTGACCTTCACGACGGCTGTGGGGTTTGAATACAGGGACAGTATCCAACTCATAATGGAGGAACGTAAGCCCACATGCTCAAGGGTGGCTCACATGAAAGACCAATTCACCCAATGAAAAGCCTTCTCCGCGTCCATAGAAAGGGGCTGTTTTGAGGCCCTAGCTGCATGGATCAAGTTCACCACCCGGATGGTATTGTCTCGCGGAGGGGTACAAAACCTGCTTGATACCTGTGGATAAGACCCGGGATATGAGAGAGTAACCTGTTGGCCAGAATCTTTGCAAACAATTTCAAGTCCATATTCAAGAGGGCTATCGGGCGGTAATTCCCGCATCGCAGCGGATCCTTCCCTTCCTTCGGAATAAGAGAGATGTAGGACCACAATGTATCAATCGGGAAGGACTCCCCTTCCGTGATTGAGTTAAGCGCTGAAACCAACGGTTGAGAAAGGGTCTCAAAGAAAACTTTATAGTAGCTCGGGGTGAGGCCGTCTGGACCGGGGGCCTTTTTGGGCTTAGATTGAGCCAAGGCCACCCCCAATTCTGCAACCGTGATAGGCTCCTCCAATTCCTCCTGGACTGCAGGAGAAAGAGAAGGCATACCCGAGGAGGCAAGGTAGGATTGGGGGGTGACGCGACCAACAGGAGGGGGATCAGAGGTGGGGGAGCAATTGAGATTATAGATGTAAGGTGGGAGATGTAAGTTTTGGTGTGTGGGCCCTGGCCAACGATGTGCCCGGTTTATTGGAGTATTCAAACATCGTACGGTGAGCCTATGCCAATTTTTGCTTTGTTTTGTGAAATAAAAGTACACAGAGTTCCTTGCGGGCTCTGAGAAATCCTGGTATGTGGAACGAGCAAGACTGGCCTTATGGGAGCACTCCAGACTGCATAGTCCGGCAAATAGTTCCTTTGTACGGCGAGACCTTTCTCGCTTAAGACGCGCTCCTATCTTAATCAGCGCACCCCGGATAATTGACTTGTGAGCCTCCCACACTACCAAGGGGTTGGAGACCGATGCCTCATTAATGGCGAAATATTCACGCAGGGTAGTCAAAAGCTCTGCACAGGTCTCCTCCGATTGGAGGAGGGACTCATTCAATCTCCAAGAAGGCGGGGTCCGGGTCACCGGTCAGCTTGCAGTCCTTTTAAACTGGTTATAGCCAGCATCCTTAACAAGCAGTAAAGAGCTGGTTAAGGAGTGAGCAGCCGCTGGCATCCTTAACAACCAGTAACTGTCATGTTTGTTAATGATTGGACGGCCGCCATTTCCTTAGCAACCATGAGTCATCTGCTGTCAGTGAGATTCCCCACTGACAGGAGATTGTAAACAAAAGAATTGCCAGCATTTAAAAATGAAGGGGAAAAAAAACAGCATGGGGTCCCCAATCTATACTAGACACAGATACTCCGGTGGTTTGCAGTATGTCTTTTTGATAAAATTCCTCCCCTCCGAGTTCACCATCTCATTCTGCCAAAACCCCGTCCCATTCACGCTCCTATAGTTCATCATAGTGTCTCTGGAGGGGCGCTGATCATTTCCATGTAAAATCTTACAGAAATCTTCCCTAATCCCGACCTTTAATTATCATTTCATTCCCCCCACATACAATGTCTGGAACCGACATTTACTGACATCAATAACTCCCCTCGTGGTACAGACCTTGAATTCCCTCATTGTAATATACGGGGTTACTCTACATTCCCACACTATATATGTGTGTGTATCATCATCTGCTGGAGATAAAAGACGTCACAGTGACTATGGAGGAAGAGGACGGACATGACGGGGTTACTGGGTGTAAATAGAAAATAAGATCTTATTACCTCCTCTGCTGCCTCTTCCAGCAATGTCTCCTCTCTACTTCCTCCCGACTCACCTCTCACCCGCAACTTCCTGTGTGTACCTGACATCACTTCCTGTCTTCCATAGAGACTTCCTGTCTGCCATCTTGTGGCGCTCAGAGGAACTACAGCCCCGAGAAACGTCTCGCAGTGTGAACACATTCTTGTGCTGTGTGTATGTACTGTATATCCTTATAGATGGGTCATCTCCACTCCCACAAAGGGGGATAGAAATATATTACTGCTCGGGGGAGGGGGGGGGGGAGACATTTTGGCCCCTTTGATTTTGCAGTAAAATTGATGTGAGATTTAGTCATGTAGAACATCTGTTATATGGATACAAAGAACCCCAGTCGAGAGTAAAGGGTGGAAATGGCTCCTGATCCCCAGATTTGGGCAATTATGTCCCCAATATAAATAGAAAAAAACCTGCGCTATGTGTAACAACTCAAATACCTCCAGAAATAACTTCTACCGGACTGCTGCTGTAACAAAGGTAAGTCTTCCCTTTATCACCTAGAAGAGCATTATGTGTCACAGCGCTGTCCTATTGTGTGTGCCGCCCATCAATTATCACACATACACTAAAATATGTGGAGACATTCATATATAAAGTGCTAGGGGCCCCAATAATATTCTCTGCAGATCTACTGCTTCCACTTTACACCTACTTCATTCATCTTATGGTGTTTATCAATAAATGAAGTAATCTGACCCATGTGCAAATTCATCCACAACATAAAGTGCTTTGTGCTCAGGATGATGTTCCCTGCAGATCCACTGCTTCCACTTTACACCTACTTCTTTAATCTTCTAATATTTGTTGCTATAATAAATAAAGTATAAATCCGTGTAAATTCATGTAATCATACAATATTTTGAACTCTATATAGTGTTCTCTGCAAGTCCACTGCTTCCACTTTGCATCTACTTCAATTAACTTATTTTGCTCCAAAAACAATCCACAAATCAATGAAAAGTTGATAAGGTGTGAAAGTTCTCGGTGCTCCAAACTGTGCCAGCTGTAGTGTAGCCACGCCTTCTTCCTCCTCTTACACACGTGATGGTGAGGGCGCCCCCTTAGTAGTGCTTCCCCACTCACCAGAGCAATATGACTCCCAGCTTTTCATCCACCAGAGTCACCAACATCCTTCACACTCTCCTCACCTCCGATGGATCCTCCTCGCTCACTCCTGCAAGTCTGCTGCGGTTTCTATCAGTCTCCCTCCTAGACTCGGCTTCCTCCTCCGACCGCTGTTCCAGCAGGAGCTCCGCCTCTTCATACACACTCAGGAGCTCCGCCTCTTCATACACACTCAGGAGCTCCGCCTCTTCATATACACTCAGGAGCTCCGCCTCTTCATACACACTCAGGGCTCCGCCTCTTCATACACACTCAGGGGCTCCGCCTCTTCATACACACTCACGGCTCCACCTCTTCATACACACTCAGGGCTCCGCCTCTTCATACACACTCAGGGCTCCGCCTCTTCATACACACTCAGGGCTCCGCCTCTTCATACACACTCAGGGCTCCGCCTCTTCATACACACTCAGGAGCTCCGCCTCTTCATACACACTCAGGAGCTCCACCTCTTCATACACTCAGGAGCTCCGCCTCTTCATACACACTCAGGAGCTCTGCCTCTTCATACACACTCAGGAGCTCCGCCTCATCATACACACTCAGGAGCTCCGCCTCTTCATACACACTCAGAAGCTCCGCCTCTTCATACACACACAGGAGCTCCGCCTCTTCATAAACACTCAGGAGCTCCACCTCTTCATACACACTCAGGAGCTCCGCCTCTTCATACACACTCAGGGCTCCGCCTCTTCATACACACTCAGTGCTCCGCCTCTTCATACACACTCAGGGCTCCGCCTCTTCATACACACTCAGGGCTCCGCCTCTTCATACACACTCAGGGCTCCGCCTCTTCATACACACTCAGGGCTCTGCCTCTTCATACACACTCAGGGCTCCGCCTCTTCATACACACTCAGGGCTCCACCTCTTCATACACACTCAGGAGCTCTGCCTCTTCATACACACTCAGAGCTCCGCCTCTTCATACACACTCAGGGCTCCGCCTCTTCATACACACTCAGGGGCTCCGCCTCTTCATACACACTCAGGAGCTCTGCTTCTTCATACACACTCAGGGCTCCACCTCTTCATACACACTCAGGGTTCTGCCTCTTTATATACACTTTGGGCTCCGCCTCTTCATACACACTCAGGGCCCCCGCCTCTTCATTCACACTCAGGAGCTCCGCCTCTTCATACACACTCAGAGCTCTGCCTCTTCATACACACTCAGGGCTCCGCCTCTTCATACACACTCAGAGCTCCGCCTCTTCATACACACTCAGGGCTCCGCCTCTTCATACACACTCAGGGCTCCGCCTCTTCATACACACTCAGGGCTCCGCCTCTTCATACACACTCAGAGCTCCGCCTCTTCATACACACTCAGAGCTCCGCCTCTTCATACACACTCAGAGCTCCGCCTCTTCATACACACTCAGGGCTCCGCCTCTTCATACACACTCAGGGCTCCTCCCCTTCATACACACTCAGGGCTCCGCCTCTTCATACACACTCAGGAGCTCCGCCTCTTCATACACACTCAGGAGCTCCGCCTCTTCATACACACTCAGGAGCTCCACCTCTTCATACACTCAGGAGCTCCGCCTCTTCATACACACTCAGGAGCTCCGCCTCTTCATACACACTCAGGAGCTCCGCCTCATCATACACACTCAGGAGCTCCGCCTCTTCATACACACTCAGGGCTCCGCCTCTTCATACACACTCAGGGCTCCGCCTCTTCATACACACTCAGGGCTCCGCCTCTTCATACACACTCAGGGCTCCACCTCTTCATACACACTCAGGAGCTCCGCCTCTTCATACACACTCAGAGCTCCGCCTCTTCATACACACTCAGGGCTCCGCCTCTTCATACACACTCAGGGGCTCCGCCTCTTCATACACACTCAGGAGCTCCGCTTCTTCATACACACTCAGGGCTCCACCTCTTCATACACACTCAGGGCTCTGCCTCTTCATATACACTTTGGGCTCCGCCTCTTCATACACACTCAGGGCCCCCGCCTCTTCATTCACACTCAGGAGCTCCGCCTCTTCATACACACTCAGAGCTCTGCCTCTTCATACACACTCAGGGCTCCGCCTCTTCATACACACTCAGAGCTCCGCCTCTTCATACACACTCAGGGCTCCGCCTCTTCATACACACTCAGGGCTCTGCCTCTTCATACACACTCAGAGCTCCGCCTCTTCATACACACTCAGGGCTCCGCCTCTTCATACACACTCAGGGCTCCGCCTCTTCATACACACTCAGAGCTCCGCCTCTTCATACACACTCAGGGCTCCACCTCTTCATACACACTCAGGGCTCCGCCTCTTCATACACACTCAGGGCTCCACCTCTTCATACACACTCAGGGCTCCGACTCTTCATACACACTCAGGAGCTCTATCTCTTCATACACACTCAGGGCTCCGCCTCTTCATACACACTCAGGAGCTCCGCCTCTTCATACACACTCAGGAGCTCTGACTCTTCATACACACTCAGGAGCTCCACCTCTTCATACACTCAAGAGCTCCGCCTCTTCATACACACTCAGGGCTCCGCCTCTTCATACAAACTCAGGAGTTCCACCTCTTCATACAAACTCAGGGCTCCGCCTCTTCATACACACTCAGGGCTCCGCCTCTTCATACACACTCAGGGCTCTGCCTCTTCATACACAGTTAGGGCTCCGCCTCTTCATACACACTCAGGGCTCCGCCTCTTCATACACAGTTAGGGCTCCGCCTCTTCATACACACTCAGAACTACGCCTCTTCATACACACTCAGGGCTCCGCCTCTTCATACACATTCAGAGCTCCGCCTCTTCTTACACACTCAGGGCTCCGCCTCTTCATACACACTCAGGAGCTCCGCCTCTTCATACACACTCAGGGGCTCTGCCTCTTCATACACACTCAGGAGCTCCGCCTCTTCTTACACACTCAGGGCTCCGCCTCTTCATATACACTCAGGGTTCCATCTCTTCATACACACTCAGGAGCTCCGCCTCTTCATACACACTCAGGAGATCCCCCTCTTCATACACACTCAGAGCTCCGCCTATTCATACACACTCAGGAGCTCCGCCTCTTCATACACACTCAGGAGATCCCCCTCTTCATACACACTCAGGGCTCCGCCTCTTCATACACACTCAGGGGCTCCGCCTCTTCATATACACTCAGGGTTCCATCTCTTCATACACACTCAGGAGCTCCGCCTCTTCATACACACTCAGGAGATCCCCCTCTTCATACACACTCAGAGCTCCGCCTCTTCATACACACTCAGGAGCTCCGCCTCTTCATACACACTCAGGAGATCCCCCTCTTCATACACACTCAGGGCTCCGCCTCTTCATACACACTCAGGGGCTCCGCCTCTTCATACACACTCAGGGCTCCGCCTCTTCATACACACTCAGGGGCTCCGCCTCTTCATACACACTCAGGGAGGAGAGAAAGGGGAATCCCACATCATGTAATGTCTTTTATTAAAAGAAAATACTAAAATCTGCACTCACTGAGGTGGGAAGCTGCCACATTTAGCATTGGTAGTCATACTGCAACTGAAGGGTCATCTTGGCTGAATACCCAATCAGTGCAGCCGTTATCTCACCCCAAACAGGGCAAATTCAGTCCAAACCCAAACAAAACCAAACAAGTGATCTGTTTATTGGTCCCTTATTGGTGACCGATGGGAGAAGAATCCCCTCATATCAGTGATCAGTGAAAGAAGGACATTTTACATTATCATGAAATTGTTGTTATTGAAAGACAGAAATTGATCAATTCACAGGGAACCCCTAAAATCCTTTGCAGCAGTGGTCTCAAAGTACAGGCCCGTGGGCCAGTTATAAATGGCCCGCAGGCAGGGTGGAAGTGAGGGGAGCAAGTGGTGGTGGCCGTTGGTATTACAAGTTAAGCATTACAAGTTAAACAGCAATTCTAATGTCATTTTACACTATTTTCACTGCCATCTTCTTCCCTCTAATTAGAACCCACAAACATTATATATATTTTTTATCCTAACACCCTAGAGAATAAAATAGCGATCGTTGCAATACTTTCTGTTACGCCATATTTGCGCAGCGGTCTTACAAGCGCACTTTTTTGGGAAAAAATTACACTTTTTTTAATAAAAAAATAAGACAACAGTAAAGTTATCCCCATTTTTTTTAATATTATGAAAGATAATGTTACGCCGAGTAAATTCATACCCAACATGTCATGCTTCAAAATTGTGTCCGCTTGTGGAATGCCGACAAACTTTTTTACCCTTTAAAATCTTCATAGGCGACGTTTAAAAAAATCTACAGGTTGCATGTTTTAAGTTACAGAGGAGCTAGAATTATTGCTCTCACTCTACCAATCGCGGCGATACCTCACATGTGTGGTTTGAACACCGTTTACATATGCGGGCGCTGCTCACGTATGTGTTTGCTTCTGCGCGCAAGCTCGTCGGGACGGGGTGCGTTTTTTGGCTCCTAACTTTTTTAGCTGGCTCCTAGATTCCAAGCAAATTTGTCAAACCCTGACTTACACCAGTGCTGGTGGTAATAATGCGCTTGCTGACACCAGTGCTGGTGGTAATAATGCGCTCGCTGACACCAGTGCTGGGGGTTAATAATGTGTTTGCTGACACCAGTACTGTTGTTTTTGAAGTTTGAAAGTTTGCATGCGGCCCCCCATGGCATATGAAAACTTGTCTTGTGGCCCTCAGGTAATTTGAGTTTGAGACCCCTGGTTTACAGGAACCCTGGCTGATAAAGTCTGGACTAGGCAGTAATATATTTCTATTCCCCTTGGTGGGAGTGGAGATGACCCATCTATAAGGATATACAGTACATACACACACAGCACAAGGACGTGTTCACACTACGAGACGTTTCTCTGGGCTGCAGTTCCTCAGATCTCCACAAGATGGTAATCTCACTTTTACCCACAAAGTCTCTATGGAAGACAGGAAGTGATGTCAGGTACAGACAGGAAGTTCGGGGTGAGAGGTGAGTCGGGAGGAAGTAGAGAGACGACATTGCTGGAAGTGGCAGCAGAGGAGGTAATAAGATCTTATTTTCTATTTACACCCAGTAACCCCGTCATGTCCGTCCTCTTCCTCCATAGTCACTGTGACATCTTATATCTCCAGGAGATAAATAGTGTGTAAACCTAGATTAACCCCTTCCTTCAGGGTCAGAACATTTCTCCACTTATGTGGCCGGAACACTCTCCATTTTGGAAATGTGTCACTAGGGTTGCCACCTCATCCCTTTAAAAAGGAACACATCTGAATTACACAGGTTCTGAGGCTAATTTAATGCAGATAAGGCACCAAGTGAGTTTAATTACCACCTTAATCAGCCACAGAACCTGTGTAATTCAGATGTGTTCCTTTTTAAAGGGATGAGGTGGCAACCCTATGTGTCACCTTTCCCACCAATCACCTTCTCACCTCATCAGTCTATATCAGGGGTCTCCAAACTTTCTAAACAAAGGGCCAGTTTAGAATTTAGAGGAGCATGTGTGAGTAGAAAATGTCCAGTGGAAGTAAACAATGTCCCATCATTAGTGTCAGTAGGAGGAACTGTGCCCCATCATTGGTGTCAGTAGGAGGAACTGTGCCCCATCATTGGTGTCAGTAGGAGGAACTGTGTCCCCTCATTGGTTTCGGTGGGAGGAACTGTGCCCCATTATTCATATCAATAAAGTGAATAGTGCCCCTTTGTTGATATCAATAGAAGAAATGGTGCCCTATCGTTGATGTCAGTGGTATAAATAATACCCCATAGTTAGTGTCAGTGGATGGAATAGTGCCACAAGGGCCAGATAAAGGCAAGCAAAGGGCCGCATGCAGCCCCCGGCCTCAGTTTGGAGACCGCTGGTCTATACTAAACAGATTATACCACTTCTATTAGTGGGGGAGTGGCATTGTATGGCATTGGAAGAAATCACATCCAGGTAGATATGAATGGTCAAGTTGGTGACAAGATACACAGCGGGTCCAACCAAAATGCACAGTGAGACCTATCTAGTAATAGAAGGTCCATCCATTGTGGTGAGTGTCATCCATGTGGGGTCTCCTGGAAGTGGTCACGTGTTTATCTGTTACTAATGGCACAGCACCTGATCACCTACCTCTTGTTTTTCAAGCAACTAATATTTGAAGGGGACTTTTTGATACATTGGACATTAGTTGTATTTTCTGGTATTATTCATTTATTTATTCTTTACATGTGGCAAACTGTTTCATAATCTTTATTTATATTTTTGGCAGCGCAGTCTATATACACATTTACTGGAGATCATATGACCATCACATTGCCTCCACCTCCCTCCCTGATAGAATAGAGAAATACAAAGAAGATTCTAGAAGTCACCAGAGAGATGATGGAGGAGAGGTGAGCGGTGCCGGGAATTCTGGGACATTATCCAGTAACAGACAAGGGGTGTGTCTGGATGGTGACTGTATCATTGTGTGTGTCAGGTTCCTATAAGGTGTCAGGATGTCACTGTCTATTTCTCCATGGAGGAGGGGGAGTATTTAGAAGGACACAAGGATCTCTACAAGGACGTCATGATGGACAATCAGCCGCCCCTCACATCACCGGGTAAGAGGAGACTTTATTGTAAAGGAGAGAGCAGCACGGAGGCTCCACCTAGATCCCCCATCATCTGATAAACACATAGAAACAATGGGCCAGATCCACATACATGTAGAACGACGCAGCGTATCAGAGATACACTACGCCGCCGTACCTTACCTGGCGCATTTTCGAATCATCAGCGATTCCGCGCCGTAAGTTACGGCGGCGTAGTGTATTTCTGGCGGCGGTTTTGAAATTGGGCGGGTTGGGGGCGGGTTTAATTTAAATGAAGCCGTCCCCGCGCCGAATGAACTGCGCATGCGTCGTCCCGAAAGTTCCCGCCGTGCATTGTGCTAAATGACGTCGATAGGACGTCATATTTTTAACTTAGACGTGAGTTACATCCATCCCTATTCACGGACGACTTATGCAAAAAAAAAAAATCTAATTTCGACGCGGGAACGACGGCCATACTTAACATGGCAAGTCTATGTATACGCCGAAAAATACCAGCTTTAACTATACGCCGGAAAAAGCCGACTACAGACAACGTTAGAAAATGCGCCGGCCGCGCGTACGTTCATGGATCGTCGTAAATCGCTAATTTGCATACCCAACACGGAAAACGCCACCCAGTGGACACCAAAGTATTGCATCTTAGATCCGACACCTGTCGGATCTAACCCAGAAGCCGTCGTATCTTGGTTTGAGGATTCAAACTAAAGATACGACGCAGGAAATTTGAAAGTACACCGGCGTATCAGTAGATACGCCGGCGTACTTCGTCTGTGGATCTGGCCCAAAGTATTCAGTCAGTGTGTGTGTTTCCTACAGATGGATCCAGTAATGGGAACCCACCAGAGAGATGTCCACGTCCTCTGTATTCCCGGGATTCCACACAGGAAGATCACACCATCCCCCACCATCATCAGGTAGATGAGTGACAATTATTGGTAGTTATGATTTATACACAGCATGTTTGTTACAATGAATGTTTTATTATATATTCAGAGTGGAAACCTCTGGGATGATAATATTGATGTTAAAGAAGAGTATAAAGAGGAGGATGAGGAGTATGGAGTGATGGAGGAATTATCAGAAGGACACAAGGATATGATGGAGCCACCTAATACCAGGAACCCACCAGAGAGATGTCCCCGTCCTCTGTATTCCCAGGATTCCACACAGGAAGGTCACACCATCCCTCACCATCATCAGGTAGATGAGGAACAATCACTGATAGTATCATTAGGATCTGTACATTATCTGCATTGTTAACATTGATGTCATTTTATTCTATATTCAGAGTGGAAACCTGAGAGATTCTAAAATTGAAGTCAAAGAAGAAATAAAAGAGGAGGATGATGAGGATGGGGTGATGGAGGAGTCAGAGTCTCTAAAAGAACACAAAGATCTGTACCAGGACACCATGGTGGAGTCATCCAGCTACAGGAACCCACCAGAAAGATGTCCCCGTCCTCTGTATTCCCGGGATTCCACACCGGAAGGTCACACCATCCCTCACCATCATCAGGTAAATGATTGACACAGTGGTGTCGCTAGAGTTGGTGTCACCCCCCACCAACTATAGTCCCCACTCCCACAGTACAGACCCCTCCCCCTCTCACCAAGTACAGACCCCCTCCCTCAGTAAAGACCCCCGCCAAGTGCAGACCACCTCCCTCAGTACAGACCCCCCCACTAAGTATAGACTCCCTCCATCAATATAGACCCCCTCCCTCAGTATAGACCCCACATCAGTACAGACGCCCCCACCCAAGTGCAGACCCCCTATCAGTAATGACACCCCCCAGCAGTACAGACACCCCCTAGTTCAGACACCCCCTAGTTCAGACACCCCCAGCATTATAGACCCCCCTAGTATAGATGCCCCCCTTACATATCTCAGAACAGAGCTGACAGATACACACACTGTGTGTCCCTTGAGCGCAGGCTCTTCCTCCTCTGTGGATGTAAACAAAGAGGAGGAGGCGGCTTCAGGTCCACAGCGGCACAAAGCACAGCTAATCAGGGCAGCGGGCGGTGTTAGAGGTGCTGCTACCCACGGGTGTCACCCCTCTGGCGGGTGTCACCCAGGTGCGTCCTGCACCCGCCGTCACCAGCCTAGCAGTGCCTCTGGATTGACAGTTATTAGTAGTTCTGATTTATACACAGTAGAGCTGCACGATTCTGGCCAAATAGAGAATCACGATTTTTTTGCTTAGAATGAAGATCACGATTCTCACGGCGTAAAATCTTTTACATTTATACAAAAAAAAAATGGGCTAACTTTACTGGCTAGTTTTTTTTTTTCAATTCATTAAAGTAATTTTTTCCAAAAAAATTGCATTTAAGAAGACTGCTGCGCAAATACAGTGCAACATAAAATATTGCAACAACCGCCATTTTATTCTCTAGGGTCTCTACTAAAAAAATATATAATGTTTGGGGGTTCTAAGTAATTTTCTAGCAAAAAACAAATAATGATTTTAACTTGAAAAGAGCTGTCAGAAAAAGGTTTGGTGTTTAAGTGGATAAACGTTTCTAATTTACATACAGAAGTTTATTCCTTTGATGTGATACAATGTTTAGACTTAACTTTCCACTGATAAAGAATGTTTTCAAAACTTGGCAGGCTGCCCAGACTTGGCAGATTGCCCAGACTTACTTTTGGCTGAGAGCAGAGAGGAAATTCTTTGCATACCAAAGTGCAGAGAGAAAATTATTTTCATGCCAAAGATCGTGAAACCCTGTGTCAAGAATTGCAATGGGAAAAAGATCGCGATAACGATTCTTGACGATTAATCGTGCAGCTCTAATACACAGCATGTTTGTTACATTGAATGTTTTATTATATCTTTCAGAGTGGAAACCTTTGGGATGATAATATTGATGTTAAAGAAGAGTATAAAGAGGAGGATGAGGAGTATGGAGTGATGGAGGAGTTTTCAGAACAACACATGGATATGATGGAGCCACCTAATACCAGGAACCCACCAGAGAGATGTCCCCGTCCTCTGTATTCCCGGGATTCCACACAGGAAGGTCACACCATCCCTCACTGTTATAAGGTTGGTAGGACGGAGATTATAAAACACACTTATAGAGATGTGTGGATTTTATATGTGATGTCACAATAATAATTCCTATTGTTTACGGATGATATTCTCTCTCATTCTCTTGGTTTAGAGTGGAGATCCAATTGATTCAGAATTTGAGGTGAAAGCAGAAGAAGAAGAAGAAGAGAGGTATGTGAGGGATGATCAGCAGTCTATGGAGGAGGATGGAATAACGGGGACATTTATAAAGGAGGACACTCCTACAGAGATCAGCACAGGTGGGTGTTAGCATACAAGGTTTGTATTTAATGAGCACCAACCATTATATGTCAATGCCTATTACATTGTATGATCACTAGATGGCAGTGTTACGTTTGTGAGTTCATGTTTTGTCTATGCCTTATAAGTAATAAAAGAGTTCCTGTTCCTGAAGCAGTTTTCCACAGAGAAACACCAGACTGTCTGCTTGTACTTTGTTTAGCCCCTGAAAGATTATATCTAACAGGTTATGGGCCCAGGACATGTTACAGAAGCCCAGGATATAATACAGATTACCCCTGGATATAGCCAGATACAGTGAGCTAAAGCAATTGAGTGCAGGAGACAGCAACAGAAAGACAAACAGCAGAAATGGCTGCTGCCATCCCCTCAGCAAAGTTCTCCATTGCAAATCTGACGAATCAGAACTACCAATCTTGGAAATTCAAGATGAAAATGCTGCTTATAAGAGAAGGTACGTGGAAATGTATAAATGAACAAAGACCTGCACAGCCCACAGAGGAGTGGTTAGACAGAGATCAGAAGGCGCAGAGCACAATCTCCCTGTGCATAGACAATGATCAAATCATACATATATGTAACTGTCAGACTGCAAAAGACATGTGGGAAGAGTTACAGAAAGCACATGAAAGAGTTAATCTCAGCAATAAACTGTATTTAATCAGAAAGCTCTATCAGACTAAGCTACAGAAAGACCAGGACATGCAGGACTATATAAGACAGACCTTAGAGATGGTGGAGAGACTGCGAGGGATTGGAGAAGAGATAAAAGATTTCCATGTTGCAGCGTTATTATTAAGTGGACTTCCTGAAAGTTATGAGACACTTGTAACAGCACTAGATGCACGTCCAGATGTTGATCTAACACTAGAATATGTTAAAGGCAAGCTTGTGGATGAATACAAGCGCAAAACTGAAAGCATGAGTAATGTGAGTGTGTGTTCAGAGACGGCTTTAAAGACGAAATACAAAAATAAACACAGTAACGTGCAGCTAGAAAAGCGGGAATGCTTTGTGTGCAAGAAACCAGGACACCTAAAAGCAGATTGTAGAATCTGGAAAGCTAGAATGCAAAAACAAAGTGCATTGCAACAAGCTAAGAATGTCATAGAAACAAAGGAGTATGCATTCGGATCCAAAAATGGTGTCACCTCTGTGCAAGCATGGTGTGTGGACTCAGGTGCTACAAGTCACATGACAAATGACCGAAGTTTCTTCGCTCAGCTTGATGAAAGCAAAACAGAAGGGATAACTACAGCTAATGGACAATTCATGAAATCAGTGGGAATAGGAGATGGCTTTCTATACTGTCCTATCTCTCCAGATATCACTAAAAAGATCCATATGAGGAATGTTCTGTATGTGCCAGATCTTGAAAGCAACCTTTTGTCAGTAAAGAAACTCACTAACCAAGGCAATGTAGTCACATTTCAGGGTGACAGTTGTGTCATAACAAAAGGGGATTGCTTGCTTGCAAAGGCTAAAATCATAGATGAACTATATCAGTTGAACTGCAGTGAAATGGTTAAAATAGCCAAAGAGGATAAACATTCAAACTGCATCCACACTTGGCACAGACGATTGGGGCACAGAAATTCTGATACAATAAAGAAAATAGTTGAGAATAACTATGCGAATGGTATTAAGATTAATCCATGTGATCACATAATGATTTGTACCAGCTGTATTAAAGGAAAAATGGCAAGGACACCTTTTCCTAAGCAGACCAACAGCAAAGCTCAAAAACCTCTGGACTTAATACATTCAGATCTTTGTGGTCCAATGAAAACTATGACTCCAGGAAAGAAAAAATACTTCCTGACCTTCATTGATGATTACTCCAGATATACCACAGTATTTCTACTTCACAATAAGGATGAAGTGCCAGAGAAATTAGAAGAGTATCTCGCTCAAGTAAATAATATTTTTGGCGGAATGCCCAGAGTACTACAAACAGATAATGGCTCAGAATATACAAGTGGTAAAACAAGCCATTCTCAGGAAGCATGGAATTATGTTCCAGACAACAGTTCCATATAACCCGGAGCAAAATGGAGTTGCAGAGAGAATTAACCGCACACTGTGTGAAAGTGGGAGGAGCATGCTATTTGATGCTGATATGCCAACTACATACTGGGGAGAAGCTATCACAACTGCATGTTATCTTCAAAATCGCTTGCCGGGAAAAGCAACAACAAAAACTCCATATGAACTGTGGAACAAAAGGAAACCAGATTTAAGACACATCAGAATTTTTGGAAGTAAAGCTTATGTACACATTCCAAAAGAAAAACGTACAAAATGGGATGCATGTGCAAAAGAAGGTGTACTTGTGGGGTACAGTGAATCTCAAAAAGGATACAGGATTTTACATCAAGACACGAACAAGGTAACAGTCAGCAGAAGTGTGATTATTGATGAAACTTCTTTGTGCTCAAAGTTTGAACAACAGACACAAACTATTCAAACTGAGAAAGAATCAACATCAGTCACTCAAGAAAATAAGGAAAGTGATACAGAAATAGAACTTACTGCAGAAGAATCAAAACCTGAATCTGAACCAGAAATACCTTCAGTCAGAAAATCAACCAGAATCAATAAAGGTCTTCCAGCTGAACGTTTATCTTACATAGCTCGCAGAGCTGTTCAAACTGAACCAGGTTCATGGAAAGAGATGCAGAAACTGCCAATGCATGAGAAACATGTATGGAATAAAGCCGCTGATGAAGAAATGACATCACTCAAAGATCTCCAGACATGGACACTTTCAGAGCTACCTCAAGGTAAACATGCCATAGGATGTAAATGGGTTTTTAAAACCAAATGTAACTCTGAAGGGAAAGTCTGTCGGTACAAGGCAAGGCTGGTTGCTAAAGGTTACTCACAGAAGTTCGGTGAGGACTATGATGCTACTTTTGCTCCAGTTGCTAAACAAAGTACTTTTCACTAATGACAGTGGCTGCCATGCGTACAATGATTGTGAAACATCACGATATTAAGACAGCTTTTCTTAATGGTGATATTGAAGAAGAAATTTACATGTCACAGCCAGAAGGATATTTGAAAAGGGGACAAGAGCATCTTGTCTGCAAGTTGAATAAATCTCTTTATGGCCTTAAACAATCAGCTCGAGCATGGAACCTGAAGATTAATCAAGTTCTACTAAATGAAGGATTTACAAGAAGCAAAGCTGATCCGTGCCTATATGCTAAACAAGTAGACACTGAGTGGATGTATCTGCTAATTTATGTAGATGACCTGATCATTGCTCACAAAAACAACAATGAAATTGCAAAGTTAACAGGAGTACTCAACGAGCACTTTGAAACTAAAGACCTAGGTGAAGTGACATATTATCTTGGAATTGACATCCAGCGTGAGAAAGATGGAAGTTTCCTGTTGAATCAGAGTGCAAAAATTGAATCTATTCTTCAGCAATTCAACATGACAGAGGCGAAAGGAGCAAGCACACCTATGGATACAGCCTATCCAAAGTTAGAAGGAGAATATGATCTTCTCACATCCAATGAACAATACAGACAAGCAGTGGGGGCACTTCTCTACATTGCAACCACTACACGTCCAGACATTGCAGCCAGCATGTCTCTTCTTTGCAGGCGAGTTGATAAACCACGTCGAAGAGACTGGAATGCGATCAAAAGAGTTATGAGATATCTGAAACAGACAAAAGACTTAAATTTGAAACTGTCAGCAAGTGGTGATTTAAACCTCGTGGGATATGTGGACTCCGATTGGGCAGGTGATCACAGCACACGCAAATCCACAAGTGGTTACTTATTAAAATTGGGAGACAGTCCTATTTCATGGCTCAGCAAGAAACAGATGTCAGTGGCATTGTCCTCTACAGAAGCCGAATACATATCTGCAGCTTATGCCAGTCAAGAAGTTGTGTGGTTACAGCAATTACTCAAGGATCTTGGAGAAGCAACATCAGAACCTACCGTCTTATTTGAAGACAATCAGGGTTGCATTAAGCTTGCAACAAGTGAGAAGATTAATGGAAGAACCAAGCACATCGATGTCAGACATCATTACATTCATGACTTAGTTGATCAAAAAGTGATTGAACTTGTGTATTGTGAGTCGGAAAAAATGATTGATGCTTTGACAAAGCCACTAGCTAGAAACAGATTTGTTAACCTTAGATCAGAAATGGGATTGACATAGATAGTAGTTGTTGAGTGGGGGTGTTAGCATACAAGGTTTGTATTTAATGAGCACCAACCATTATATGTCAATGCCTATTACATTGTATGATCACTAGATGGCAGTGTTACGTTTGTGAGTTCATGTTTTGTCTATGCCTTAGGCCCCATACACACGAGAGGATTTATCCGCAGATACGGTCCAGCGGACCGTATCCGCGGATAAATCCTCTCGAGGATTTCAGAAGATTTCTATGCGATGGCGTGTACACACCATCGCATTGAAATCCGCGCTGAAATCCTCTGCCGATGACGTGTCGCGCCGTCGCCGCTATTATGACGCGGCGACGGGCGCGACGCTGTCATATAAGGAATTCCACGCATGCGTCAAATCATTACGACGCGTGCGGGGAATCCCTTTGGACGGATGGATCCGGTAAGTCTGTACAGACGAGCGGATCCATCCGTTGGAATGGATTCCAGCAGATGGATTTGTTGAGCATGTCAGCAAATATCCATCTGCTGGAAATCCATCCCAGGGGAGATTTATCCTCGGATAAATATCCGACGGAGTGTACACACCATAGAATCTATCCGCAGAAACCCATTTGATGGGATTTATCTGCGGATAGATTCTATGGTGTGTATGGGGCCTTATAAGTAATAAAAGAGTTCCTGTTCCTGAAGCAGTTTTCCACAGAGAAACACCAGACTGTCTGCTTGTACTTTGTTTAGCCCCTGAAAGATTATATCGAACAGTGGGTCATTAACACTAAATCCATTCCTCCACCCATACTGCTCACTGATTGGTCCAGAGTAGGGCAAGGACTGGGTGATAATGTTCCTTCTCTGTGCTGCAGACACAATATATGGATCTAGACTGGATTTATGGAAATTCTGGGGTTTATTTGTTGATTTTCACCATAGATGTTGCTCTACCTAGGCACCTTGGGCATGTGCTTTGTGTCTTCTGCCCAATGCCCAGGTATAGCATGATCTCTGACATAACAATTCTCCCAGGATTACTTGTTTTATTGTTTGATGGTTGTGCCGGGCAGAGGAATATATCTTTATAGTTTCAGACCCAAGTCATTTAGTACAATCTCAATAGATGGGAGGCAGCGGTGTGGGACCTCTTCAACTTGTCTCATGTAAACTTTTAAGATTCCACTGATTACTGAATACCAATATTATGAGTCCTGACCCTTACACTGTATAATTTATATTATACATTACATACCCTAACCAATGCACTATATACTCTATGTTAGCCGAAAGTTGGACAACAATTGTCAAAAGGAGCATACTAATGGTCAGATTTTATGACAACAGTCTATCAACAGACAATCCCCTGCCAACAATTGGATCATGTGTATGAGGCTTTACATGTTGATAATAATAAGATAAGATCCTCACACTTTGGAACCTTAAAGAGAAAGTGATAATGAGGGAGGAGTCAATAACCCAATGATGGTGGTCTTCAAGATCACCTCAATCTTCATCTTAGTTGTTCTCCCTCATCCTGAGGCCTCGTACACACCACCCAACATGTCCGATGAAAACCGTCCGCAGACCGTTTTCATCGGACATGTCCGCTGGGATCATTTGGTCTGATGTGTGTACACACCATCAGACCAAATTCCCCGCGGACAGAATACGCGGTGACGTGGCGGCGACGTGCGCGCACCAGGAAGTTCAATGCTTCCATGCATGCGTCGAATCACTTTTGTCCGCTGGAAACCTGTCCACTAGGCCGGGAAACTGTCCGGTCGGCCCTACACACGACCGAACATGTCCGCGGAAACTGGTCCGACAGACCAGTTTCAGCGGACATGTTCGGTCGTGTGTACAAGGCCTCACTCTCTGACCTCTGGTGGGGCTCAGCCCCGCTGTTATTTATGACTAAATCATGGACTAAATAAGGAAGTGCAGTACTTCTTGTGTTGGAAAGATGGCAATGAGTGATAGAGGGGGTGGGGACACTCATCCTATAATCCCCTCATCACTGTCACTCCTATAAAAGACAGTTCTCGCTTTCTGATTAAGGTCCATGAATAAAGAAATTATCTGGTAGGAGATCAGAGGACCCAGTTACTAGTTACCTTGAGGTGGGAATTGTAAGATCCTCAGAGACAAAGCTGCCTGATGTGGGCGGAGTCCTGGTTTAGGGGAAGCAATCTGCTCATGTCTAGTAATAATCTTTTTATTTCTATTTTAGTAGATGGACGGGATTTGAGGAAAACCTCAGAGAATAGTCTCACTTTGTCTCCAGACTGTAAAGTAGAAGATGAGGACATCACACAGTATAGTCCAGGAGAAAACCTGATTACCTCAAATGTCCATCCGGCACCACACAGTGTAGATGGACCATCGTATTCCTCTTATCCTGAGGAACCTCAGAATGTGCGGGACGGTGCCGGACCATCGTATTCCTCTTATCCTGAGGAACCTCAGACTGTGAGGGACGGTGCCGTCCTTCCAACAGAGAAGAGGTTTTCCTGTACTGAGTGCGGGAAGTGTTTCCATTCTAAATATGGTCTTAATGTGCATATAAGATCTCACACAGGAGAGAAGCCATATTCCTGTCCTGAGTGCGGGAAATGTTTTTCACAGAAGTCCAGTCTAGACACACATCAGAGATCTCACACGGGGCAGAAGCCGTATTCTTGTCTTGAGTGTGGGAAATGTTTTTTGCGTAAGTCCAATCTTTCCACACATCAGAGATCTCACACAGGGGAGAAGCCACATTCCTGTCCTGAGTGTGGGAAATGTTTTTTGCGTAAGTCCCATCTTTACACACATCAGAGATCTCACACCGGGGAGAAGCCGCATTCCTGTCCTGAGTGCGGGAAATGTTTTTCAAATAAGTACAATCTTTCCACACATCGGAGATCTCACACGGGGGAGAAGCCGTATCCTTGTCCTGAGTGCGGGAAATGTTTTTCAGGGAAGTCCAATCTTTACACACATCGGAGATCTCATGCGGGGGAGAAGCCGCATTCCTGCCCTGAATGTGGGAAATGTTTTTCAGAGAAGTTCAATCTTTACACACATCAGAGATGTCACACGGGGGAGAAGCCGTATTCCTGTCCTGAGTGCAGGAAATGTTTTTCACACAAGTCCAATCTTTACACACATCAGAGATCTCACACAGGAGAGAAGCCGTATTCCTGTCCTGAGTGCGGGAAATGTTTTTCAGTGAAGTCCCATCTTTACACTCATCAGAGAACTCACACGGGGGAGAAGCCGTATTCCTGTTTTGAGTGCAGAAAATGTTTTTCAGACAAGTCCCATCTTTCCAGACATCAGAGATCTCACACGGGGGAGAAGCCACTTTCCTATCCTGAGTGAGGGAATTGCTCCTCACTGAAGTCCTGTCTTCCTGTACATCAGGGATCCCACACAACCCTTGAGGTGTATTAGTGCCTTGAGTGTGGGAAATGTCTTTTATATGAATGTTGCTGGACATCAGAGCTCTCATGTGGGGAAGAAGCACACCCTGATATACACCTCAGATATACTCCATGGCTGATCTTCATCATGTAAGGAAGAGTTCAAAAGGAGATCAGAGTTCACCAAAGACATGGATGAAGTGTTGTTAAAATACAATGGATGGGTGGCTCATACAGGTGTGAATGGAGGAATCTGTTTGTTTTAATATGCTCAAGCATTACAAGCATAGGGTGGTCAGTGGGCGGTAGCTCCTTTGCCTCAGCATATACTTTGTTCATTCATGCTGAGAGGCATGTTGAGTGCTTGGAAGATTTTATTTTTTTGACGCAAATTTTTGGAAAAGTGTGAAGATACAACATGTGAGAGACTTTTTGGCAGTCTGGCCACGTACAACTGTCCAAAATCCAATTACCACCTTAAATTCCTTATTTCACTTCTTGACTATTATCACTGTTTCGGAGGCCCTGAAATGCCAGAACAAACTCCCTCAAATTACGTATTTTTAGAAAGAAGACACTCCAAGGTATTTGCTAAGAGGCATGTTGTGAGTATTTTGCAGATCTTTTTTCTTGCCACAATTTGTGGAAAATAAAAAAAGGAACATTTTTATTTCCTTTTTTAAAATTTTCAAAACCTTGTGACAAAAATTTGATCTGCAAAATACTGACCATGCCTTTTTATAAAATTCCTTGGAGTGTCTACTTTCCAAAAAGAGGTAATTTGAGAGCATGTTTTTACTGTAGAGGAAATGTGTAAGTTCTGTATATAATTGTATTCTATTTTGTATATATTGCACACTGCCCTCACTGTGCACACGGCACTAATAATGTTTTCATTACATGTTTGCATTCTTTCGAGTTTTGATTAGAATTAGCCCACCTATGTTACACCCCATGTTACCATACAAGTACAATTGTAATAATAATGTGATACCTAAGTAATCATGTGTATAAAAACTTTCAATTGCTACATAATAAAGCAGAACAGTTATTTGGAAAGAAGCAGAGTGTATCTTTTGTGTCTGTTCCCTACTAAAATAGTTATTATTTATTTAAAACCACTAATAACTATGAGGATAGCAGTTGGCTATCAATAAAATTCCATATCAGATGCCGAGTTTTGCCTAGGAGGTGATTTACAGGTGACCTTGAGAATCCAAAACGAGGAGCTTGAGACGATCCGGGAATTTCTGATACTCAGCCGGCTGAGGTAAGCTTTTTGGTTACATTTGAGTTATCAGACTTTAATTGGTAAGACAATTTTGGGACAAAGGGTACCTATTTTACTCCCAAACGATCGGTTCAAACCGATGAAAACGGACCGAAGTTCAGTTTCATCGGTCCAAACCATCCGTGTGTGCGCCCCAACGGTCTTTTGTCCTTCGGACAAAAGTTAGAGAACTTGCTTTAAAATCGAACCGATGGATCGCTGACCGATAGGTCCAAACCGATGGTTAGTACACAAAAGCATTGGTTCAAAACCCACGCATGCTCAGAATCAAGTCGACGCATGCTTGGAAGCATTGAACTTCGTTTTTTTCAGCACGTCGTTGTGTTTTACGTCACCGCGTTCTGACCCGAACGGATTTTGAACTGATGGTGTGTGCGCACATCAGACCATCGGGCCGCTTCAGCGGTGAACCAATGAAAACGGTCCGTCGGACCATTCTCATCGGATGGACCGGTCGTGTGTATGCGGCCTTAAAGGAGTTGTAAAGGTTCGTCTTTTATTTTCTAAATTGGTTCCTTTAAGCTAGTGCATTGTTGGTTCACTTACCTTTTCCTTCGATTTCCCTTCTAAATGTTTTTTTTCTTTGTTTGAATTTCTCAGTAAGATTTCCACCATCATCCGAGCGGTGGAAAGTCATTTAGAACAGCTTACTGAACAAGACAGGAGGAACAGGAAGTGAGAAATTCAGACAAAGAAAAAAAATATTTAGAATGGAAATCGAAGGAAAAGGTAAGTGAATCAACAATGCACTAGCTTAAAGTAACCGAGTTAGAAAAAAAAAATGAACCTTTGCAACCCCTTTAATCAAACTATTGATTGGTGGTTATATGTTATGTTGTCACTGTTTACTGTCCATCGGATCGTTTACAGTTACAGGTATATGTAGTACACATCTGCTAGATAAAGTAGTTTAGAGGCAAGAGTGTATAGGCACAAGTAGAGAAGAGATAAGACTGGACAGTCATTATGGGCATTAAATTAAGTTAGGTTATGAAGGGTAAGAGACCCTCAAAAAAAAAAAAAAAAAAGTCTTAACTTAGAGGTGAGATAGAACCGGACGGACTCCGGACACCATGACTGGGTATCTCAGCCAAGAAGCTGCTTCCCAAGCTCTGGAACCAGTGGAGAAGGAGGTCACTAACCACATTAACAACGACCCAAATATTTACCCAAAACATCACACAATGGTTTAGCTAATGAGGTACAGCTGACTCATGGACAATCCCATCACAGAGGGTCCTTAATTAGTCACCTGGATGACTTGGATGTCTTATTGCAGGTCAGGCTTGCCGGCTTCAAGCTCAGAAGGTAGACTACACATTAACATAAGAATATGTAGGACCTTCTGTTGTAATATTAATATATATGTGTAGGTATTTAAAATATTGTGTTATATGTAGAGGTCGACCGATATGGGTTTTTCTCTGGCCGATGCCGATATTTAGAAATCGCGGCGGCCGATAGCCGATTTATGATGCCGATTTTTTTGGGCCGATATGTTAGGCCGATTTTTCAGGCGCTTTTTTTTTTTCCCGTCCAAAAATGTTCATTACCTGCTTTTGTGTATTACATTTTATATATATATATATATATATATATATATATATATATATAATGTAATACACAAAAACAGGTAATGAAAACTTTTGGACGAAAAAATAAAATATGGGCTAACTTTACTGTTTAGTTTTTTTTTTTTATTTGTTAAAGCATATTTTCTCCCAAAAAAAATGTGTTTGAAAGACCGCTGTGCAAATACCGTGTAACATTAAATATTGCAGCAATCGTTATTTTATTTCCTAGGGTCTCTGCTAAAAAAAAAAATATATAATGTTTGGGGGTTCCTAGTGATTTTCTAGCAGAAAATACAGGATTTTTACTTGTAAGCAACAAGTGTCAAAAAAGATTTAGCCTTTAAATGGTTAAACTGAGAACTCTCCTACACAGAGTTCAGTTCATTGATAAGTAGCAACATTGTATATCTTTTCTCAAAACTTGGCAGGCTTCCCAGGAGAGAGAAGTGTTCTACGGCAAACTTCAGGCAACTTACATTGACTTCTATTACAGAAGCTTTTTGCAAGTCGCGCTGCTGAAGTTTAAAATCGGCTTTTTTACAGCACAAATCGGCCGATGCCGATTAATTAAAAAACGCCAAATATCGTCCGATATATCAGCCAGCCGATATATCAGTCGACCTCTAGTTATATGTATGGCATGGTATTTATGTGTTACATACAGGCATTCAAGGTTACTCATCAAAAGTTGTTTGCTGACAAAAGGGTTCGTGGCCAAACACAGATCAAAGGGACAGCTGAAGACCCTTGGATGTGTTAATCTTGTCCAAGATTGCCTAGGTGTGTTTATCCTGAAAGGATAAATTGCTTACATACATAAGGAAGTATTTATTGATGGTAATTAGACTTGGGGAAGTATTCATTCAGGGAAACATTTGGTTGACCTGGAAGAACCACTCCCTCCAGTGTGAGACCAGCATTTGAGGCAGTCAAGCTGGCATTCGGGTGGTCTTGTCACTGAGAAACATGGCACAGATCTAGAAGTGGAAAGAATATACCCCCATGTATTCTCTGCATGGATATATGTTGGTCTGGAAGTGATCAGAACATATATTCTCTAAGATGAGACTTTAAATTACTCTGTTGGATATTTGAAAAGATTTAAGGTACACAAACCATAGGATGGACTATGGGTGTCCTGAGGTACTGCGGTGTCACGTCCTAGATAGTATTTAGAAAGGTTTGTTGTTTAGGAAGGAATGGAATTTCTAGGCACCAGTGGTTAACACAGAATAGTTTTTTATTGATACAATCCCAGACACATGGGTGATTGAACCAACATTACAGTACATGTAGTAAAAAATACATTTAAAAAACATGGATTATCACAGAATAATTCTGTGATGCTAAAACAATAAGGATGAAATTTACTAAAACCAATAGAGGTCCACTAGGGACAGCAACGTGAGTTGATGACCGACGTAATTGTTAGTAGATGTATTTTTGCATGAGCTCTACATGTTTCGCAGTTGAGTGCTTCTTCAGGAGCTATAGATTTTCTAAGAAGGAAAAGATAGTAGACTATTATTGGTTTCCAATTTAGTGTATTATTAGGCATTTGTAGGTAGCATAAAATTGTATCCAGTGTGCAATAAAGCACTATAACAAAACAGAACATGCATTAATGACCAGGGTTGCCACAGCGCCACCAAGGGGACAGCACAAAAAGGGACCACATGCAGGAAGTGTAGGGACATGCCACGTAATCTTCATACTGATAGAAGAGATGGATCCATGCAAAAAACTGAGACCACCATTATAGACGTGCTCTAAGTTACTAGAGGTGCCATATAGTAAAAAAGGAGGAAAATAACAGTAGCAATGAGGCTTTGCCATCGAGGGTGTGCAGTGAGTCCAGGGACACGCCTCGACTCTTGTCATTTGCGGGACGTGTGTCTCCACTCCTCCCCGACGAGCCCGTCCTGGCTTGTGTAAGCCTGCTGCGAGCGTCATTTGGCGAGGTAATTGGCTCGCGGGGACCCCGGCCGGGTCACGTGATGCGGAAGTCCCATCTGCACATGTGATTGGAGGCATTCATATATAATGGGACAGGCAGCCCAAACAGTTAGAGGCTATCTCCCCAATGCTAATGGCGTGTTAAACAGCATGACGGCTCGTACCTGGTGAGTACACTGACGGTCTCTCCCTATTTATCTCTATGCTATCTACTTACTTTGATATTTCTGCATATTTAATGCATGTTCTGTTTTGTTATAGTGCTTTATTGCACACTGGATACCATTTTTTGCTACCTACAAATGCCTAATAATACACTAAATTGCAAACCAATAATAGTCTACTATCTTTTCCTTCTTAGAAAATCTATAGCTCCTGAAGAAGCACTCAACTGCGAAACATGTAGAGCAAAAATACGTCTACTAACAATTACGTTGGTCATCAACTCACGTTGCTTTCCCTAGTGGACCTCTATTGGTTTTAGTAAATTTCATCCTTATTGTTTTAGCATCACAGAATTATTCTGTGATAATCCATGTTTTTTAAATGTATTTTTTACTACATGTACTGTAATGTTGGTTCAATCACCCATGTGTCTGGGATTGTATCAATAAAAAACTATTCTGTGTTAACCACTGGTGCCTAGAAAGTCCATTCCTTCCTAAACAATAAACCTTTCTAAATACTCTGTTGGATATTGTATCATCTGTGGAATTTAGACTTTGTTTGTTATTGGAAGTTAATTAAAAATGCATTCTCTGGAGAGCCTGTGTGTTGCTGCGGAACAACCTAATTTATAGTCATTATATAATATCTAAGATATCAATTATCTAAGAGGACTGGACACTATACCTTTATTGGACTTATTAGATCACTACATTGGTGCCGTTCAAGTGACCAGAAGCGCATTTTCAGGACTTAGTAACAGAAGCCGGTGATGATAGCAATCCTGTGAGGTGGAGAAGTCTGATGGAGACCCAATAGCTGTGCTGTGACTCTAATGTCTGGTTGTGACATAAGAGAGTCTGATATACAAGACTAAACAAGTTTGGAATCCCAGAATTATTCTCTGGAGACTGGAAACTGAAGAAAGGAAAGACTGCCGTGTACTAGAAGACCGGAATTGGCAAGGTGGAGCCTCAAATGCGGTGAGTAAAATATTTCCTTTTTTTTTAATTATTAATAATATAGTCAAAATGCTTACTCAGTGTGAAGCTAGTGTCAGTTCTGATAAAGTTAACATATGGGTATTAAAATGTATTAAGCATCATGGCGGTCCTTATGAAATTTCAGAAAAATGTAAGCAGACGTGGACTATGATGAAAGAATTTTTAGAGAAAAGTGTTTTTGATAGCAAAATTTCAGAAAGTAAAAGAAAATGTTGTATTGTGCAGGGCTTCTTGTCTTGCTGTTTAAAAATGGAAAGTTCTTTGAATGATAAAGTTGAGGAAATTGCACAGTTACAGAATGCAGTTGATAATAGCCATAAGGTTTGTCAGAGGTTACAAAACCAATCAGAAACTGAGACAGTAAATTTAAAATTGCATGCAGTTACTATTGGTGGAGCTTTGCTTGAGAAATCTAAACGTTGTGATGAATTATCAGAGGAAAATGAGAGATTAAAATTAAGAATTATGGAATTAGAGAAGGGATGTCAGGAATGCAGATGTGCATCAAATCTTGGATTCAGCAATCTGCAGCAAAGTACAAACACAAACTTTCT
Organism: Rana temporaria; assembly: GCF_905171775.1. Lineage (NCBI taxonomy): Eukaryota > Metazoa > Chordata > Amphibia > Anura > Ranidae > Rana > Rana temporaria. The sequence continues at coordinate 3,908,076 of NC_053492.1, read as the reverse complement.
GTCAAATGAAACAGAACCTCACCCACTGTGACCACCACAGTTTATAACAATAACAATAAAAATACAGGTGAAGTTCAGCTTGTAATGAAGCATTTGAAACCAAAAGAACTAGATGCAATTCTTAAAGAAATAGGAATGATTCCCTGCCATGATTTAAACAGATGATTTTTGAAATGGTTTTGTGACTTGCAGCAGGTCAGAGATATGTACAATCTCAACCCATCTGACTTAGAAGAGTCATACAACATTCTATAGGAAATAGTCTTTGGCTGAGAATTAAACAGATCTGTCTTCAGCCTCATGCAGGGTGAATCTCCCTATGAATTGTCGCACAGGATATATACGGTTATGGAATTGTTGGTCGGTAATAATCTTGCATTTGAGCGGGGAGGCTCGATACATATCAGTATGTTGCTAGATGCTTTGCATGAAGATATCAAACAAAATATTTTATTAGTTACCCCGAATCCTCATGATTTAAAAGACGTATTATTGAGAGCAGATCATTTATGGAGAAGGTCAAATGAGCAAGCTGTCAGAATTGATGTAGCCACATTGTTTAGGACAAACACTGAACAGAAAGATCAGAAGATAATATCTAATTATCACATCAAAAGGGGAAACTCTGGGTCAAACATAGGTGATATTAAAGCGGGAGTTCACCCATTTATTTAATTTTTCCTCTTTTCCCCTTAGATTCCTGCTCGTTTGGTCTAGGGGAATCGGCTATTTGTTTTAAAATATGAGCAGTACTTACCCGTTTTCGAGATGCATCTTCTCCGTCGCTTCCGGGTATGGGTCTTCGGGAGCGGGCGTTCCTTCTTGATTGACAGTCTTCCGAGAGGCTTCCGACGGTCGCATCCATCGCGTCACTCGTAGCCGAAAGAAGCCAAACGTCGGTGCGGCTCTATACTGCGCCTGCGCACCGACGTTCGGCTTCTTTCGGAAAATCGTGACGCGATGGATGCGACCGTCGGAAGCCTCTCGGAAGACTGTCAATCAAGAAGGAACGCCCATTCCCGCAGCCCATACCCGGAAGCGACGGAGAGGATGCATCTCGTAAACGGTAAGTACGGATCATATTTTAAAACAACTAGCCGATTCCCCTAGGAAAAACGAGCATTAATCTAAGGGGAAAATGTGCTCTCTAAGGGTGAACCTCCGCTTTGACATCAAAAACAGAGCTGACCAAAATAATATTAAGAAAAAGACCTGGATACCATTTCATCAGTTAAAACAAAAATATGACCACCTGAAGATTGAGTATGATAAGATGAAAATAGAATATTACACATTATTAGAACAGTTGAAGGGCCCAGATCTGTTTTTTTAATTACACTTCTATAGCAGTGGGGTGAATTAGCTTTAAACTGTAGACTGTAAATAGTAGACATGTGCACACTGAAATATTTTGTTTCGTAATTTCGTTTTCGTCCGAAAAATAAATTTATTTTCGTTTTTATTTATTTTGTTTTTCGTTAAAAAAATGCATTCGTCCGAAAATCCAAATTAATTAAGGTCGAATCCGTCATTGAAGGCTTATGGTGTCTGTCGAATGTTCTAAGAAGAAAAAAAAAAGACGTTACTGTTGCTGAACAAAAATATATTCAAGACCCATCCCCTAATACATATCAATTTTGTCAGGACCGGACGAGGCAGTATTAATTACTTTTGACTGAACATACTACAAAATAAAAACAACATCAGACCAAGTCCTTTTTTGAATTTGACGATAAGAGTGGTCGCCTACTTGCATTTTTGTCAAACCGGCTTTATGCTCCGATCTCTACAACTTAGACGACCCAATAGGGAGGTGGTGAGAGATTCTCCTGGGATTCTAGACAGTTTTACGAGACCCTTTATCAGTCCCTGACCCGACATACAGAATGGGAACTATCTTTCTATCTAGATGGCATGACGTTACCTCCACTAAGCTCAGAAGATAGTGAGTCTCTGGAGCACTCCATAACACAGGAAGAAATATGTGGTGCCATTTTCTCTTTCAAACCTGGTAAATCACCTGGACTTGATGGTTTCCCCGCTGACTGGTATCAGTTACATAAAGAGAACCTGGTGCCACATCTACAAAAGACCTTTATAGCAGCAGAAAAAGAGGGAATATTTCCAGACTCTATGCGTGAAGCCCTGATTGTGGTGATTCCCAAACCAGGGGAAGGATCCACAAGAATGTGAATTTTATAGGCCGATATCTTTGATCAATTGCGATGTCAAAATTCTGGCCAATAGGTTGCAATCGTTAATCCTTAAATTAATTAACTCAGACCAGACAGGATTTATACCCGGCCTCTGTACCCAAATGAACCTTATGCTGCGTACACACGATAGGAATTTCCGCCAGCAAAAGTCTGATGTGAGCTTTTGGTTGGAAATTCCGACCGTGTGTACGCAGCATTAGACTTTTGCTGTCGGATTTTTCCACCAGCAAAAGTTTGAGAGCAGGTTCTCTACTTTTCAGATGGATAAAATTCTGATCGGAATTGCCGATCGTGTGTACCAATTCTAACGTGCAAAATTCCTACGCATGCTTTGAAACAATTTGACGCATGCTCAGAAGCATTGAACTTCATTTTCTTGGCTCATTGTAGTGTTGTACGTCACCGCGTTCTTGGTGGCTGAAAGTTCAGAGAATATTTGTGTGACCGTGTGTATATCGCACTCGAGCGGCGATCGGGTCCGCGGGACCCGCGGTCCCGGTCCCAGAGCTTCGGACCGGGTCGCGGGAGCGCGCCCGCGACCCACGGCTGGGTACAAGTACAGGACGTATATATACGTGCTTGTGCCCAGCCGTGCCATTCTGCCGACGTATATGTGCAGGAGGCGGTCCTTAAGTGGTTAATTGTGCAAACGATTTTAGGTCCCCGGAGCTGAAGAACGGGGAGAGCCATGTGTAAACACGGCTTCCCCGTGCTTCAATGTGGCGGCGTATCGATCGCGTCATCCCCTTTATAGGGGAGGCACGATCGATGATGTCACACCTACAGCCACCCTCCCCTACAGTTGTAAACACTCACAACACTCACACAGTGAACACTAACTCCTACAGCGCCACCTGTGGTTAACTCCCAAACTGCAACTGTCATTTTCACAATAAAGAATGCAATTTAAATGCATTTTTTGCTGTGAAAATGACAATGGTCCCAAAAATGTGTCAAAATTGTCCGAAGTGTCCGCCATAATGTCGCAGTCACGAAAAAAATCGCTGATCGCCGCCATTAGTAGTAAAAAAAATAAAAAAAATAAAAATGCAATAAAACTATCCCCTATTTTGTAAACGCTATAAATTTTGCGCAAACCAACCGATAAACGATTATTGCGATTTTTTTTACCAAAAATAGGTAGAAGAATACGTATCGGCCTAAACTGAGGAAAAAAAAATTATATATGTTTTTGGGGGATATTTATTATAGCAAAAAGTAAAAAATATTGCATTTTTTTCAAAATTGTCGCTCTATTTTTGTTTATAGCGCAAAAACTAAAAACCGCAGATGTGATCAAATACCACCAAAAGAAAGCTCTAATTGTGGGGAAAAAAGGACGCCAATTTTGTTTGGGAGCCACGTCGCACGACCGCGCAATTGTCTGTTAAAGCGACGCAGTCCCGAACTGTAAAAACACCTTGGGTCTTTAGCCAGCATATTGGTCCGGGGCTTAAGTGGTTAAAAAGGGAACTAGGTATACTACACTCCTGACTGAACTGGCCAGCTGGTGCCCTGGCCTCTTCTTCATTTCGCCGGGTCATCGTTCTAGTTGTCGGGCGCCACTGCAGTGTTGATCGGGTGGAGGAGTAGAATGCAGGGAACCCCCCACACCGTTGCTGGCTGCTGAGGGAGAGCTGTAAAGCTGATTATATGCTGATAATCGGCAGTAGCACAGAGCTCAGTGTCCACTCACCTCGGCAGCTGTGCCACGCCCCATCATATTTTAGTGTATTTGTGATAATTGATGGGCGGCACACACAATAGGATAGCGCTGTGACACATAATGCTCTTCTAGGTGATAAAGGGAATACTTACCTTTGTTACAGCAGCAGTCCGGTAGAAGTTATTTCTGGAGGTATTTGAGTTGTTACACATAGCGCAGGTTTTTTTCTATTTATATTGGGGACATAATTGCCCAAATCTGGGGATCAGGAGCCATTTCCACCCTTTACTCTCGGCTGGGGTTCTTTGTATCCATATAACATGTTCTACATGACTAAATCTCACATCAATTTTACTGCAAAATCAAAGGGGCCAAAATGTCTCCCCCCCTCCCCCGAGCAGTAATATATTTCTATCCCCCTTGGTGGGAGTGGAGATGACCCATCTATAAGGATATACAGTACATACACACACAGCACAAGGCCGTGTTCACACTACGAGATGTTTCTGCAGTTTCTCTGAACTCCACAAGATGGCAGACAGGAAGTCTCTATGAAAGACAGGAAGTGATGTCAGACAGGAATTTTCGGGTGAGAGGTGAGTCGGGAGGACGTAGAGAGAAGATATTACTGGAAGAGGCACCAGAGGAGGTAATAAGATCTTATTTTCTATTTACACCCAGTAACCCCGTCATGTCCGTCCTCTTCCTCCATAGTCCCTGTGACGTCTTTTATCTCCAGCAGATGACAATACACACATATATAGTGTGGAGACCTCCATTAACCCCTTCAGGATCGGAACACTTCCCCACTTGTGGGGCCGGAACATTCTCCTCATTTTGGAGATGTGTCACCTTTCTCACCAATCACCTTCTCACCTCCTCAGTCTATACTAACAGTTATTGTTATTGTTGTTTATTAGTGATGGGGGGTTATTTAGGGGGGATTGGAATATTTATGTCTTTATTTTATAAGATTCAAATAGGAAGAGAGAGGGAAAAATATAATTTGTAGTGAATGTCCTGAAAACGAATGTCTCCATAATGATCCCAGTCTCAGGTCTTCATCCTAAAATGTGATCAGTAAAGTCTCCGGAGTACACGGAGATCACAGGAATATGATGTGTCCTGGCAAAGCCTAAAGACAACGTTCATCTATTATTTAGGGAAAGTGTGATGCACCCGGGAGAAATGACTCTGTGTGTAAAGATATCTCACAGAGCGCCCCTCACAGCTCCTTCTGTCCCTCCAACCAGAGTCAGCAAACCATATGACATCACACTGACCTCACAGCTCCTCCTCTCAATGTCCTTCCATCTCTAGAGTCAGAGAATCCTATGATATCACACTGACCTCACAGCTCCTCCTCGCAATTTCCCTCCAACCAGAGTCAAAGAATCCTATGACAACCCACTGACCTCACAGCCCCTCCTCCCAATGTCCCTCTATCCAGAGTCAGAGAATCCTATGACATCACACTGACCTCACAGCTCCTCCTCCCAATGTCCCTCTCACAAGCAAAAGCAAGATTGTTGGTCCCAGAATTCTTTGCAATAAGCTTTTAACCTACAGAGTGGGGCCCTGTCTGGGTAAATTATATCCCAGTGGAGTTTTGATAAAAAAGGAGACCTGATTGGTGAGGTGAGGAGGATTCTGGGAATGTCATTTGATTTTACTATATGTGTTCATATCTAGAGTTTTCCTCTTGTGAAGTCTGGAGATCCTATGATAATCACATTGTCTCCACCTCCCTCCCTGATAGAATAGAGAAATACAAAGAAGATTCTAGAAGTCACCAGAGAGATCATCAAACTGCTGACAGGAGACATGAGCGGTGTCGGGAAGGACATCATGATGGACAATCAGCCGCCCCTCACATCACCGGGTAAGAGGAGACTTTATTGTAAAGGAGAGAGCAGTACGGAGGCTCCACCTAGATCCCCCATCATCTGATAAACACATAGAAACAATGTATTCAGTCAGTGTGTGTGTTTCCTACAGATGGATCCAGTAATGGGAACCCACCAGAGAGATGTCCCCGTCCTCTGTATTCCCAGGATTCCACACTGGAAGGTCACACCATCCCCCACCATCATCAGGTAGATGAGTGACAATTATTGGTAGTTCTGATTTATACACAGCATGTTTGTTACAATGAATGTTTTATTATATATTCAGAGTGGAAACCTTGGGGATGATAATATTGATGTTAAAGAAGAGTATAAAGAGGAGGATGAGGAGTATGGAGTGATGGAGGAGTTTTCAGAAGAACACAAGGATATGATGGAGCCGCCTACTACCAGGAACCACCCAGAGAGATGTCCCTGTACTTTGTATTCCCGGGATCCCACACAGGAAGGTCACACCATCCCTCACCATCATCAGGTAGATGAGGAACAATCACTGATAGTATCATTAGGATCTGTACATTATCTGCATTGTTACCATTGATGTCATTTTTATTCTATATTCAGAGTGGAGACCTGAGAGATCCTAAAGTTGAGGTTAAAGAAGAGATAAAAGAGGATGATGATGAGGATGGGGTGATGGAGGAGTCAGAGTCTCTAAAAGAAGACAAAGGTCTGTACCAGGACACAATGGTGGAGTCATCCAGCTACAGAAAGCCTCCAGAGAGATGTCCCCGTCCTCTGTATTCCCGGGATTCCACACAGGAAGGTCACACCATCCCTCCTTATTTAAAGGTTGGTGGGTTGGAGCATCTAGAACATGGACTTGTGGAAACAATGTTTGGATTTTCTATGTGATGTCACAATAGTAAAGCTTATATCTTACAGATGATATTCTCTCTCATTTTCTTGATTTAGAGTGGAGATCCAATCGATATAGAATTTGAGGTTAAATCAGAAGAGACGTATGTGAGGGATAATCAGCAGTCTATGGAGGAGGATGGAATAACAGGGACATTTATAGAGGAGGACACTCCTACAGAGATCAGCACAGGTGGGTCATTCACCACTGGGCACTTAAACCCCCTTCCTAACCAGACCAATTTTCAGCTTTCAGTGCTCTCACATTTTGAATGACAATTACTCAGTCATACAACACTGTACACATATGAAATTTCTGTCCTTTTTTTACACAAATAGAGCTTTATTTTGGTGGTATTTAAAGCTGAAATCTGAATGATGCCTGTAGCTGCACCCATCATTCAGATATCCCCGCACAAAGTCACGGCCGGCGGGCAGGAAGTGTTAAAATTTATTTTCCCCAGTCGTCTTCCAGGACAGCCCTTGAGAGATGGAGTCCCTCCCATAAACACAGGAAACACATTGCTAAACAGTTCAAAAGGCGGTCCCTCAGGTCCCTGCTCAGTCATTGTTTCCTCAGTCGGAGGAACATGTTGCCAGAGGAAAAATGCTATAGGACTTCATCTCTCAGGGGCTGCCTGCAGGGAAAGAGAGGCTGTATAGAGGACTGGGTCCCACTTATCACCTCTTAGGAAGTCTCACCTTTTTTGGTGTAAGGCTCGGGTACCGTCCAGCTACACCAGAGCAGACCCGTTTTCTTCCTCTTCCCGGTGCCGATGTGAGCCAGTGGCGCGGTTCCCCCAGGAGTAAGTGAGTGGACTTCCTTTACTAGCTCCTTGCCGCGATCGCAGTGGGGGTTGGAGACGCCGACGCGTCATTTCCGGCAGAATCGCATCATCACTGTGCGCCGAGACTTCTGGTTCCGGGTCTCCTGATGGCGCGTGGAGGAGTGAAAAAGCCCACGCTGGGCCTACACATCCCTGACCTGCGTCCAGAAATACCGGACTAGCGGCGGGATATGGAGGAACAAAGGGGGCACCATGGAGGCTAATCCCCAGGATACTCCGGAGGACGTAGGCACCAGCTTTATCCCAGGTAGGCTGCTGGGCATGCCCTGTACTGGGATTGATTGTAGGCTAGGTGTGGGGCTGGGTATAGTTGCTCCATGGGGGAGGTCTCTGTCCCAGGAAACTATAGCGGTGGTGGCAGCAAGGGTGTCCCTTAAAGGGGAAGGAGTTGATTTTAAAATATCCGTCTTATCCATTTCAGGCTAAGGAGACTTCAAGGGAGGACAAGTCAGGCCGCAGGAAGTGCCCTAATTGTGGAAGCAAATTATCCTCAGGCTATGACAAGACCTTGTGCAGGCAATGTATTGCAAGATTGTTGAAATCTGAGGCAGATTCTCCCTTGGCCAAGTTCCTTGGTTCATTTAAGGAAGAGATGGCATCAACTTTTAAATCCCTTAGGGACTTAATTTCAAATGTCAACGTATCTGCCTCCACCAGCAGTGCAGTTACAGTTTCCCCTTCACCAAGCCCCACAATACCTAGCTCCGGGGAGCCCTGTAGAGAAAGGGAGCATAGCCCTGGGTTAGATGTAAATAAAGGGAAGGTGATGAGTGCAAAAATTATACACTAAACTAACTAAAGAGTGCTCAATAACGCCTATAAATGATAAAATGAATACATGACAAAACAGTGATCAGAGTGCTGTGCTTAGCAATCAAAAAATCAAATGCATGAATGACAAATAATCATAATAAAGTGCAGGTGCAATCAACAATTAGGAATCATACTGAAGGCTGAAAGTGCTAAATTGGCAGAGATTGCCTAATATATATGCATATAACACAGTGGTTAAAAAAGTGCTGGTGCAGCGAACACAATCAGGTTCCTAGTGAATGATGCCTAGAGGATCCAGTGAAGTATGAGCATGGAACAGTTTATATATAGGTGCAATTCATATGAATAGACTGTTCATAAAAAGATGCAATTCATTTGGTAGATGATCTTCCAACTTCCTGATAATGAGCTCACAGAGCGCTAACCTTAGCTTTAAAACACAAACTATGCGGCGGACAGACGTCACTTCCGGTCACGTGAGTTCCTAGTTCCTGACGCGTATCGTCACGTCACATGACTTCATCAGAGGAGTAGATTTAGAGTTGAGATACTCCTCTGATGAAGTCACGTGACCGGAAGTGACGTCTGCCTGCCGCATAGTTCGTGTTTTAAAGCTACACCAGCTCCCTGGATTTAATATTTTTTTGCTTCTATGTAAGCACTTTTTACAATAAATCTTTGAACGTACTTCACTATGTGGACCATTTATTCATTTTCCTTGGCTGGATCTGCTGCTGTCTTGGATCCGTTTGGAAGCCACCATCTTGGTGAAGCCCAGCTCTGTTTTCAACAGATGTCCATACAAGCTGCCATGCTGATCCAGAGAGGCCAACTATACACCGCTCTAAGCTACTACCCTTTTGGGCTAAGGTAAGCGCTCTGCGAGCTCATTATCAGGAAGTTGGAAGATCATCTACCAAATGAATTGCACCTATATATGAACTGTTCCATGCTCATACTTCACTGGATCCTCTAGGCATCATTCACTAGGAACCTGATTGTGTTCGCTGCACCAGCACTTTTTTAACCACTGTGTTATATGCATATATATTAAATTAGGCAATCTCTGCCAATTTAGCACTTTCAGCATTCAATATGATTCCTAATTGTTGATTGCACCTGCACTTTATTATGATTAGTTGTCATTCATGCGTTTGATTTTTTGATTGCTAAGAGCAGCACTCTGATCACTGTTTTGTCATTTATTCATTTTATCATTTATAGGCGTTATTAAGCACTCTCTAGTTAGTTTAGTGTATAATTTTTGCGCTCATCACCTTCCCTTTAATTACATCTACCCATAGTGAGTTGTTTTCACTTTAGATTGAAGCAGCAATTATATTATATACAGGTTCATAGTTCACTCATTCATATTCACTTTGACCAGCGCTTAAGATTACCACTCATTTACCATAGCCCTGGGTTGGTTCGGCCTGAATCTTCTGACTCTGATTCAGACCAGGAGGAAGATCAGTTCGCAGCTAACAGGATCGCAAAATATGAATTATCTATTGAGGAGGTAGATGAATTATTGAGTGCTATCTATGATACACTGGAGACTGAGGAGGAACAAACTCAATTATCCAGGCATTACAAAATGTATGCTGCCCTGGGTAAAAAGAAGGCCAGAGTGTTCCCTATTCATAGTGTGCTCTCTGATCTAGTTCGCAAAGAATGGGCTGAGCCGGATAAAAAAGCTTTCTTCCCAAACTCTCTCAAAAGATGGTTCCCCTTTGACGAGAACCCAGAGGCAGTCTGGAACAAAAGTCCAAAACTTGATGCTCCGCTGTTCAAAGTTTCTAAACAGTCGGATCTGGTCTTTGAAGATATGGGTCATTTAAAGGACCCAATGGATAGGAAGACTGACATTGTCCTAAAAAGGGCCTGGGATGCCTCTATGACAGGGCTAAAACCAGTGTTAGACACTTCCTGTGTTGCTAAGAACTTAGAGTTCTGGTTATTCCAGTTGGAAGAACACCTCAAAGCAGGTACTCCTAGGGAGGATCTCCTTAAAACGTTCCCAATGCTCTTCAAAGCAACCAGTTTTATTTCAGACACTGCTACTGATGCAGTAAATATTACAGCTAAATCTGCGGCTCTCTCAGTGGCAGCCAGAAGGTCCGTGTGGATGAAGACATGGGCAGGTGACACAGCATCCAAAACACGTCTATGCAGTGTTCCCTTCACTGGGGATTAAGCCTTTGGGCCTGAACTGGAGACAGCCCTGGAGAGAACGGCGGAAAAAAATAAATCTTTTCCTATCAAAAAGAAAAATTTTCAGAAAAAGTTTTTTCGTCCCCCTAAGGAATCTGAAAAAACAGGCAAAGAATTTAAGCCCAAAAAACATTGGACAGGGCAAAAAGGCAGAGGGAGAGGGGGCATCCTTTTTAATCGCCCCAGTCAAGGGCCCAAGCTCCAGTGACGTCAGGGTCCCAGTGGGAGGCTGATGAACTTTCTTCCCCAATGGGAAAAGACAACCTCGAACAAATTTGTTCTAAATATAATCAAAAGAGGTTATGCACTGAAATTCCACAGCGTACCACCGTCCAAATTTCTGGTGTCAAAATTGCCAAGTCACTCAGAAAAAGCCAAGGCTTTACCTTTGTTGATAGGAAACATGGTGGACCAAGAAGTATTGGCACCAGTTCCTATTCACGAACAGGGGGAGGGTTTTTACTCGCACATTTTTGTAGTAAAAAAACTCTCAGGGAAGTTCAGACTGATTATGAACCTCCGACCCCTGAACCTCTCCCTTCGTTACAAGAGATTTCGGATGGAGTCAATTTATTCGATAAGAAATCTTTTTCAAAAATAAGTATTTATGGCAACCCTGGACTTAAGGGACGCCTATTTACACATCCCAATAAGAAAGGAATGTCAAAAATTCCTTCGCATGGCGATTCAGATAGAATCAAAAATGTATCATTTTCAATGCAGAGCACTGCCCTTCAGCCTGTCATAATCTCCAAGAATATTTTCAAAAGTTCTTGGGGAAGCACTGCTCCCCTTGAGGCTTCAATCAGTCTCAATAGTACCATATCTGGACGACTTACTCCTCACAGCCCACTCAGAGAAGCAACTCTGCCAGGATCTAGAATTGACACAATACAATCTGAGATGCTTGGGGTGGATTATCAGTCTAGAAAAATCCAAAACAACTCCAACACAGAACATTCTGTACTTGGGTTACAAAATCATATCTGTGGAACAGAAGAGTTTTGCTGGAAGAGAAGATATCCAACCTATGTCAGAGAATGTGTTTTCTTCAAACAAGTCACAGTTGCACAGTAAGAGAGGTCATGTTAGCACTGGGGCTGATGACGGCAGCCATCCCGGCTGTGCAATGGGCAAGGTTCCACCAGAGAGATCTACAGAATTTTCTGTTGGAACAGATGAAGGACAAAGGTCTAGAAGAATCTGTATCGATCCCCACCAAGGTGAAACGTTCGCTCTGGTGGTGGACGGACAAAGAGAACCTAAACAAAGGGGTTCTCTGGGTCTTCCCTATCACATCCACTCTGACCACAGATGCGAGCAGTTGGAATTGGGGAGCTCACCTCAACACTTTCTGGGCGCAGGGCAGGTGGACACCAGAAGAAGAAAGGTCTTCTTCCAATTGGAAGGAGTTAACAGCAATCCTAAGAGCTCTACTAGTGTTCCAGGACAAACTACAAGGTCACCACCTTCAAGTCCGATCGGACAACATGACGACAGTAGCCTATGTAAACAAGCAGGGAGGTACCAGAAGTCCTCTTTTAATGTTGGTGGCAAAACAGATGTTTCAATGGGCAGAGATTCATCTAAAATCCATCTCCGCAATACACTTGTGGGGCGAACAGAACAACACTGCAGATTTCTTGAGTCGACAACTAGTTTCGAATCAAGAATGGTCACTACATATAGAAGTCTTCAACCTCATAGCATCTCACTGGGGGATCCCAGAGATAGATTTGTTTGCAAGCAAGGAGAATACCAAAGTTCCCAATTTTTGCTCTCTATGCCCAGGAGACCAACCCTGGGGGGTAGATGCACTGCAGATACCATGGACCTTCAGTCTAGCTTATGCGTTTCCACCACTTCACCTCATTCCGAGGGTCTTGGCCAAATTTCTGGCAGAAGAAACGTCTTTAATACTGCTGGCACCTTATTGGCCCAAGAGACCTTGGTTCACAACATTACTGAAATTGACAGATCAACCACCTTTGAGGCTCCCATACAGACAGCAAAATAAGGAAAAAACTGCGCTAACTAAAACAAGAAATAAGCTGCTACATACAAACAAACAAAGCTTAGTAGATAGTGAACAAAAAATGTAGCGCTAAAAATACAATGTAAGATACCAGGTGAGGCACCAACATTAAATGGTGCAAGTGCACATATCAGACTGACATTTGAATAGTCAGAAATAAAGTTCCATATAAAAAAGGAAAAAACATAACCAAGTCTCTAATAGGAACTTGAAGTGGATCATCAATTGGTGAAGGGTGTAGGGTGGACTGATGTCCAATGATTGAAAAAACAAACCGGTGATCCAGTTGTCTGCAGAAATCTGTAAAAATCGCAATCACATCAGATATATGGTAGGTGTAAATACGCTTACCAGATAAGTTGGACTCTGATACTATACAGCAAAAGAGTCAAAAGGGCATAGTGGTCATTTGGAAACCGGGACCACTGCAACCGGGTATAGGATGAAAGTTGTAGTTGAAACTCCAACTGGCATGGGCACCGGGAACCAGCGATGTTCGAACGGCGTGCTGTAGAACTGCAACAGATTCTGGATGAAATCCTTAGGCCGTGTATCCAGGAGTACAAACAATGGACTTACTGTAGCTGAAGCTTTATTTTGCAGTGCCGTAAAATCAGCCAGTGGGTGTGGTTCCTAAAAGCAAGTGACATGTCACTTGCTTTCAGGAACCACACCCACTGGCTGATTTTACTCTCAGAAGGAAGTAGAATTGAAGTCATGTGACGGCACTGCAAAATAAAGCTTCAGCTAAGTCCATTGTTTGTACTCCTGGATACACGGCCTAAGGATTTCATCCGGAATCTGTTGCAGTTCTACAGCACGCTGTTCGAACATCGCTGGTTCCCGGTGCCCATGCCAGTTGGAGTTTCAACTACAACTTTCATCCTATACCCGGGTTGCAGTGGTCCCGGTTTCCAAATGACCACTATGCCCTTTTGACTCTTTTGCTGTATAGTATCAGAGTCCAACTTATCTGGTAAACGTATTGACACCTACCATATATCTGATGTGATTGCGATTTTTACAGATTTCTGCAAACAACTTGATCACCTGTTTGTTCTTTCAATCATTGGACATCAGTCCACCCTTCACCAATTGTCCAATTGATGTTCCACTTCAAGTTCCTATTAGAGACTTGGTTATGTTTTTTCCTTTTTTATATGGAACTTTATTTCTGACTATTCAAATGTCAGTCTGATATGTGCACTTGCACCATTTAATGTTGGTGCCTCACCTGGTATCTCACATTGTATTTTTAGCACTACATTTTTTGTTCACTCCCATACAGACAGGACCTCTTGTCACAGGGACCCCTATTGCATCCTCAAGTACCCATGCTGAAACTCGCAGCATGGTTTCTGAAGAAGAAATTTTGAGGGGTAAGGGGTTATCAGAGAAAGTGATTCAAACCCTGCCTCAGAGTCGAAAGCTGGTCACTTGAGCTATCTACAGTAAAATTTGAAAAAATGTAATTCCTGGTTGGCGGATCAGGGAAAGCCTAACAAAGACATAACAAATATCTTGCAGTTTCTACAAGACGGGGTAGACAAAGGGTTACACCCGAGTACCATTAAGGTACAGATAGCCGCCCTAAGTGTATACTTAGAAAGATGCTTACAGGAAGATCCTCTTATTTCCAGGTTCTGTAAAGCAATCACTAGACAGAAACCAACTAAGGTCAAAGTAAATCCAACTTGGGACTTGTCAGTCGTCCTCAAATATTTCCTGGGAACTCCATTTGAACCTCAGGGGCCTCTTTAAGATTATATACTTTCAAAACAGTACTCCTTGTGGCAGTCACTTCAGCCCGCAGGGTCAGTGAAATACAAGCCCCCTCCATTAGAGAATGAAAAAAATATGTAAGTGCAGCGCAATAAAAGTCCATATAAAAGTAACTGAAGATGACACCCAGCGAAAACTCTTCAAAAGAAAGTGATGTAACCACCACCAACAAGAGAAATGCTTCCTTACCAGATGGGATGGACCATTTGCGTTAACAACTGGTCAAAACAGCTTGGTCTCACCATAGGAGAGAAGAAACGGATGGATCCAGCAAAGTGGTAAGTAATCCGATCAGATGGGATGGGCCATTAGCATTACCAACTGGTCAAAACAGCTTGGTCTCAGCATAGGAGAGAAGATGCGGAAGGATCCAGCAGAATGGTAGGTAATCCGATCAGATATAAAAGAAACAACAGAAAACATGATCTCAGTGTAGACTTAGGCCCAGATTCTCAAAGGGCTTACGACGGCGCAATGCAATGTACGCCGTCGTAAGTCCTAATCTGGGCCGTCGTATCTATGCGACTGATTCTAATGCCGCGTACACACCATCACTTTATGTGATGAAAAAAAATGACGTTTTTAAAAACGTCACTTTAATTGACCGTGTGTGGGGGAAAACGTTGTTTTATGTCTTGTAAAAAACGACCAAAAAAAATTGAAGCATGCTTAAATTTTATGTGTCGTTTTTTCAAAAGTGCACTTTTTACTTCACAGAAATTGACCGTGTGTAGCAAAAAACGTCGTTTTCTAAGACGTTTTTTCATCCACGCATGCCCAGAAGCTACTTATGAAGCAAGCTTCAATGGTAAAACGTGGTGGAACGTAACCTCACTTTGCAAGATCATTGTGAGAAAACGATGGTGTGTAGGCAACTTCGTCTTTGAAAATTGAAGTTTCAAAAACGTCATTTTTTACTTCACAGAAAGTGTCGTTTTTTTTCATCACATAAAGTGATGGTGTGTACGCGGCATTAGAATCAGTTACGCATAGATATCCATTAGATCTGACAGGCGTAAGGCTCTTATGCTGTCGGATCTTAAATGCAATTTTTTTTTTGCCGCTGGGTGTCGCCTCCGTCGTTTTCCCCGTCGAGTATGCAAATTAGCTAAATACACAAATTCCCGAACGTACGCGCGGTCGACGCAGTGAAGTTACGACGTTTACGTTAGATTTGCGCGGCGTAAAGTTGCCCCTGCTATATGAGGGGCAACCAATGTTAGGTATGGCTGTTGTTCCCGCGTCGAAATTTTAAAATTTACGTTGTTTGCGTAAGTCGTCCGTGAATGGGGCTGGACGCCATTTACGTTCACGTCGAAACCAATGACGTCCTTGCGACATCATTTGGAGCAATGCACCCTGGGATATTTTCCGGACGGCGCATGCGCAGTACGTTCGGCACGGGAACACGCTTAATTTAAATGCTCCACGCCCCCTACCCGGCTAATTTGAATTAGGCGGGCTTGCACCGGGTGATTTACGCTACGCCGCCGCAACTTTACAGGCAAGTTCTTTGTGAATAAAGCACTTACCTGTAAAATTTGTGGCGGCGTAACATAAATCAGATACGTTACGCCCGCACAGTTTTACGCCCATCTACGAGAATCTGGGCCTGTTTGTATTTTATTCCAAGGGTAAAAAAGTTCACTATATAGCAAAAATCCTGGACTGGACAATAGGCACAGGGAAATCCACTGGAGGACTACCGTCTGGTATAGCGAATGAGATTAAAATCATAAAAAAGCATTGCATGTAGCCGTGGTGTACAGCTGCAAACAGCAATGGAAAGGACGCGGGTGACATCACAAAGCTCCTCCCCTGTACGCACGTTACGTCCGATTGGACTTCGTCAGCGGTGAGCCTTTCCTTCGAATCCTTGACGACAGAGTCATCTTAAAAACACAATTTCTGGGTTCTTGCCGAAGGTAGCATCCAAATTCCATAGGTCCCAAGCAGGGCTTTTTTTCAGGGGGAACTTGGGGGAACTCAGTTCCACCACCTTTGGCTCAGACCCTTTGGTGCCTGCTCAGCACAATCACTTGTAAACACAGAAGTCTGGTTTCTGTGTTTACAAGTGACAGCTCTGCACTCTGTGTGTAACCCCCTGAACTCTGCACTCTGTATGTAATGCAATCTTGTTATTGAATGCCCCTTTAAGACCCTTCTACTGTTTTTGAAATCTGATCAGTGTCGTGGTTGAGTTCCTGCACCTATTTTCTGAGAAAAAAAGCTCTGGTCCCAAGACATTATTCTTCCTTCTTTTTGCCAGAACGCCTCAAACGATAAAGAAAGGCAGTTTCATCTATTAGATGTAAGGTGTATCATAGAGTACTTTAAGGCTTTAAGGCTTCGTACACACGACCGTTTTCATTGACAAAATCCATCAAGAAACTTGGTGGCAGAGCTTTTTTGCAGAGGAAAACGGTCGTGTGTATGTTTATCGTTGAGAAAACTGTCGTGGATCTCGACGAGAAAAAAAGAGAGCAAGTTCTCTTTTTTCTCGTCAGGAGTCTCAATCTCTCTCAAGCGTCTTCCACGTTAACCCCCACCGGATAAAACGGCGGTCCTCCAGGCCCCATGCCAGTATTAGTGTTTCCTCCGGAAGAGCCCTCGCTTTCTCCCGATCTTTGGGAGGAGAGGTGATCAAAAGTCGCTCTGGTGGTTGGCAGGCAAATTCCAGCCTGTACCTATTTGCCACCAGATCTAGGATGAAGGGACTTGAGGTGACCGCTGGCCATTGTGGGAGAAAGGTCCTCAATCTTCCCCCCACTGGCAGGTGCTGGTCACTGTGGCTTGGCGGGCTGTTGAGGTGCGTTAAACAAAACACCTCCTCTACCCTTGCCTTTGTACCCGGTCCAAAGTTTCTTGGGCCTGTTGTCCTTTTCTTTAGGACCCTGTTTTGACAGTTTTGGCCACGAAAAATTATTCTGCCTGTCTGCTTTTTCTTGCTTTCTGGAAAGGCCTTTTTTCTATCGGCCTTACGTTCCAGTGCCTCCTGCAAACCAGGGCCAAAAAGATGATCCCCTGTTAAGGGAAGCCCACATAGGCGCAATTTAGATGCTGCATCACCAGACCATGTTTTGAGCCAAATACTTCTTCTGGCTGAGTTCACTAAAGCTGAAGTCCTGGTTGTCATTCTTACTGATTCTGCAGAAGAATCAGCTAAAAAACCCACGGCACTAAAAAGGAGAGGAAAAGATTTTAGAATCTCCACCCTAGAGGTGCCTGCCAAAAGATGAGTTTGGATTTGCGTAAGCCATTCTTCCAAATTTCTGGCTACACAAGTAGAGGCCAGAGCTGGTTTGCGATTCCCCATAGCTGAATCCCAAGCTCTGTGAAGAAGGACATCTCCTTTCTTGTCCATAGGATCCTTAAGCGTACCCATATCATTAAACGCCAGGTCCGAATTTTTATGAAACCTTTGAAAGAGGAGCGTCTAACTTTGGGTTTTTGTTCCACAGCAGCGCTGCATCCTCATCAAATGGAAACCTTCTTTTTAGGTTACCAGAAAAGAAAGGTTTTCTCTCTGGATTTTCCCACTCCAGCTTGATAGTATCAAGGAGAGAATCGTGCACTGGAAAGATTTTAGTTTTCTTTTTGTGCAAACCTCTGTACATAAGGTCATGTTTAGACAGTTGTACCTCCTCCTCCTCCATTTCAAGAGTTGTATAGATGGCTTTTAACAAGTTATCCACATCTTCCAAAGACAATTTAAACCTTGAGCCCCTAGAAGATACTCTATCCCTGGGCTCTGCATCTGACCCTGATTCTTCCGGAGAAGAACGGGTAGATCTGGCTTCAGCATCAGAGTCTTCACTCTCTACGCTCAGCTGCGGGGCGCAAACGACTGAAGCCTTTCTTTTTTGAAGATGTACCCTGTGAGGGAGCCTGAATTTTGTCAATTAGATCTTTAAAAGAGCTAAAAGTAGAAGTAAGCTCATCTCTGACCGAAGTCAACATTTTTTGACATGAGGTCACTGGGTCATCTTTCACTAAACCATCTATACATGTGCGGCAAACTGTTTTGCACCAAGTGGAGCTCAGTTTGTTACCGCAACCCGCACACTTTCTTTTATGTGGCTGCGCTTGGGATTTGTCCTGGGTCTTGTCCTGAAAGGCATAAAATAAATGACCCCAATAAGCAACACAAACCACAAACAAATACTTCATCACCACGTGCAGGAGGAAAGAAAAGTGTGTCCCCTAACACCAAGTCCTATGATTGGGAGGGGGGTGAAACACTCATCAGCATAGCAAAAAATAGTGGCCACAACACTTTAGGCTTACCTGAGAGGTGCTGGTGTTGGAGACTGCATCTGCCTGAGAAGGTACTGCAGAAGAATCCATGCCGCCCGTCTGGTATTCTTTTTTTTTTTTTTTTTTTTTCTTTTCCACCTCAGCTCTTACCAAATCATAGAGACCCACTCATGGTTTGATGTGTCTTACGTCTCGTTTTGTGGTTTGCATCATAAGTGGTATATTTGCTATGCTCCTTAGGTTTTTTTTTTTTTTTTTTTATTATTATTATTATTCTTCTTCTTTCCTTTTTTAAATATAGGCCAACACTTATTTAAAATGCGGGAATGGCTTAGTACAATGGCTTGCCCTTGTGGCTCTATATTTTTGACTCCCCCCCCCCCCCCCCCCCCCCTCTTGGCTCCCAGGAATCTCCTAACTTTTCCTTCGTAAAAACCAGTCTCAGATGTTCATCGATCAAGAGTAGTATGTGACTCGCTCTAGAAAAGGACCATAGCCAGGGACATTATAATAACCATGTGGCTCACATATGGCTTATTAGTTAGCGTGCCCTAATTCTTTCTGCATAACTCCATGTTTTTTTGTATTCCCTCCATTTTTCCCATTTCTTCCTAAGTCCGCCAGTCGTCTCTAGGTGGCTGTCCTTTAACTCTTCCAGCCTGTACGTTTCCTCCACTTCGTCTATCCAGTTCCATACGTGTGGACTTTCCGTCTCCTGCCACTTTTTGGGTATAAGTTTCTTGGCGGCGTTTAGAAGATGAGGAAGTAAAGACTGCTTGTATTTTCTTTTCCCCTCCTGGCTGCAATGAAAGAGAACGACCCAGGGGTCTTTCTTTAAATCTTCGCCCGTAATAACTTTAATTTGACTCAGAATTATGTCCCAGTAAGTTTGTATTTTTGGGCATAACCACCAAAGGTGGGCCATCGTGCCTCTTTCTGGGCAGCCCCGCCAACATTCTGCGGTCTGATCTGCTTTGTATTTATTTGCTTTGTCCGGGGTAATATACCACCCTGAGATACACTTATAATTTGTTTCGGCAGTTCGTACGTCGATTGCGGATGAATGGGTAAGGTGCATAATCCTCTTGAAACTGTTTGACCCTCTTGTGGTTCCTAACTCTCTTTCCCATTTACCTATAAAGGGTGCTTCGCTCCGTGAACCTATCTTTACCAATAATCCATATAATTTAGTGATAGTGCCCTTACTATTCTTAGATTTACAAATCTTCTCGAGTGGAGTTAGCTCCGCCTCCGTCCGCAGTGGGCGGGGGAGGTGCCTTACAAAGTGATGCAACTGGGAGTAATGCCACCTATCCAAGTTCCAGAAATCCGTTTTGGATCTCAAGTCTTCATAGGTCATTATCTCTCCCTCCTTAATAATGTCCCCTAAGTGAACCGTGTCTGCCTTAATCCAATTCCCCCCAATTTTGTTTTCCCCTGGTGCAAAATAAGGATTTTCCTTTAGGTTCATTAGTGGGGAATTAAATTTACCCTCTATTTGTGTCAGGGTCTTATCCCACATTCTTAAAGTGTCCCGTGTTAGATCATGTGTTTTGTGGTCTAGTGCTCTGTGGTGTGCAGGGATCCAAATAATATTATTCAAATATTTACTAGTTAGTGCTTTCTCAATTTGTACCCACCTTTTGTCCCTCCTGTCCCGTGCCCATTCTACCGCCCGTGCTAAAACCGCCGCCTTATAATAACTTTTGATATCCGGGACTGCCAGACCACCAAGTGGCTTACCCTGTTTTAGGATGGAGAGGGATATTCTATGCTTCTTGTTTTTCCAGACGTAGTTTAGTAACAAAGAATTAAGGATTCTCAAAAATTGCTGAGGGAGGGCTATGGGGAGTAATAAAAATTTATAAAGAATTTTTGGGACTACAACCATCTTCAGCATATTAATGCGTCCGATCCATGATATAGGTTTATTAACCGTTTTTTTTAATTCTCTCTTGATCTCATTTAGTAAGGGAACGTAATTTATTTTATACATCTTTTGGGCTGTATTGGCCAATTTAACTCCTAGATACTTTAATTCTTTTGTCCAGGGGAACACACAGATCTCCTTGACCCGACCCGCCTCCTTCTTGTTTAAATTAATATTCAGAATTTCAGATTTCGTTTCGTTAATTTTAAAATTTGAGATGGCACCATATTGTTGCAACACTTTGGAGAGCTTTGGGATAGATTTAGCCGGGTTGGTTAGGTAAAACAAAATATCATCGGCGAAAGCCGATAGTTTATGTTCCTCCCCTTCTACTCTGACTCCATTGATATCGGGGTCGTTACGTATGGTAGACAGCAGAGGCTCTAACGAAAGAATGAAAAGAAGGGGGGACAGCCCTGCCTTGTCCCATTTTTCATCTCGAAGGGGTCTGATAGTGTTCCATTAATTTTTATTTTTGCTGTAGGGTGGTGGTAGAGTGTTTTAATCCAGCGGGACATCCTTTTTCCTATTCCCATGGCGTTAAGAGTCTCCATCATGAGCCCCCAGTCCACCCTGTCAAAAGCTTTTTCAGCATCCACTGACAGGAAAAGACCTGGGGGCTCATTCTGCCTTATGGTCTGTAGCAGGAGAATTGCCCTTATACTATTATCTTTGCCCTCTCTGTTGGGCACAAAGCCTACCTGATCGGGGTGAATCAAAACGTGCATTGCCCCTTTAAGTCGCCCCGCAAGAATCTTGGCAAAGAGCTTAGTGTCTGTATTTAACAGAGAAATAGGTCTGTATGCCGAACAGAGAGAGCTATCTTTCCCTTCCTTCAAAATTATTGCAACCGTAGCCGCAATAGCTTCCCTGCTGATTTCATATTCAGACCCTAGCCCATTGAAGTATTTGCACATCCTTGGAATCAAAATGTTGCTAAATCTCTTATAATACTGGGAGGAAAACCCATCCGGCCCCGGGCTTTTACCCCCCATGGTGGTATTTAGAGCTTCTTTTATTTCTTCTTCGGATATGGGGCGGTCCATATTTAACCTTTCCATCTCCTCAAGACTAGGAAGTCCTGCCCTGTCCAGGAAATCTCGGATCTTCCCCTCCCTTTCCCCTGCCTGCCACCCTGGATTTTTTAATGTGTAGAGTTCCTCATAATAGTTTTTAAATGTATCCGCTATTTCTCTATTTGCATATACCATGTTCCCGTCTTTCCTTTTTATTTTTTCGATATAGTTTCTAGCTTTCTTTTTTTGAGCCATTTTAGCTAGTAGCTTGCTTGGTTTGTTACCCCATACGTATCTCTCTTTGGAGATACAGTTAAGTTTATATCTCGCTTCCTGTTCCATGATCTCCTTGAGTGCGTCTCTCTTTATAGTTAAGTTAAGATATGTTTCTTTTAATCCCTGCACTTTATGTTCGCGTTCTAGGGTCTCTATCTCTTTACCGTCTGGTATTCTAACAGCCTGTGCTGCTTCTACCAGCGATCACCAGCAAGGCATTCAAACCCTTTTTCGCGCCGTTTATGGAGACAGGAACCACGTCTCCGGCGCCCGATGATGATGTCACGTGACCCGGAAGAGACCCCCGCCGGATCTTCCTGTGGGTCAGCTTGGAGCGCAGAAGCTCCGCCCCTTCAAGCGCCAGTGACTTCCTGGATTCCCAGCACGAGACAGCCACGCTGTGTGCGGGAAAAACACATGTCACTTGCCTTACGGCTACAGCCTGTGCTGAACGAAGCTAAGGGCCCGACGCCACCCCAGTCCTGGCCCTCCCCAGGCACAGAGAAACAAGGGCAGCAGATTTCCACCTCCCCAGCGGACACTGCATATGGCAAGGAGGTTAGTGAAAAACAAAAATTACAAATACCCCTTAAACGGCCATTAGAGCCCCTGCCCATGAGACCTAGGGGACCAGGTTCCTGAAACATGTTACCCCCCGTCCGGAGGAAACACTAATACTGGCATGGGGCCTGGAGGACCGCCCTTTTATCCGGTCGGGGTTAACGTGTTTCCTGTCCTGGTAGGAGGAGCCCTAGGTCTCATGGGCTGTCCTGGAAGACTCTCAGAAAAGGAGTTACCGGTAAGCCTAACTCGGCTTTTCCTTGTCGTGTTTCTCGTAGGCCTGGTTTTGCGACGAGAAACACGTTTGTGTGTATGCTTAGAAACCCGCGTATTCTCAAAATAAAGTATGAGTCGGGAGCGCACCTTCTGTAAATTTAGCGTTCATAATGGAGATTGCACATTCGTCACGCTGTAACAGACTTAAAAGCGCAAATCGTCTCTTACCAAACTTTTACTAACACGCGGTAACATGAGATTAGCAAAAGCAGCCCCAAGGGTGGCGCCAGTGGAATCGAACTTCCCCTTTATAGTGCCGTCGTACGTGTTGTACGTCACCGCGTTTGAGAACGATGAGATTTTGTCTTGACAGTGTGTATGCAAAGAAAGCTTTTCAAGATTCTCGACAAGCCTGACAAGCAACTCGTCGAGGAAAACAATGTTTCAGTTACGACGAGTTCCTCGGTCGTGTGTACGAGGCCTAAGACTGGCAGATTCTTTGTTCGTACTTTTTTCTGGACAGCGTAAAGGACAAAAAGCTTAAAAGGCCACTATAGCTAGGTGGATTAGGCTAGCTATAGCAGAAAGTTATAAAACACTGAATAAAGATCCTCCTGGGGGTGTTACAGCCCACTCCACAAGGGCACTTTCGGCATCCTGGGCAAAAAAAGCCGGTGCCACCCCGGAGCAAATATTTAAAGCAGCCACGTGGTCAAGCTTCTCCACCTTTACAAGGCACTATAGACTAGACTTAATGTCCAGTCAGGATGAGGCTTTTGGGAGGAAAGTCCTCCAAGCTGTGGTCTCGCCCTAATCTGGTGAGTACTTGGGGATCCTCTCAAGGGCTGTCCTGGAAGACGACTGGGGAAAACCGGAGTTAGTACTCACCGGTAACTCCTTTTCCAGTAGTCTTCCAGGACAGCTCGATCCCACCTTTTTAAGTTATGTTGATGCATTAACATGTTAACCTGTTGTGGTTATATTTTTCAGTTCCATCCTTCGGTTCTTGGTGAATGACTGACCAGGGACCTAAGGGACCGCCTTTTGAACTGTTTATGGAAATTCTGGGGATCAGCAAAAGGTTGATTTTCACCATAGATGTTGCTCTACCTAGGCACCTGGGGTATGTGTTTTGGGTCTTCTGCCCCATACCCGGGTCTAGCATGATCTCTGACAGAACAATTCTCCCAGGATTACTTGTTTTGTTGTCTGCTGTCTGTGCCAGGTGGAGGGATATGTCTGTATAGTCTCAGACCCAAGTCACTGGGCCGGATTCAGATACGAGATACGACGGCGTATCTCCAGATACGCCGTCGTATCTCTGAGTGCGGGCCGTCTTATCTATGCGCCTGATTCAGAGAATCAGTTACGCATAGATTTCCCTAAGATCCGACCGGCGTAAGTGTCTTACACCGTCGTATCTTAGGCTGCATATTTACGCTGGCCGCTAGGTAGCGCTTCCGTATAGTTACGCGAGGAATATGCTTATTAGGTATTTACGCCGATTCAGAAACGTACGTCCCGCCGGCGCATTTTTTTACTTCATTTATGTTAGGCTTTTTCTGGCGTAAAGTTACCCCTGCTGTCGAGTTTTGAAAATGTTACGTCGTTTGCGTAAGTCGTTCGCGAATAGGGCTGGACGTCATTTACGTTCACGTCGAAACCAATACATCCTTGCGGCGTACTTTGGAGCAATGCACACTGGGATATTCGACGGACGCCGTTCGTAAAATACGTCAAATACGCGGGGTCACAGTGTATTTACATAAAACACGCCCACATCATCCCCATTTGAATTAGGCAGGCTTACGCCGGACCAAATACATTACGCCGCCGTAACTAAGGGCGCAAGTTCTTTCTGAATACTGAACTTGCGCCCAAATTTACGGTGGCGTAACGTATGAGATACGTTACGCCGCCACATAGATAGACCATTCTATCTGAATCCAGCCCACTGAGTGCAGTCTCAGGAGATGGGAGGCAGCGGTGTGGGATCTCTGCAACTTGTCTCATGTAAACATTTCATCTTCCACTGGTAGGAGATCAGAGGACCCATTTACTAGTTACCTTGAGGGGGGAATTGTAAGATCCTCAGAGACAAAGCTGTCTGGTGTGGGCGGAGTCCTGGTTTAGGGGAACCAATCTGCTCATGTCTAGTAATAATCTTTTTATATCTATTTTAGTAGATGGACGGGAGATGAGGAAAACCTCAGAGGATTGTCTCACTTTGTCTCCAGACTGTAAAGTAGAAGATGAGGATATCACACAGTATAGTGCAGGAGAAAACCCGACTACCTCAAATGTCCATCCGGCACCACACAGTGTAAATGGACCATCGTATTCCTCTTATGCTGAGGAATCTCAGACTGTGCGGGACGGTGCTGGACCATCGTATTCCTCTTATCCTGAGGAACCTCAGACTGTGCGGGACGGTGCTGGACCATCGTATTCCTCTTATCCTGAGGAACCTCAGACTGTGCGGGACGGTGCCGTCCTTCCAACAGAGAAGAGGCTTTCCTGTACTGAGTGCGGGAAGTGTTTCCCTTCTAAAGCCCATCTTAATATGCATAAAAGATCTCACACAGGGGAGAAGCCATATTCCTGTCCTGAGTGCGGGAAATGTTTTTCACAGAAGTCCTATCTTTCCACACATCAGAGATCTCACACGGGGGAGAAGCCGTATTCCTGTCCTGAGTGTGGGAAATGTTTTTCAGTGAAGTCCAATCTTCACACACACCAGAGATCTCACACGGGGGAGAAGCCGTATTCGTGTCCTGAGTGCGGGAAATGTTTTTCAGAGAAGTCCCAACTTTACACACATCAGAGATCTCACACAGGGGAGAAGCCGTATTCCTGTCCTGAGTGCGGGAAATGTTTTACACGGAAGTCTAGTCTTTACGCACATCAGAAATCTCACACAGGGGAGAAGCCGTATTTCTGTCCTGAGTGCGGGAAATGTTTTTCAATGAAGTCCAATCTTTCCACCCATCAGAAATCTCACACAGGGGAGAAGCCGTATTCCTGTCCTGAGTGCGGGAAATGTTTTTCACAGAAGTCCAGTCTTTCCAAACATCAGAGATTTCACACGGGGGAGAAGCTGTATTCCTGTACTGAGTGCGGGAAATGTTTTTCAGATAAGTTCAATCTTTCTGTACATCAGAGATCTCACACGGGGGAGAAGCCTTATTCCTGTACTGAGTGTGGGAAATGTTTTTCAGAGAAGTTCAGTCTTTCCATACATCAGAGATCTCACACGGGCGAGAAGCCGTATTCCTGTCCTGAGTGTGGGAAATGTTTTACACAGATGTCCGGTCTTTCCAAACATAAGAGATCTCACACGGGGGAGAAGCCGTATTCCTGTCCTGAGTGCGGGAAATGTTTTTCAGTGAAGTCCCATCTTTCCAGACATCAGAGATCTCACACGGGGGAGAAGCCGTATTCCTGTCCTGAGTGAGGGAAATGTTCCTCACTGAAGTCCTGTCTTCCTGTACATTAGGGATCCCACACAACCCTCGAGGTGTATTAGTGAGTGCAGGAAATGTCTTGTATATGAATGTTGCTGGACATCACAGCTCTCATGTGGGGAAGAAGCACACCCTGATATACACCTCAGATATACTCCATGGCTGATCTTCATCATGTAAGAAACAGTTCATAAGGAGATCACCAAAGACATGGATGAAGTGTTGTACCGTGTTGGCCATTGATAGCAGTAGAAAAATAAAAATTGAGTCATTACCTCTCATTGGCTGAGTACATTTTGGGGTGGAAGATTTCACAAACACTTAGAGGTCGGTATAAAATAAAAATAGTTGAATGAATGTGAGTGGCCATGATGAATATTGGATGTATTTTATTTCATACTCTGATTTCCTTGGCTCCATCTAGTGGCCATAAAGCATTATTGTGCTATTTTTACTGATTGAGGTATTTAATGAAAAATACAGTTTTATGGCCACTAGATGGAGCTGACAATCATAGGAAATCACTGTGTTACATTCTAGCAATATGTGTAAGAGCTGAATGAATTTCCTATAAGTAGAGCCCTCAGTTTGCTCTGTCAGACATGATTTCATACTAATACCTGAGATCATACTCATACACTTATCAGTACAGCAGATATTGGGGGGATAGAAGGTAAAGTGTATGGAAGCCTCACCTTCTAATACAACCCATTCAGTTTAAAATAGAAATGAAAGGCAAAACATTTGTGTATAGATATAAAATATATTAGAAGTGTATAGTGTACATTTGTGTATAGATATAAAATATATTAGAAGTACTTTTCTCCCCTTTTTTATAAGTGATCACATTCCCTCTGTTCTCAGCTGCATAAGGCCCCGTACACACGGTCGGACAAAACCGATGAGAATGGTCCGACGGACCGTTTTCATCGGTTCAACTCTGAAGTGGCCGTACGGCCTGTAATGTGTACACACCGTCAGTCCAAAATGCGATCGGGTCAGAACGCGGTGACGTCAAACACACGACGTGCTGAATAAAACGAAGTTCAATGCTTCCAAGCATGCGTCGACTTGATTCTGAGCATGCGCGGGTTTTGAACCGATGCTTTTCTGTACTAACCATCGGTTTGGTCCAATGGGGCAGCGGTCCATCGGTTCGGTTTTGAAGCATGTTTTAAAATTTTGGACCGAAGGAAAACAGACCGATAGCCTATACACACACGGTCGGTTTGGTCTGATGAAAATGAATTTCGGTTCATTCTCATTGGACCAAACCAACCGTGTGTACGGGGCCTAAGAGTTGGGATAGGAGAAACAACAACACACCGGTCTTCCCAGTGAATGTCTGTGCAGTGGGAAGGTTGTAAACACAAGTCTGATCATTGAAGGAGAGCAGGTTGACTTCCAAGCTCAGCACAGCCATAAAACTGACCACTCAGTGCCGATCCTGACCTCCCTGGGGCCCAAAGCAAAATGACATAGCACATTAAAAATGAGAAGCAGGTATGATCTCATATTACACCTAATATACAAATAAAGGAGAAGGGGATAGAGCAGGACATTACTCAGCTTAAACAACTCATTCAGGCTCTCCCCACTAAGGAGGACATTCAACAATTACTATCTAGCATAACCGGGTCACTGAGAGAGGAGATTGCGGAGGTGCACAATAAAGTAGAGACGGTGGAACTCAAAGTGTGAACTATGGAGCAAACGCAAAATATCACAGATAAGCGATTAGAAATTGTAGAGAAAAAATTGCATAAACAACACCAGCGTATGATAGTATTACAGCTGCAATCTGAAGAATCCGAAAATAGGTGTAGGAGGAATAATATCCGGATAAAGGGGGTCCCAGAGGAAACTGAAGGATCCGCTCTGAGAGAGGCAGTTACAGCTATTTTCAATCAGCTATTGAAGAACCCCCCAACTACTCCTATTGAATTAGACCGGGTACACAAGGTACCTACAACTCGTAATCCAGGACAGACCAATCCTAGAGACGTATTGTGTAGAGTCCATTTTTTCAGGGTAACGGAGGACATACTTAGGGCGGCCTGGAAAGAGGGAACAGTGAAGTATATGGGGGGTGAGATACAAATATACCCGGACTTATGTAGGCAAACCAAAACTAGGCGACGTATGCTTAAGCCCTTGCTGGAGCACATATTATTTAAAGGTGCCACATATAGATGGGGATACCCGCTTGCAGTTATAGTAAAAAAGGGGGGACATAGTTTTTTCTTAAAAGAGCCAGCCCAACTCCCAGAGCTCTTCAATTTTTTTAATTCAGAACCTATGGAGGTTCTTAATTGGACAGAACTACCGAAAGTCATGGAATACTCTGCTTATTAAGAGTACGGCAAGGAGGAACATTGGGAAGTAATCATAGGAATGATAAAAAAAAAGCTGCTCAGTAACCTATTCCTTGATTATTATTTTTTTGTGAGTTATGTGATGGGGAAATATTAAGTGGAATGGATTTAATAATGTGTTTTAAGATGTAAAGATGAGGCCTGAGTATATGCGGGAACCCTGTCGTAATCTTGGCAATCCCCTTTTCTTTCTTTTTTTTTTATGTTTTTGTGTTGCTCCCTGATATGAGGTACAGGAGAATATAGGCTGGCAGAATTTTGGATGGTCTAAAGGGTTAAAGTATATAGGAGGTTGTGTTTGGGTATATTGGTATAAGAGGAGGGAACTAGAGTTTTTTTTTTTAACTTGCTTTTTTGTTTTTTCTTTGTCCTCAAAAGGTCTTGGTGCTAGGGAAGCCAGTAAAATATTGATAGTGTTGCCCCCCGGGACATGGGGGGGGGGGTATGGAGGTAGGGAAGACCAAAGGTCAGTAGACAAGAGGGGGGGCTCAATAACACTTTTTTTTGTTAGTTTTTTTGTGTGAGTTTACCCACACTATGAATAGGATGGGGGAGGAAGATAAGGGGAGGGGGGAAAGGGGGGGGGGGGAAAGGTAAAATCACAGGAATAAATAACATTTTTTTTTTCACTGGGGTTACTAGGGTATATCTATCGGCGATTATCATGGACCGAACGATATCCCACATGTAATACTATTCACTGAAAGATATTCACTTATTATTCTATATAATATTTGTGTCCCTTTTCTCTTTTTTTTTGTGTATCTTGTTTGGAATAGCATGGTGATAACAAGAGAATGGGTTAATGGTGTGTGAGGGAGGGAAGGAGGGGGGTGGTAAAGGGGGGCACTTGAGAACTTAGCAAAGGTCACATATGTTTTAGAAACAGGGGAGAGCCCTCCAAATAGAGGAAGGGAGGTGTAGGGATTTTGTGCCCTTATACAGGGAATCCAAACGCCTCTGTACCCCATGGTAAGGGGACGGGGGGAATATAACTGATTATAACTGAGTATAACTGAACACCAGTTAAGAGTAACTGTATTGGTAAAAGAGAAATCGGAGAAAAAGAAAAGGGAAACATTGTGGTTTTTTTTTGTTTTGTTTTTTCGTGAGATCATGTTTAAACTATATTAACAATCTAAGTTAGGTAGCGATAGGAGTGAGGGGGGATAGGGAAAAACTAGGAAAAGATGGGTCATACTAGATGAGTAGAGTGCAATAAGCTCAAGGAGAGCTGAGATTTGGGAATTAAGAGGTGATGTGTTAGATTAAGATGTGCGGGATAATTGATAGGTGCACGTGGGTAGATAAGATGGCTCGGATCACTGCTGTGCTTATTCATTTCTCCCAACCTTAACGTCTCTCCTCCAAGTGGGGGGAAGTCAGAGACGTTTACATTTTTTCCAAATTCTTTACTAGACAAGTTGCAGGTAGACTTGCGGGTGCATAGAACCTGCGACTGCCTAGAATATACAATACTCGGGGTGCTGGAGTACTAGCCAGACCCGGAGCTACAGCTTTTTATTAGTGTTTATTAGTTCTTCTTTTTTTTTTCTTCTTCTTCTTCTTCTTCTTCTTCTTCTTCTTCTTCTTCTTCTTCTTCTTCTTCTTCTTCTTCTTTCTCTATCTCATCTTTCTCTCTCTCTTTCTATCTTTTCTTTCCTTGTTTATTTTTTTTATTTTTTTGGGGTGTCTCTCCCGGTATCCTCCCCATCCCCCCACAATTAGGTCACCTAGGGACCAGCTGGACTTGAAATAGCAGGGTGACCAGGTTAAATTTTACCTCATATAATGTAAAGGGGTTAAATAGCTCCGAAAAACGAACAAGACTGCTAGCAAAATTAGGTAGATTGAAATCTCAAATAATTTTCCTACAGGAGACACATTTTAGAAACGATAAAATTCCAAAATTAGGGAACCGAAGATTTCCTATGGTGTATCATAGTGCATCTCAGACTACAAAGGCAAATGGGGTATCAATTATGGTTTCAAATCAAGTACAGTGGAAAGAGTGCAAGACAGTTAGAGACGAGACAGGTCGTCTTCTTATTGTAATAGGATTTCTATGTGAGCAAAAGGTCACACTGGTAAATCTGTACTTGCCAAATGAAGATCAAGTTCGGGCGCTAGAAACATATTTGAGCCTAGTTCATCAAAATAGAGAGGGGATTTTAATAATGGGTGGTGATTTGAACATGGTATTGGATCCTACTTTGTCTCAAAGGGAGTGTCTCATCTGTCATATGTCAAAATACGTAGAGCAAAGAGATTATTACAAGATCTGCAATTGATGGATACCTGGAGGGTCCTCCACGTACACGACAGAGATTACACTTTTTTCTCAGCGAAACATAAGACATATACCAGAATTGACTATATCTTCATATCGCAGAATGCACTGTCGTGTATATTGGAGGCCTCTATAGGCTCATTTACACTATTGGATCACACGCCAACTAACTGTGTCATGGAATGGGGAGAGCCAAGCCCCCGGGAATGGCACTGGAGGATAAATGAGATGCTCCTGAAAGAACCAGAGTATGAGAACCAAATAGCGCATGAATTAGAGGCCTATTTTTCAGCCAATGAATCAGACGAAATAACCCCACTATGTGAATGGGAAGCACACAAGTGTTATATTAGAGGAATTCTCATATCACTAGGTGCACATAGGAAACCAACTCTAGGGGCTAAGTTGGATACATTGATCAGAGAGATCTAGGTATTGGAGCTGTCGCACAAGAAATCCCAAACCCAACGGACAGAGGAAAAACGTATGAGTTTACGGAACAAATTAAATGTTGTATTAATGGATAGAGCAAAAGCGAAATGAACTCGATGTAAGCGCGTGTACTATGAATACGGAAATAAACCTAGTAGAATGTTGGCAAATGCGCTCAGAGAGACAAGGGCTAGGAATCATATCGAGCATATAAAAACGCAGGGAGACACCTTAGTCAAATCTACACAGGAAATCGCAAAGGCATTTAGAGATTATTACACAAAGCTCTATAACATAGGGAGCCAACAGTCCACTTCAAGGAGGTGTAATAGAGAACAACAGGTGAAAGAATATATAGTGGCCTCAGGAATGCCTGGATTGTCGGAGGAGGAGGCAGGAAATATTGATGGTCCAATCACAATAGAGGAATTTTTAGAAGCGCTGAAAGCATTGAAACCAGGCAGGGCACCAGGCCCTGATGGGTATACGCTGCTATACTATAAGACTTTCTCTGAAAAGCTGGCACCAAAATTCCTAGCCGCCTTCAATTCAATACGGGATGGTCAGGAGATGAGAGGTGAGACATTGATGGCTCACATAACATTAATCCCGAAAGAGGGTAAAGATCCAGCCCAATGCGCCAGTTATCGTCCAATCTCGTTGTTAAACGTAGACCTCAAGATCTTGACAAAAATACTTGCCAACAGATTATTGGGATATATTCCGGCTATCGTACACCCAGACCAGGTGGGGTTCACTCCGGGTAGAGAGGGGAGGGAAAATACACAAAGGGTCCTTAGTGCTATACAGTTGTCACTCATCAGAAGCCGTTAGTGATTATATCCGCTAATGCTGAAAAAGCATTTGATAGGGTAGAGTGGACATTCCTGAGAGCTGTTCTACAGCATATAGGACTGAGAAATGGGATGCAGAATTGGATTACAAGTTTATACTCATGCCCAAGAGTAAGAGTGAGGCCCCATACACACCATAGAATCTATCCGCAGATAAATCCCATCAAATGGGTTTCTGCGGATAGATTCTATGGTGTGTACACTCCGTCGGATATTTATCCGCGGATAAATCTCCCCTGGGATGGATTTCCAGCAGATGGATATTTGCTGACATGCTCAACAAATCCATCTGCTGGAATCCATTCCAACGGATGGATCCGCTCGTCTGTACAGACTTACCGGATCCATCCGTCCAAAGGGATTCCCCGCACGCGTCGTAATGATTTGACGCATGCGTGGAATTCCTTATATGACAGCGTCGCGCCCGTCGCCGCGTCATAATAGCGGCGACGGCGCGACACGTCATCGGCAGAGGATTTCAGCGCGGATTTCAATGCGATGGTGTGTACACGCCATCGCATAGAAATCTTCTGAAATCCTCGAGAGGATTTATCCGCGGATACGGTCCGCTGGACCGTATCTGCGGATAAATCCTCTCGTGTGTATGGGGCCTGAAGGTGAACGATGCTATGTCTATCATTTCCAATAGGTAATGCAACTCGTCAGGGATGTCCACTCTCACCTATCATATTTATCCTTACAGTAGAACCCTTTCTAAGAACAATACGGGCCAATCCAGATATTAGGGGCATCCTAACAAAGGGTAGGGAACACAAACTGGCAGCTTACGCGGACGACTTGCTGTTTTTTTTAACCTCACCAGTGATATCTCTGCCACCGTTGCTTCTGGAACTACGTAGATATGGGGAGATGTCTAACTTTAAGGTAAACTACAGCAAATCCGAAGCAATGGGAGTGGAAATAAATGGAACACTAAAACAACAGCTCCCGGATAGTTTCAGTTTTAGATGGACAGATTCACATGTATAATTTAGAAAAGTTTCCTTGAATCAAGGAGGGGTTGTGGGACTTTAATTGAAGCTTGATGGATAGGGGTCAAATATGTCAAATAACTCTATGGGCTTGGTCAAACCTCAGTCATTCAAATCATACCAACAATAATTTTTATCATAAATTTATTTTTACAAAAAGTAGAAGAATATACAAAAAATATATTAAATGTTTAGTACAAATTAAAAACAGTCAGACTATAGTTTGTATAATGTAATGTTTGTATAATGTAGTTTGTATAATGTATTACACATGCAAGATGCTGCAGGTGATCTTCATCACAGCCCACGTTTATTGGGGGTTCAACTAGTTTCGCCCAAGAGGGCTTTGTCAGGAACCCGTGGAGGGTGATAGTCTACATGAATAAAAGGTATGTCAATAAAATATCAACAGACATCAAGACCAATTATATAGTGTGTACCAATACTATTCATATAAGAAAAGGAAAAGAAACACAAAAAAAAAACAACAAAAAACAAAAGCAAAAAACAAGCCCGTTAATTGAAAGGCTAAAGTTACAGTATTCTAGACACAATATGTATTATTGACCAAAAATATATACATATACATATATCGAAGTACGTATAATAAATTACGTTACAATCATATTAATTTAAATAAGGTAAAAATGGACTGGATGCATGTAAAAGCTGTGGACTGTGAAACAGTCCTTACCTTGCACAAATGGAGTAGATGATTAAGGGCGTGAGCCGTGGCGAGATCAGATCCCAGATGTAAGCCCACTAGGGGAGGGAAAGGTCTCTACACAGCCTATGTTTGGCTGTCACACAGAGAGCAGACCACATAGAAAAGACTGGCCTAGAGAGACAAAAAGAGGACGGAGGCAGGCAGAAACTGGAAAAGAAATAAAATAAAAAATGAGAAAGGAAAAAATAAGAAAAAAGAGAAATATGTATAATATAATTACAAGAGCACACCGTATAGGTAAAATCGCTCAAATGAGAGAAAAAGATAATGATTAAGTGATGGAATTACCTTACTGATGTTAGTTGATAAGAGTCATAGCCATAAGTCTGATGGACGCGATAATTGGATAATTTCAGAAGAAATTCCAAAATTAGGTAGTATGCTGACCAGTCAGGGTTAATTCCAATAATGCTATATAGCATAGAAAGGAATAGATTACACATTCAGGCTTATGAAGATATATATATCTGCAAGTGCATATCAATTCATATAAAAAAAAAGATAAAATAAATTAAATAGGGCTATAACCTATATTAATTATAACATCTAAATATACAGTGGCATCAATCTGCATATACCGCGGAGATGCAGAGTATAAATATATTGGCAAGGTTAATTAATTTTAAAATGTTCTATATGTATAAAGTATATACCCGTCTACGTGTGCTAAAGAGAAATGCTGAACAGAAAACAGTACTTGGTTAATATTGCAGCTGAGTCTACCAATGATGTAGCGATTTCAATCACTTTTTAGCCAAGCAAAGTACAGAAACGATAATAAATTAGATAGAATAAGGAGATATCACTCATTGGAGCAAGTATAAGGTGACTGAAAAATTCAGTGGTACACCAAAAGGGTCTAAGTATAAGAGTAATGATAATAATAATGAGGGGAGAGCGCCTGCCTCTTACCTAGCTGTGTCACAGATGCGTATGCAAATGATCTCTCCAGCAAAGCCCACGCTAATGGGACAGCTGTAGAGATCATTTAAGTACCGCTCACAGTCAGGTCCCAACGAGTGGAACCTGTGTGTGGGGCGGTATCCATTACGTCAGTGGGCGGGGAAGACGGATGACCGTCATAGGGATTCCCCATGTGTTAGCCGTCAATCCCACAGCTGATGGGGAGGCGGCACGTCACACATGGGAGGAGCGCTGGCGTCAGGTATGACGTCCAGCGCGTATCCAATGGACGCTGATCCGAGGCGGACCTGCACTATCACCTGAGCCTCCGCTCAGATTCGGCAATGCTGTTGGTATCGCCGGTGCAGGCCCCCTACCGCCCACTGTGGTCAGCCTGCAATGCGTGCTGCTAAGTGAGTGTACAGCACAACAAGCCCGATCAGTATATACCGCAGTTGTGCGAATGATAGGTGAAACCTCCGTGTGTAGGTTAAAGCTGAGAGAAGAAAATAAATGAAAATGAACGAGAAGGAAAAAGAAAAAAGAAGAAAAAGGAAAAAAGAGGGAAGAGAAACGGAAAGAGAAAGGGGGAGGAAAAGGAAAGAGAAAAAGGAAAAAACAATCAATAAATAAAAATAAATAAAAAAGGGATAAAAAAGGGAAAAAGAGAAAGAAAGAAAGAGAAAAAGAGAGAGTAAATGAATAAAGATAAATGTTGAAGAAAAATGAATATAAAAAAATAAAATAAAAATAATAAAATTAGATCAAAAGAGATAAAATAAATATAGGAAAAACGAAAACAAATATAAAGAAAGAAAGAGAAACGAACATTGCAGTTTGGCAGCTTATAGGACTAGAACCGAATCCACAGCCTACAGCGCCCATCCATCGGAGATATATGTAAAGAAAGAAGGCATAAATACAAAATAATTACATCGATGTACATAATGCAGTAATTACAATTGTGTATATACATTGCTACATCATTGCTACAGTATGCATCCACAGTTTCAGTATATATTCTATTCTTAGGATCCATTGTGTGTACAAAGTGATGGAGCCCCATCTGGGGTAATCACCTACAACTATTGGGAAATGCACTAATTAGATGTTATTACATTCCATCACTAGTTAAACACAAGAAGTGTTCTGGAGGCCAGAATATTGATATTAAACCTCTTCTGACGATGAGCAGGCCAGATGGCACTAATTAGATGTTATACCATTCCATCACTGATTTGACACAAGGAGTGTTCTAGGGGCCAGGGTATTGATATTAAGCCTCTTCTGGCGAAGGACTGGCCAGGTGACATAAGGACAAGGACCAAAACACCAGATTGAATACAGTATGAAAGGAAAAGTAAGGCAGACATGGATCCAAAACACATGGCAATAGATGGATTACAAAAAGTGTTTATAACTAATATTTTCGTTTAGGCCAGGGTGCTGGGTGGCCCGTAGCGTATAAATCCACCTTGCTTCAGTCTGTAGGAGGCGTTTGTCGGCATCGCCCCCTCGTTCATTTAGAGGAATATGCGCTAAGGCATATAAGCCAAGCATAGCAGGGTTGTGGTTGTGAAACAAACCTATATGGCGGCTGATGGGAGTTTCCATCAGTTTTTTATTAACCGCTCGAACATGGTCCCGCATTCTACAAAAAAAAAATCGTTTTGTTTTTCCTACATAATAGGCACCACAGTTACATTTCATTAAGTAAATTATACCGATCGTTTGACATGTTGCACGAAATTTGGGCGATAGAGTTTCACCATTAGGGAGAGAAATGCTCTGCCCTTTCAAAATGTAACGGCAGAAATTGCATTTGCCACAAGGGAATGTGCCCGTTTGAGTAGGCTTTGGCACCATCTGAACTGCATAATGGCTAGAGACAGCTTTGTCTCTGATAGACGGAGATCGTTTAAAGGTGATCTCAGGAGTCAAATTAACAATTTTTTTAATTTTATCATCAGAGGTAAGAAGGTGCCAGAATTTACTATAGATATTGCGTATCAAACCGTGTTGGCGGTTAAACCGAGTGATCACTCGGGTAGTATTTACTTTAGGGTCAGCTTTGGGTTTGTAAATAAGAGCATTTCTTTCTAAGGTGCTAGCTTTGTTAAAGGCTCGGCGTAAGCAGGTCTTGCTGTATCCCCTCTCTTTTAAGCGGGCATACAGCTGGCCTGCTTCTCTTCTATAATCTTCCTCACGGGAACAGTTACGCCTCAGTCTCAGGTATTGGCTGTAGGGTATACTGTTGATAAGTGATTGGGGGTGCGAGCTGGTGGCATGTAACAGACTGTTACCTGCCGTCGGTTTCCTATAGAGAGTGGAGCACAGGAGACCTTTTTCGTCTATGTAAAGTTCTACATCTAAAAAAGTGATGGATGTCTGACTAAAATTATACGTAAATTTCAAATTATAGTGGTTGTTTTGTAGTCCCTCCAAGAACAGTACCAGGTCCTCCTTTGATCCCGCCCAAACCATAAACACATCGTCGATATAGCGATGCCAAGTTAGCACGCTAGCCGACAAGGTGTCCCTGGATTCCTCACTGAAAAGGTCACGTTCCCACCCCCCCAGGTACAGGTTGGCGTAGGAGGGGGCACAGCCCGCCCCCATAGCCACTCCCTGTACCTGGAGGTAGTGGGAACGTTTGAACAGAAAAATATTATTCATCAAAATAAATTCGAGCATTTCGACAATAAAGTTGTTGTACTTTGATGTATTCTTGTCACGCTCATTAAGGAAACTTCTAACCACCTGGGTGCCTAGCCCGTGAGGAATAGAATTGTACAATGCCTCAATATCTATTGCAACCAACCATGCGTTGGGTGGAATAGTGAGGCCATCAACGATTTTCAGTAATTCGATGGTGTCTTTGACATGAGAGAATAGACTCTGAACGTGAGGGTACAGATATTCATCAATTATCCGACTAATGTTTTCAGTTAGTGAGCCACATCCAGAAACAATCGGACGGCCTGGTGGAGGTAAGACTCCTTTGTGTATTTTGGGTAAGGCGTAAAATGGTTCGTGATTGTACCCGAGCTCCCGGTATAATCCCCGGAAGTTGGTAAGTCCAACCTTCTTCCTCCGTGTTGCTTTCGTCCCAGAGTGACATAAGATCCTGTAAGGCTTGAAGCTCCTGGAGGTAGACATTATCAAGGGCCGTATTGTCAATGACAGGGGTGTCGGTGACAGTATCTGTTTTGTCGTAAAGTACTTTATACATGAGACGGCGAGCGAAAAGGTGTAGATCTTTCACCAATTCAAACTTGTCTGCCTCACCATCAGGGCAGAATGAAAGACCCAGTTGAAGTACCTCTTCCTGGTCTGGAGTTAGAATATATGGTGAAATATTGACGATATTTTTAGTTAAGTCCCGGTCTACGCCATTATGGGGGCCGGGACCTGATCTTTTAGTGACTGTTGACTGTTCTGAAGTACAGCACTAGATTTCCTATCCACAGTGAAGATAGGTGCAGTGCGTATTTCAGTGAGATTAGCAGATGCCATATGGTTTGGACCAAGTGGCATTGGGGTCATGGGAGGTGCCAGAGTCGAGGTTGTGGCAACACCCTGAATTGTTGTGGGAAGAGTCAAAGAGGTATTGCTTACAGAACTCGCATTGCCAGTAGAGTGACTGGTGCGTGATCTTTGGGACCGAGATCTTTTATCCTTCAGGGGGAATTGCGAACGGGTAATCTCCTGTAGGCTTCTATCCAAATCATTTTTTCTCTTTTTATTTTCCGCATCACCACGTCGTTCAACTGGGAGATATGATGCAGAGGATAACGATGAGGTATCTGATTCGCGTCTTGGACTATTTTTAGGGGAACTTTTCTTTACAAAAGATTGCTTCGTGTTGACATTTTTGCGTTGAGGGTTACTAGGCCATCTATATGCCTGGGCACTATCATAGGCTCTTTTATCCCTTTGAAATGTATTCTCTTTTGTTTTAATTAAATTAGTGGCATATTTTGTTAGATGAGCTTTAAGCTGATCGTCATAAGCCGAGTATCCTACATATGAACGCACATTGTTGTTAATGTCTTCCCATTCTTTGATCTCATTGTCTATGTTAATTTGAAGCCCTCTCGGGCGAAACTAGTTGAACCCCCAATAAACGCGGGCTGTGATGAAGATCACCTGCAGCATCTTGCATGTGTAATACATTATTAGTGTTGAGCAGAATATGCCATATTCGATTTCGCGATATATCTCGAATATATATTCGAATATTCGAGATATATTCGCTAAATTCGAATATTCGTGATATTTTATCGAAATTAATTGAATGCGATTTTTCGCTATTGCGAATGCGAAAATAATTGCGATTTTTTAATAACTGCGGTAGGAGCGCTCTGATTGGCTTAGAATATTCGTGATATTTTATCGAAATATCGCAACATGCGAATGCGATATTTATTGCGCAATTTCGAGATATGCTGGAGGAGCGCTCTGATTGGCTCAGAATATTCGTGATATTTTATCGAAATATCGCAACATGCGAATGCGATATTTATTGCGCAATTTCGAGATATGCTGGAGGAGCGCTCTGATTGGCTCAGAATATTCGTGATATTTTATCGAAATATCGCAACATGCGATTGCGATATTTATTGCGCAATTTCGAGATATGCTGGAGGAGCGCTCTGATTGGCTCAGAATATTCCTGATATTTTATCGAAATATCGCAACATGCGAATGCGATATTTATTGCGCAATTTCGAGATATGCTGGAGGAGCGCTCTGATTGGCTCAGAATATTCCTGATATTTTATCGAAATATCGCAACATGCGAATGCGAAATTTATTGCAGATATTTCGAAAACTGCTGTAGCAGCACTCTGAAATCGAATATGTATGATATTTTAACCAAAATACATATTGCGATTGCGATTTTTCGATCGCGCATGCGCAATTGCGCGAACAACACGCGACCATTTCCTGGAGCCTTGCCAGTTTCCCAATATTACAGCAACATGGTGGGAAGCAATTTCTCAAAGTCTGAGGAAAAGTTGCTGATTTGTGTAAGTATTTTGACCACTGTTATTTCATCATCTTCAACTGCATTTAAGTCTAGTTTAAAAGTTAGTATATATGATCAGATATTAGTATTTAACCAAAAATGTGTCTCCTGCTTTTACAAAACTACAAGTCCCAGCATGCCTGGACAGCTGCAGACACCCTGGTTGGCAAATGTGTATTTAGGCACTTTTCCTTGTTATTTAGCATAATGAATTTAAAATTTTTTTGGACATAGGACGTATGCGAACGTCCTGACTTCAGTGTCCTCAAGGCCCAAGGACGTTCGAATACATATTGCCCTTTAGATGTTGCAGAACTACAACTTCCAGCATGCCTGGGAATGCTGGCACTTCTAGTATTGTAAGTTCTGCAGGCCCACATTTTTCAGGCCTTTATGCACGGGTCTCTAAACTGTGGCACCCTAGATGCAGCAAAAGTAAAATTCTTAGCATGCACTGACAGACCGTGGCTGATGGGAGTAGTAGTTTTGCAACAGCTGGAGGTGGACTGGTCTTGAAACCCAGAGTTAGGTAACAAACCCGTAGTGTTTTGCAACCATTCTGCCTCCAGCTGGTTATTTTCTGTTGAAAAGCCTGTGGCGTGCAAAACACAACCCAAAAACTCCACCCGGTGCAAGGAAAAATTTGCACACACCTAAAGAGTGACATCACAAAAAACTGCGACGGTTGCATACGTCAGTGGTCCTCCGAAAAGGTCCCGTCTCTGACCCCCCGGGGCGTTAGGCTCCTGACAGGGAAAAGAGTTACTGTGGTCCATACAGCCGAAGCCATATGGACCCATCTCGGTCCAAGCAGCGCAATCAACACGCGAACAACACGCGACCATTTCCTGGACCCTTGCCAGTTTCCAACTTTATGATCGCAACGCAATCGCAGAGCAAGATGGTTGGAAGTAATTTCACTGTATCTGAGGAAAAGTTGCTGATTTGTGTAAGTATTTTGACCACTGTTATTTCATTATCTTCAACTGCATTTTAGTCTAGTTTAAAAGTTAGTATATATTCATAATTATGCAAATGATAATGGCTGCTATATTTATGTAAAAAAGGTGGCGACGGAAATGGCAGTATATAAAATCTGTCATGTTACCCCTGTCATTGATTAATAAGGCGAGAATGCTTCCAATTGTTGAATAGCATACATTTATGTCATATATCCATAAGGCTGTCAACAAAAGTATTACAATATACTTTGTTCTTCATCTTGCAGAAGTTCCTGGAAACAGGATACGATGAGCTGCGGAGGCAGCAAGAAAAACAGGGAGTTATAAGCTCCCTGATTGAGGAACTAGGCGAAGAACACACTCGCATGGCGATCCTCAAAAAGTGGTCCGACCTGAAGAGGCGCCAGATGAACCGGGTCAGGCGTATCCGGAATAAATATCATCCTGGTAAGTTATTGGTCACAGTTATGTTTTTTTTTCCCTAAAGTGTATTTTGTGCGTGTACTCGAGAGAGGAGCCGGACTGCAGGAGTTGGGAGTAGGCAGGCCTCCCCCAGAGGTAATCTGCCACCTTTCTCCATGCCCCGGGTGGCAATGGCGGGTGTGAGGGGGTCCTCCCACACAGACCGTCCTACCTGCTCCGCTTCGAAGCCCCACGGGGCAGAGGGACTCCCTATAAGGGAGTGAGAGGATTTGCCCGCTCAACCAGCCCCGTTAGTCCTTCGCCTCTCTTTTTAGAGACCGCATGGTCAGAGTGCGTGCATGTTAACCCAATTGCGAGTGCGTGTGTAAGTGTGGTGGTTTTTGTGGGAGGGAGGTGGGCATACTAAGCGCAGGCTTACCTCGCATAGCACACCCACCGGGGGCCGAGCTGAGACCACCAAACTCAATTCACATGTAGCCGAGAGCGGGATCCGAACCCCTAGCTGCAGAGGTGAATGGCTTGTCAGCGCAGTGGCAATCGCGTTGAGCCAGCCCGGGTCCCTTGGGGACAGTTATGGAAGGTCATATGTAATTAATGTAAGGTCAGATGTTGTTAACCAAGACGCCATGTTGTTGTAACATATATCACCACCAGCCAAGGTATTCATAGTACTGTTGGAAAAAAACATGGGACAGCAGACAGGAACACAGAAGTTATGTGGGAACATACTTTTCCCATTGCTTTGCATGGGACTTTAAACAAAAAGCCCGACCCTCACCAATGGGGTTAGTTAAGGGATAAATTAACGATCCTATACTTTAAGTGGACGTATAGATAACATGTGACCAAGTGTTATCGAAATATCTACAGCTGTTATGAAATAACATGTATTTCCCATAGAGTTGAATGGGACTTTAAAGAAAAACCCTGACCAAGGCAAATGGGGGTGGGTATGGGTTAAACCACCAATCCTATATTTGTGGCTGACATATAAGTAACCTGTGTGCCAAGTTTCATGTAAATATCTTTAGCCGTTTGGACGTGATGGTGGAACATACATACATACATGCACACACACGTTGAGTTTTATATATATAGATTCCCACTAAATTCCTGTGTTAGGCGTGGGGTTGTTATAGTAATCCTGTGTACTCCATCAAGTACTTTTTTTTAACATGAGATCGTCTGAACAAAACAAAGGAGACAAAAACAGCTCATTTTACCATGGTGGCAGCCCAGCTCACGCTCAGTCCCCTGTAGTGCCCACAAGACCCTTTAATATAACATTGTCCCATTGGTTAACTGTCTATATAAATTAATTTGTATTCATATACAATACAGTAGAGTACACAGAATTTGCATACGTCATTAGAAAACATTTTTATAATATATGAACATTGTGTTATTATAGGAGCTCCGCTACCAACTGTGCGCCCCAAGCGCACAAGGCGACAGGCCGCAGAGGAGGAGCAGGAGGAGGATGTGGAAGAGGAGGAGAGGGATGAGGAGGAGCAGCCAGGGCCATCCACATCACCACCCCCAGTTCCTGTGGAGGAGCAAGAGGAGGAGCTGCACCCCCCCCCCGAAACTTCTGGTGGAGTAGTGGGTGACGAGGAAGAGGAGCAGGATGAGACGGTTAATTATACCGTCAATCAGGAGGGTAAATATGTGCACATATATTAATAAAATTTCAACAATAAAATGTAGCTCTAAAAATGGACAGCATTTAAAGCAGGGCTGTGGAGTCGGTAGATAAATTTTTCGACTCCGACTCCTCAGTTTTATGTACTTCAGACTCCGACTCCCCGACTCCCCGACTCCGACTCCTCTGTATTAATATGCGAATGTATTTTATAGATTCCTTGAGGGAAAGAAACGCAAACTACCACAGGACTACTGGCTGGGAAGCCAACAGTCTACTGTATTGCACAGTTTAAGCAAAAGACAAACACAATGAAAACAATCAAGTGACTGGATAGTAGCAGCAGGCTTAAACATCAGGAACATGATCTTTAACAGTTCAAAAATACAGACCACATTATTTGGCTGTTTTAGAACCAAAACAAAGCTTATCTATAATGAACCCAAAAAAAAAAATATGAAAAACCTAGAAATGGTTTATATTAATCTTGAAATGTAGTTCTAGGCTTAGCAAATGCAAATAAATGCAATGTAGAGTTCTAAGGAAGAGAATTGCCTCTGCCAGATCCTCTTTCATAGAGTCTCTTAAGTCAGACTTTATTATTTTTATGGCTGAAAATAATCTTTCGTAACGGTCTTTGAAATCCAAATGTTTTTTTCTTATATCCTAACAGTTCTAAAAAAGCTAGAGGTGAAGCAAGCTGCCATGAAAAACCTCACGAAGAGAGTAATGGCAAATGAGCAGCAGATACTGTTTTTGATGCGCCAAAATCAACAACTGGTGCAACAACTGGCGAAAAACATGGATGAGGTGACAGAGCTTCAGAAGTTAATGTCCTAATTTTTTTTTTTTTTTTTTAATAAAAAATGTTATATTTTGCAAAGGTTTCATTTCTTATTGAAATTGTTAGTTTTTTAAACACATCTAACTTCACATCTAACTTCACATCTAACACATCAACATCAACATCAACACATCTAGCTTAATAATAACCGAAAACATTTTATACTATTACTAGCTGAATACCCGGCGTTGCCCGGTCTTCCTATCTTAACCTTTTGGGGAGGAAAATCATAGTAATATAAATATACCCATCTTTTATATAAGGGTGTTGGTAAGGGTTAATTTAACTGTTATATATTTTTATTTGGCATATAAGTAATATGTATAGCGGGTATTATTGAAATATCTCCAGGCGTACAGAAGTTATGTGGGAACATACATTTTCCATTGATTTGCATGGGACTTTAAAGGAAAACCCCGACCCTCACAAATGGGGGTAGTTAAGGGATAAATTAACTATCAGTGGTATCAGTGAACAGCAGTGGTAATAGGAGTATATATAGAGTGGGAATTAACTTTTTACATAGGTGTCTTGACAGAGCAGCAGCAGCAGCAGTAGTAGTAGTAGTAGTAGATACAGAGTCATATCACTTGGGCAGGAGGTGCCATGATGAACAGCAGTGGTAATAGGAGTATATAGA
Organism: Rana temporaria; assembly: GCF_905171775.1. Classification (NCBI taxonomy): domain Eukaryota; kingdom Metazoa; phylum Chordata; class Amphibia; order Anura; family Ranidae; genus Rana; species Rana temporaria. The sequence continues at coordinate 3,863,940 of NC_053492.1, read as the reverse complement.
GTGGGAAATTACTTTTGACATAGTTGTCTTGACTGAGCAGCAGCAGCAGCAGCAGCAGCAGTAGTAGTATTAGCAGTAGTAGTTGATACAGAGTCATATCACTTGGGCAGGAGTTGCCATGATGAACAGCAGTAGGAATAAGAGTATATAGAGTGTGAAACAACTGCTGACATAGGTGTATTGACTGGGCGGCAGCAGCAACAGCAGAAGCAGCAGTAGTAGTATTAACAGTAGTAGTTGATACAGAGTCATATCACATGGGCAGGAGTTGCCATGATGTACAGCAGTCTTAATAAGAGTATATAGAGTGTGAAATAACTGCTGACATAGGTGTATTGACTGGGCGGCAGCAGCAGCAGAAGCAGCAGTAGTAGTATTAACAGTAGTAGTTGATACAGAGTCATATCACATGGGCAGGAGTTGCCATGATGTACAGCAGTCTTAATAAGAGTATATAGAGTGTGAAATAACTGCTGACATAGGTGTATTGACTGGGCGGCAGCAGCAGCAGCAGAAGCAGCAGTAGTAGTATTAACAGTAGTAGTTGATACAGAGTCATATCACATGGGCAGGAGTTGCCATGATGTACAGCAGTCTTAATAAGAGTATATAGAGTGTGAAATAACTGCTGACATAGGTGTATTGACTGGGCGGCAGCAGCAGCAGCAGAAGCAGCAGTAGTAGTATTAACAGTAGTAGTTGATACAGAGTCATATCACATGGGCAGGAGTTGCCATGATGTACAGCAGTCTTAATAAGAGTATATAGAGTGTGAAATAACTGCTGACATAGGTGTATTGACTGGGCGGCAGCAGCAGCAGCAGAAGCAGCAGTAGTAGTATTAACAGTAGTAGTTGATACAGAGTCATATCACATGGGCAGGAGTTGCCATGATGTACAGCAGTCTTAATAAGAGTATATAGAGTGTGAAATAACTGCTGACATAGGTGTATTGACTGGGCGGCAGCAGCAGCAGCAGAAGCAGCAGTAGTAGTATTAACAGTAGTAGTTGATACAGAGTCATATCACATGGGCAGGAGTTGCCATGATGTACAGCAGTCTTAATAAGAGTATATAGAGTGTGAAATAACTGCTGACATAGGTGTATTGACTGGGCGGCAGCAGCAGCAGAAGCAGCAGTAGTAGTATTAACAGTAGTAGTTGATACAGAGTCATATCACATGGGCAGGAGTTGCCATGATGTACAGCAGTCTTAATAAGAGTATATAGAGTGTGAAATAACTGCTGACATAGGTGTATTGACTGGGCGGCAGCAGCAGCAGAAGCATCAGTAGTAGTATTAACAGTAGTAGTTGATACAGAGTCATATTACATGGGCAGGAGTTGCCATGATGTACAGCAGTCTTAATAAGAGTATATAGAGTGTGAAATAACTGCTGACATAGGTGTATTGACTGGGCGGCAGCAGCAGCAGCAGAAGCAGCAGTAGTAGTATTAACAGTAGTAGTTGATACAGAGTCATATCACATGGGCAGGAGTTGCCATGATGTACAGCAGTCTTAATAAGAGTATATAGAGTGTGAAATAACTGCTGACATAGGTGTATTGACTGGGCGGCAGCAGCAGCAGAAGCAGCAGTAGTAGTATTAACAGTAGTAGTTGATACAGAGTCATATCACATGGGCAGGAGTTGCCATGATGTACAGCAGTCTTAATAAGAGTATATAGAGTGTGAAATAACTGCTGACATAGGTGTATTGACTGGGCGGCAGCAGCAGCAGAAGCATCAGTAGTAGTATTAACAGTAGTAGTTGATACAGAGTCATATCACATGGGCAGGAGTTGCCATGATGTACAGCAGTCTTAATAAGAGTATATAGGGTGTGAAATAACTGCTGACATAATTGTCTTGACTGATCCAAAGGAGTCATGGGAGAAAATCATGTGGTCAGATGAGACTATAATATAATTTTTTGATCATAATTTCACTAACCGTGTTCGGAGGAAGAATAATGATGAGTACCATGCCAAGAACGCCATCCCTAATGTGAAGCATGGGGGTGGTAGCATCATGCTTTGGTGGTGTTTTTCTGCACATGGGACAGGGTGACTGCACTGTATTAAGGAGAGGATGACCGGGGCCATGTATTGCAAGATTTTGGGCAACAACCTCCTTCCCTGAGTTAGAGCTTTGAAGATGGGTCGAGGCTGGGTCTTCCAACATGAGAATGACCCAAAGCACACAGCCAGGATAACCAAGGATTGGCTCTGTAAGGAGCATATCAAGGTTCTGGCGTGGCCTAGCCAGTCTCCAGACCTAAACCCAATAGAGAATCTTTGGAGGGAGCTCAAACTCCGTGTTTCTCAGCGATAGCCCAGAAACATGACTGATGTAGAGAAGATCTGTGTGGAGGAGTGGGCCAAAATCCCTCCTCCAGTGTGTGCAAAGCTGGTGTAAAAATAAAAGAAATTTTTGACCGCTGTAATTGCAAAGAAAGCCTACTGTACCAAATATTAACATTGATTTTCTCTGATGTTGAAATAGTTATATTCAGCACTGTAAATACATCAGGTCCGGGGCTTCATCAGGGAATGCATGGCAAGGGACCCTTCAGCGCCCTGAACCGACGACGGGTGCCAGAAAGTCACCGCCGATCCAGGACTCATTCATCTTTATGAATGTGAGTCTGTCCACGGACTCTGTGGACAGACGGGTCCTCTTGTCCGTGACCACCCCACCTGCCGCGCTGAATGTCCGCTCAGATAGTACGCTGGAGGGGGGGCAAGACAATAACTCCAGCGCATACTGAGCGAGCTCGCGGCAGGTGTCCAATCTGGCAACCCAGTACTCCATGGGGTCGTCGGTGCTCATACTGTCAGAAGCACCGACGGACGCCATGTAGTCTGCCACCATGTGGGCCAGCCGCTGGTGGTGACTGCTGCTGCTGCTGCTGGTGGTGGTACTGGGTCGCTCGGTTTGGAAGAACATCCTCATCTCTTCCATTAGGTCCCCTGCTCGGCTGCAGCTGGGTGCAGCCACCTGCTGGGTGAGATGAGGGGGGACAACTGGAGGCCGGGGAGTTGCCTGCTCCAACCGTCTGACAATGGCTGCCTGCAGTTCCTCCATCCGGTGCTGCCTCCGGCTGGCTGGGATGAACTGCTCCAGTTTCCCCTTGCACCTGGGATCCAAAAGGGTGGCCATCCAGAAATCATCCCTCGTCTTGATGGTCTTAACCCGGGGGTCCCTCCTGAGGCATCTGAGCATGTGGGCAGCCATGGGGAAGAGCACAGCCCGCTGTGACTCCTCAATGCTGGCCAGGTGAATGAGGTGCGACTCTTCTTCCCTGAGGCGCTGCTGGTCAAACTCAGACATGCCCAACCCCCGGACTATCGGTGCCCCCAACACCGGCTCTCCCTCCTGACCAGGCCCTGACTCCGGGACGACACCAGCAACCACCTCCTCCTCCTCTTCATCATCATCCTCCTCCTCCTCCTCCTCCTCCTGGTCCTGGCCCTGGTCTCGGTGGAGCATTGCTGACTCCTCCTGCTCCACCAAGGCACTCTCCCCAGCCTCGAGCAGGCGATCTAGTGTCCTCTCCAGCATGAACAGTATTGGCAGCACGCTATTGAGGCCAATTTGCTCACTGCTGACCATCTTGGTCGCCTGCTCGAAGGAGGACAACACTTGGCAGACCTGGTTTATCTGCCCCCACTCCGCACAGGCGATGAAAGGGAGTTGTGGTGAAGCCCTCTGAGTGCCTAGTTCCATCAGGTACTCCCTCACCGCCCTTTGCTGCTCCCACAACCTCTTCAGCATGTGGAGGGTGGAGTTCCACCGCGTCACACTGTCCACAATCAGCCTGTGAAGGGGCAGATTGTACTTCCGCTGCAATTTGGACAGGGACGCGGTAGCGGTTGGGGAGCGCCTGAAGTGGCTGGCAATCCTACGCGCCTTTGCCACAATGTCACTCAACCCTGGATAAGTGCGCAGGAACTTCTGCACCACCAGGTTGAGGACATGTGCCAGACAGGGCACGTGCGTCAGACTGCCAGCATGGAGGGCGGCGAGTAGGTTGCTGCCGTTATCGCAGACAACCATACCTGGCTGGAGCCTTCGGGGTGTCAGCCACTTCTGGACCTGAGCTTGAAGTGCTTTCAGCACTTCTTCTGCAGTGTGTCTCCGGTCCCCTAAACTAACAAGCTGGAGCACGGCCTGACAGCGCACGTGCCCCACACTTGAGTAGCTACGGGGGCGCTTGCTGGGAGGCTCAGCAGCTGCGGAGACAGTGGCTTGAGGGAGACCAGCAGTTCTCCCCTGGACACCCCGGGGCGGCACCACAAGATCGGTTGCCGACGATCCCTCACCGACGCCTCGGAGGGAAACCCAATGGGCCGTGAAGCTGATGTAGCGTCCCTGCCCATGCCTGCTGGTCCAGCCATCCATTGTCAGATGAACCCTGTCGCTGACAGCGTGATCCAGCGACAGGGTTACATTCTGAACAATGTGCTGGTGTAGGGCAGGGACACCAGTCCTGGCAAAGAAATGGCGGCTGGGGACACGCCATTGGGGTTGGGCCTGCTCCAACATCTGCCTGAAGGGGTTGCTGTCAACTATGTTGAAGGGCAGCAGATGTTGGGCAATAACCCTTGCCAGGAGCCCATTGAGGGAACGCACACGTCGGTCTCCAGGGGGGAAGGGAGTGGTGCGGTCAAAGGCGTCTGAAATCGACGCCTGGCGCCGGACGGCAGTGCGGGACACAGACGTGGAGGGTGCTGTGGAAGTAGAGGTCTGGCTGCCGGTACCAGTACCTCTACTAGAGGGAGCGGGGGGGCATGACCTGCTGGAAACAGATGAAGATGTGGCAGGGGCTGCTGTACCCTGCTCACTTGTGGTGGTGGCGCTGCTACCACCACCACGCTTCATCTCCTCATACAACGCCCAGTGGTTTATCCTGAGGTGCTGGTTCAGGGCTGTGGTACCCACCCGAGCCAAACACTTCCCTCTCTTCACCCTCACTTTACAAATCCGGCAGATGGCCACGGTAGGGTTGTCTGCCACCAGGGTAAAGAAATTCCAGACAGGTGACTTCAGCACCGCCCTCCTGTCAGATGGGGTGACGCTTACTTGCACCTGCTGGGATTCGGTGCGCACAGGTGGAGCTGCCTGCTGCTGCTGCTGCTGCTGCTGCTCCTCCTCCTGACACCTCCTGCTGCCATCACCAGTGGAGACCCTGACGATGGTCTCCCTGGTGGTGACCTGGCGCACCGTTTCACCAGGGTGCCTACCTTCCCCGTCGTCACTGACGTAGTGAGCCGACGCGTCAGATGGCAACCATGATGGGTCACCCTCTTCGCCCCCAGAGATGTCAGACCAAGGGCTGAGATGTGTTGGTCTGAGGGAACCACGTGACATGGAGCCTCTAGCCTGGCTCCGCTGTCCCCTCACCCACGCCTGGGTCTGACTAGGTGCTGCTGTTTCCTGCACCAAAACAGCAGCACCAGTTTGAAGGGATGTCTCTGGGATACTGCCAGCAGGTATCCCATCCTCCTCATCCATCCCTTCAAAAAGGTCCTGACCATCAGGACAGAGCTGGAGGTCTGCCTGATGCATGGCCTCCCCCAAGAGATCCCTATCACTGTCGCTGTCGAACAGTAAGATGCTGGACTCTTGGGGGCTGGGGGGGGGTAGTACAGGCAACGGTGTAATGGTGGTACTACTGTGAGTCGGGACCGACGACTCAGTGGCACTGCTGTGCCCCATGTAGTCCACCACTACTTGAGCCTGAGATGGCAATATCGGGCGGCTGCCCGATGGGAAGAACTCCCGGATCAGGCGTACTCCCCTTGCACCCGATCCTCTACCACTAGTAGGGGCACGAGAGGTACCCCGTGCTGGCAGCGATCCAGCACTGGGAGTAACTCCCCTACCCCTACTGCCACGGCCACGGATGCCGCTCATAATTGCTGATATGTGTGTGGGGGGGTTAAACTTTATTGGGGGGGAAAATGTGAACAAAATGTGTTTTTGTGTTTTTTTTTACAAGACAGGCACGCAGACAAAGACGTACACAGACAGCTACTAAACTATAAGAAAAGTAGTACACCAGACAAGGACTACAAAATTAAAGAAAAAAAAAAAAAGCACTAAACAAACACTAACTTTTTTTTTTTTTTTTTTTTTAAACACAGACACTAAACACACACTAAGCTAAGCTAGATGAAATAAATGTACACTAACAGTGTGTACACTTACTACACAAAATTTAACTAAACTGAACACAAAACTTAGCTTTTATAAAAGCTCTTTAGGGAAAACTAAACAAAATTTGAACTGAGATGCCTATCAAATATCACTGAACAGTGAACCTGCAAGATCTGACAGTAACACAAGATGAACAAAACTTAGCTTTTAGAAAAGCTCTTTTATAAAGCTCAGATCAATATGTGTTCTGAAATCTCTTGCAAATATAACTGAACAGGGAGGATTGCAGGATCAAACAGTAACACAAATGAAAAAAACAGCACAAAACAGCACAAAACGTAGCTTTGAAAAAAGCTCTTGGGTCTATTGCTTTGAAAAAAGCAGTTGATATACTGGAAAAGATCCACTGGAATCACTAAATAGCAATGCTGGTGATGATCTAAATCAATCAAGAACAAAGACACAGGAAACCAGGAAACCAGGAACACAGAAACAGCCTCCACACTCTATAGCAAGCTTCTGAATCTGCAATGAAATGGTGCTGGGAGTGAGCTTATATAATGTCCATGCAGGCAGGTTCCTATTGGTTGCTAACCTGTGACGAGTGTGGAAGGAGAACTCTGATTGGCTCTGATGCAAAAGGGCGGAGCAAATAATCGCGCAATATTCCTATTGCCGAATATTCGCATTGCGAATATTCGGCAATATAAAATGATCGCTTCAGCTACTCGGCCCAATGGCTCTAATCATACCAGCAATGCTTTCAGACGTCTATGGAGATCACTAGGATGTGATCTGTTTTAAAAATGAAACTGTAAAAATCGCTCTGATGCGGAAGATCGGGGCGAGGAAAATAATCGCGCGATATTGCGTTTGCCGAATAATCGCATTGCGATCTTTCTGGAAAATTCAATGAACGCTTCAGCTACTCGGCCCAGGGTCTCTAATTATACCAGCAATGCTTTTAGACGTCGATGGAGATATCTAGGATGTGATCTGATTCAAAAAAAAAATTGTAAAAAATCGAATATTCGGAATTGCGAATATTCACCGCGAATTTCGAAATATAGCGCGATTTCTCGAATATGCTATATTCGAGTCGAATATTCGCAATGCGAATATTCGTGAGCAACACTATACATTATACAAACTATAGTCTGACTGTTTTTAATATGTACTAAACATTTAATATATTTTTTGTATATTCTTCTACTTTTTGTAAAAATAAATTTATGATAAAAATTATTGTTGGTATGATTTGAATGACTGAGGTTTGACCAAGCCCATAGAGTTATTTGACATATTTGACCCCTATCCATCAAGCTTCAATTAAAGTCCCACAACCCCTCCTTGTTTCAAGGAAACTTTTCTAAATTATATTTCTAGAGGGACTCGGTCGCTGATGGTTATTTACCTTTAATTGGTGCTTTTGCTCTACAATTCCATTTAGATTCACATGTATGTTATCTGGGGACTAAAATACCAAACAGGCTTAATCGAGTGTTCGAACTTAATTTTGCACCATTGATTCGATAAATTAAATTGGACTTTCAGAGGTGGGACAAAGAGGTATTTACATGGTTTGGTAGAATTAACATCATCAAAATGAATGTAATGCCGAGATTGCTATACTTGTTCCAGACTCTACCTATTAAGTTACCTGCAGGTTTCTTTAGGGACCTAAGATCAAGATTTGTAAGATTTATTTGGGCAGGGAAGTCCCCGAGAGTACGAAGAGCTATCTTGACCTTACCTAAAGAAAGAGGAGGGGTAGGACTCCCGACCCGGTGAGTTACTATGAAGCATCACATCTGACACGGGTTGTGGATTGGTGTACAGTGCAGAAGGAAAAACCATGAATCCAGATGGAACAAACTATAACTGTTATACCTTTGGAAGGAATATCATGGCTTTCAGATGTTGAGATACCACAGGAGGTGAAGAGACACCCTACTTTGGGGGCCACGATCCAGACTATAAAAAAAATATTTAAGAAAACAAAGATGTCGACATATCCAAGTCCCATGATCCCAATCCTTGGGACACCAAGTTTTGAGCCGGGTCTGATAGATCAGGGTTTTAAAGAATTAAGGCGGCAAGGAATTAGTAGGATCATACACTTTTCTAGAGATAACTATGTAATGACTAGGGAGGAGATTGAAAGAGTGTTCTCTGAAGATCTTTACCCCTTTAGGCTAATACAGCTCAATGCTTTTTTACGGTCATTTACGCAACACATGCCAGGAACACGTACACCATCTGGGTTTGAACAGATATGTTTAAAGGGGGAGCCACTTAGACATTCACTCTCAGTTATGTATGCCCTGTTGATAGATTCAGAAGCCCCTCAAGAATTAGTTTTTTTACAAGTATGGGAGAGGGATCTGGGAATTACCTTTTCGGAGATACAGAAAAAGAAGATATTGCTATTTGCACACAAAGCATCAATGGCAACTAAGTACCAGGAAGGAGGGTATAAAATCTTGACCAGGTGGTATAGAACTCCGGCAGTATTGAATCAGATATTTCCACAAGTATCCAATCAATGCTGGCGCTGTCAGAATGCAGAGGGGACTATACTACACATATTCTGGGAATGCCCCAGACTGAAAGAATTTTGGAAAATGGTGTCTGACACAGTTAAAGAAATTACAGATGTGTCTCTTGGAGAAAATCCTTCAGCCCTTTTGCTGCACGATATCCCGTTATCTAATGAAAAATATAAAAATTCTCTTGTAAGGCACTTACTCACGGCAGCGAAAGCCTGCATTGCGATCCTTTGGAAAAGTGCGATAGCTCCAACTAAAATACAATGGATGGGGAGAATAGCGGAGATCCAGCAAATGGAAAATCTGACTATGATATTGAGAGAGCAAGAAGAAAAATATCGGGAGGTCTGGACACCATATATTAAATATAGGGAACAAAATCCTTAGGTGGATATGTGGTGGGTTGGGGGGGACGGGAGAGAGCTTAATACTTATTTTCTATTTTTATTCCAATATAAAAAAAAAAATCCTATCTTTCTCTCTTTCTCTTTTTTTTTTTCTTCTTTCTATATCTATGTTTGTCTTATTAATAAGTCTATTTATACCTGGCTGGGAGGATAACTGGGGCTTCACCCTGGTTAAGGAAAACGTATTGCAATAATGTTAGGGAATAATAACAGAGTTGTATTAGAACTATGAGGAAATAATAGTTAAGGATGAACATACTGTAGGTATGTCAAGATAATGCAACTGTGTGGATATGTGGTATTGGCTGGTAAATGTTGAAGAGAATATTAGTAGCATAAGTAGAATGAAAATGTTAATACACATATGTATGTCATTGTATAATATTAATGCTGCAGAGAAAATAAAGAATTTATAAAAAAAGAAACATCTATTCTTGAACTATATATATATACACAACCTGAAATAAAAAGCACATGCCACAAAATAATAAACAAATACTCAGAGTACACATGAAAATTACTTACATCTTATGAGGACTCTTCGGATTGTCTCCAGCTGCTCCGGGTCTCTTCTTTTCAAGTCTGACCACCTCTTCCTCAACTGATCCCTTGACCTCTGCACCCCGAATTTCTCATGGAGAGTCCTCCGTACCTTCTCCATGATCTGGCCCTTTAGCTTCTTGGGTTTCTTGTAAGGCCCTATTAGACAATCATAGTCCTCCTCTTCAACAATGACAACCATCTCCACCATCTCATCAAAGGTCATTCTGGTGGCTTGTTTCATGCTCCTGCTCCTGGTGTGTGCCTGGCCTCTCTCCTTACTTGTGGTTGCAGCTTCCTGTCTCTCCTGAGTCTCATCCATCATGTCTTCTTCAGTGAAGTGGATTGACCGACCGAAAAGGGGCGTGCCAATTACTAGAACGATCGTCATTGGAGGGGATACGTGCAGAGCTTCCCGCATGCGCAGTATATAAAGGGATATTGCATGAGTGAGAACGTTGTTCGCAGTCGGTAGAAAACATCGGGAAAACTATTGTGCAGTACGACGATACGAAACTTGATTTTTGGACTTTATGATCAGTGTATGGCTCTCTTTGCTTACGGCGCTGTGATTGGCCAAGCATGCGGGTCATAGTGCATGCTTGGCCCATCATCAGCCAGCAATGCACTGCGATGCCGCAGGGACACAATAACTGGTGTGGAGGTGATCAGGGACACAATATCTGGCGTGGAGGTGATCAGGGACACAATATCTGGCGTGGAGGTGATCAGGGACACAATATCTGGCGTGGAGGTGATCAGGGACACAATAACTGGTGTGGAGGTGATCAGGGACACAATGGGGTGGATTTACTAAAACTGGGGAGTGCAAAATATGGTGCACCTGTGCACAGAGACCAATCAGCTTCCAGGTTTTATTGCCAAAGCTTAATTGAACAAGCTGAAGTTAGAAGCTGATTGGCTGCCATGCACAGCTGCACCAGATTCTGTGTGCTAGAGTTTTAGTAAATCCCCCCAATAACTGGTGTGGAGGTGATTAGGGATACAATAACTGGTGTGGAGGTGATCAGGGACACAATAACAGATGTGGAGGTGATCAGGGACACAATAACAGATGTGGAGGTGATCAGGGACACAATAACTGGTGTGGAGGTGCACATTTTTGGAGTATGGCTTCATTTAAAGAACGTAATAAAAATTAGCAGCGTACCATCATCCAAATTACTTAAGTAGAACAAGGGGAGAGTGGGGACAGGGGAGTAGTGGCTGAAGCTACGCCTGTGATGTTACCACTCAAAAGGGTTTTCCTGGACTATCTCGGTACTGGTAATAACAATGTACAATGTAATATACAAAAAAATGGTTTATTGTAAAAGACAGATAAACAATTGACATTTTGTTAAAAAATAAATGAACAAATGACAGACGCTCAAGGATAGCTCGAGAGACATCTGTAGTTGTCGATTAATAGATTGGCTCTCCTGAGGAAGCGGGTAACCGCAAAACTAGTCGGCACTTCGACCAATCTATAGAACAAATAATACAGTAAGAACATATAATAAATTCATAGAATAAAATAACATAATAATAATACAGCGAATGTTATACAAAATAAATACAACTTGGTAGCTTACTGTCAGGAAAGGTTCCATCCGCTGGTGCTATTTACTATCTGGCTCGCAGTACTGCGTTTCACCAGCAGGTTTCTCCTGACAGTTCCCAACTGTCAGGAGAAATTCTCCCTGCTGGTGTTGTATCACCCTTGGGACGCAGTACTGGTCTCCACCAGCAGATGGACCCCGGCAGTGTGGAGCAGACGGCCTTTACTGCGCTCAGGTGTGACTTGAACTCAATTACCACACCTCTACAAATACCCGGCGTGTGCAAGCATACCTCGCCCTGGTATCTTTCTGCTAAACTGATTTTTGAGCCTGCTATTCCGACCCTGAGCCTGCGATCCCAATCCTGGACTTGCCCTTCCTGCATTCCCCTTTGCCTTAGATCCCTGCTTTCCAGCTCACCCATCCTTCATCCCCCTGTTCCTGCTTATTCTTATGACCTCCCTGTGTATGACCTCGGCCTGGCTTGTTTACGATTATGATATCTCCCCTTAACTTGTATATACGGTTTGTTGTTGTTCGTGCACTGGTTGTCTTCGCATGTTTGTTCACCTTGTAAATAAACACCTTTATTTCACTACATACATTGTTGGTCTCCTCTGTGTAGTCACACAGTACTGGTCTACCAGATTCTCTGACACTTACCCAATGAATGGGACAATAGCGTGTGAGCCGTGGTTGCCATACAGAGATCCCCTGCGGCGGACAAGGGGGATGTGGGTGGATTCCTGTGGCATAAGGTAAAACAGGTAAGGGCGTATAGGGGTAAAAATTGCTAATGGGTAATTACAGGGCTGGACTGGGACAAAAATTCGGCCCTGGACTTCATCCAGACCGGCCCACTTTAATTCAATAAAATGCTGCCCCCACCCCCCGAAAAATAACGCCCACCAAAAGGCCCCTACATACATTATTGTATATCATGAGAGGGTGAGAGAGAGGGGAATAAGAGAGAGAGAGGGAGGGTTGAGGGAAAGGGGGTGAGTGTAAGAAAAAGAGAGTTGAGTGTAAAAGAGAGGGGGTGAGTGTAGAACCCCTTTTTACACTGAGGCGTTTTTTGGGCGCCTGTAAAGCTACTGAAAAACGCTTCCGCTGCAGTCCCAGTGTGAAAGCCTGAGTGCTTTCACACTGGGGCGCTGCCAGGGCGTTAAAAAAAGTCCTCCAAGCAGCATCTCTGTTTTAGAAAATGGCCCACTGAGCCATCGGCCCACCGGGAAACTCCCTGTAGTCCCTATGGCCAGTCCATCCCTGGGTAATTAACATACAAGGTAAAGGTACCTGGCTAACCCCAACGGGTATATCAAGGGAACAGTCCGGAGAACAAAGTATCCTAATGGGGCTGTGGAACAGGTGGACAAGAGATGACAGGCTAGACAGCTGGCGGAAGTAATGGGGGGGGAAAAAGGTAGTAAAGACATCCATGATAGCTGGTGGCAAACCAGCCGCAACATTGGAAGGTCTGTATATTGATAAAATAGGTAAATGACCTCAGCGGCATGGTAATGCTGGGGCGGGGGGTAGGGGTCCCCAAAAAACTTCCCAGTATGTCAGCTGTGTCCATCCTGAGTGTGCCTCGCCACAGCCATCGCCGGTGAAGGGATCCACCATGCTCATTCAAGGCACTGAGGTCCCTTAAATGAGCTCCCCGACCGTGGGACGCCAAGGGCGCCGCCGGATGGCGGCGTCTGACGTCACCGCGGTCTGTTTCCCCGCACTGCACAGGCGCGAGACCACGCTATTGCGCATGTGTATCCAAGACGAGCCGATGGGCGGGGAGCCCACGGCACGAGCAGAACCAAGGGGGATGGGCCAACCATCCACACCAGGGGAAACACAAGTCCGCCACTGGAGGATACAAGACAGCCAGGGATCACACCATCCATTAAAGGGTGCTAAATACAAACAAGGAAGAAGAGTTAATAACAATTGTTAAACATAGGTAATAAACAAGTGGGCATGTGTAGTGCCCACCATGGGGATCACTATATTGGTTGACATAGAGTAACTTCACAAGGTTAGCGGCTAAAGAACAATGCACAGAGCCATGTGGTAAAGGCATGACACCAGTATGGGCAGAGGAGGAAGGGGCATAAAGTGTTTGGCGAGTGTAGGGAACAATTATCAGAGGTGCCAGGGAAATAAGGGGAAAGGGGGGGGGGTGGTGCACATAAGTGACCGCTGATGGGTAAATGTGGATAATGAAATCGTGAATGATGTGAGGACCCCATAGCGGGGAGAACAGTGGAGGAAGTGTAAATTGTGAAAATATATAAGTGAAATAATAATCAATAAATTAAGAAGTGATTAGATGGTGGCTAGCCGTCCCACATTGGAGACAGGGTAGCTAAAATGGGGGTGTACTAAACACAATGCCACTAGGTAGTTAGGGTAAATAAGTATCATTTGCAATAAATAGTAAAGAATCATATTAGGTACAGTTAGAAGGGCAGAGAAATTAGAATAATAAAATGGTAATGATTCAGCATCGCTTAACCCATACAGTTCATTTTAGGCTGGAAATAATTCCAGTCCATTTATGCAAAACACCCTTGGTAAAGGTAATTACAACTGTGCTGAATGAGCCCTACGTCGCCGGTGTTATTCAACATCTATCTTCGCCCTCTTTTTGAGATTATTAGCAGTCAAAAACTGCTCTACCACTCATATGCAGACGACACGCAACTATATTTCCGTATTTGCGATAAAAAGGATCATCACCTCAATCTAGAGACATGCCTCTCTTTGATAGAGGACTGGATGACAAAGAGTTATCTTAAACTCAACGGAGAGAAAACAGAACTTCTCCTGTTTCACGCCAAGCGTATGAATCAGCCTGCAACAACTTGGACCCCCCCCCCGCCCATTCTGGGCAAAATCATCACCACTAGCGCCAAAGTCAAAAGTCTCGGGGTCATCTTTGACTCTCACATGATATTGGACGCACAAATAGGGTCAGTAGTCAGCAGATCTCACCATCTGCTGTGCCTACTACGCAGACTTACTCCTTTTATTCCCAAGGAAGACATAGCGGTCGTGGTGGGAGCTATTGTAAACTCAAGATTGGACTATGCAAATGCCCTTTACCTCGGACTCCCCAAGTACCAAATCGCTCGTCTCCAAGTCGTTCAAAATACGGCCGCTAGACTTGTGACTGGGAAAAAACCTTGGGAATCAATCTCACCTTCACTGAGATCCCTTCACTGGTTACCAGTAAAAGACAGAATCACTTTTAAAGCACTCTGTCTAACGCATAGATGTATCTATGGGAATGCTCCCCATTATCTATGCGAAAAAATAAAAGCCTATAACCCCAATCGCGTTCTGCGATCCACCAATCAAAATCTCCTCCAGATACCCAAAGCCAGATACAAGTCCAAAGGAGAAAGGAGATTTGCGGTCCAAGGGCCTAGACTATGGAACGCTTTACCAACCAGCATTCGATTGGAGGAGAATCACTTAGCATTCAGGAGTAAGATCAAGACTCATCTCTTTTGATACCAAAGGAGACAGGAACAACAAGCGCCCAGAGGCTATTAAGTTTGCATGTGCTGCGCTATATAAGTTTTCATTCATTCATACATCCTGCATGTGATCAGGGAGGGGAAAGATATGTATTATTTAATTATTGTGTCAATTAATATAGTCATGTGATTATGACTAGGCAGCTATTAACAAAATAAGTAAGATAATAAAGATACACTCTGCCAGAATACCGAGAGCATCTTAATGTCCTAAAAGCCCATAGGACAAATACATATTACATCATAAAGTGATCAATGACATGAAGTAAAGTTGAGATAACAACAAATTATAAAATAGAAGCACTCCGAAGGGGGGGGGGGGAGGAAAAGGGGGGGGGGGGTTATCCACCAGGTATATATGCAAATTTTTGGAGTATGGCTTCATTTAAAGAACGTAATAAAAATTAGCAGCGTACCATCATCCAAATTACTTAAGTAGAACAAGGGGAGAGTGGGGACAGGGGAGTTGATCAGGGACACAAAAACTGATGTGGAGGTGATCAGGGACACAATAACTGGTGTGGAGGTGATCGGGGACACAATAACTGGTGTGGAGGTGATCGGGGACACAATAACTGGTGTGGAGGTGATCAGGGACACAATAACTGGTGTGGAGGTGATCAGGGACACAATAACTGGTGTGGAGGTGATCAGGGACACAATAACTGGTGTGGCGGTGATCAGGGACACAATAACTGGTGTGGAGGTGATCAGGGACACAATAACTGGTGTGGAGGTGATCAGGGACACAATAACTGGTGTGGAGGTGATCAGGGACACAATAACTGATGTGGAGGTGATCAGGGACACAATAACTGATGTGGAGGTGATCAGGAAAACAATAATTGGTGATATATTAAGTAATATAGCAGCTAATATTATAAGATCAATTAAGTAGGTGTAAAGTGGAAGCAGTAGATCTGCAGAGAATATTATTGGGGCCCCTAGCACTTTATATATGAATGTCTCCACATATTTTAGTGTATTTGTGATAATTGATGGGCGGCACACACAATAGGACAGCGCTGTGACACATAATGCTCTTCTAGGTGATAAAGGGAAGACTTACCTTTGTTACAGCAGCAGTCCGGTAGAAGTTATTTCTGGAGGTATTTGAGTTGTTACACATAGCGCAGGTTTTTTTCTATTTATATTGGGGACATAATTGCCCAAATCTGGGGATCAGAAGCCATTTCCACCCTTTACTCTCGGCTGGGGTTCTTTGTATCCATATAACAGATGTTCTACATGACTAAATCTCACATCAATTTTACTGCAAAATCAAAGGGGCCAAAATGTCTCCTCCCCCCTCCCCCGAGCAGTAATATATTTCTATCCCCATTGGTGGGAGTGGAGATGACCCATCTATAAGGATATACAGTATATATACACACACAGCACAAGGCCGTGTTCACACTATGAGATGTTTCTGCAGTTCCTCTGAACTCCACAAGATGGCAGACAGGAAGTCTCTATGGAAGACAGGAAGTGATGTCAGGTACAGACAGGAAGTTCCGGGTGAGAGGTGAGTCGGGAGGAAGTAGTGAAGAGACGTTACTGGAAGTGGCAGCAGAGGAGGTAATAAGATCTTATTTTCTATTTACACCCAGTAACCCCGTCATGTCCGTCCTCTTCCTCCATAGTCACTGTGACGTCTTTTATCTCCAGCAGATGATGATACACACATATATAGTGTGGAGACCTAGATTAACCCCTTCAGGATTGGAACACTTCCCCACTTGTGGGGCCGGAACATTCTCCTCATTTTGGAGATGTGTCACCTTTCCCACCAATCACCTTCTCACCTCATCAGTCTATACTAACAGTTATATGACGTTTATTAGAGATGGGGGAGGAGGGGGTATGTAGGGAGGATTGGAATGTGTACGTCTTTAATTTATAAGATTCAAATAGGAAGAAAGAGGGAAAAATATAATTTGTAGTGAATGTCCATAATTAGGGGTGCAACGGATCAAAAAAAGTCATGGGTCGGATCATTTTTCAGATCGGCAAAAAAAAAAATTCTCCCCCACTGTAATTTCCACATTCCCCCCACTGTAATATCCACATCTCCCCCACTGCATCACTAGGGTTGGTGTCACCTGGTGCAGAAAAAAATGGTGTCACCCCCCCCCCTCCCACCAACTATAGTCCCCCCTCAGTAAAGAACCCCCTCGGTGCAGACACCCCCCCTCTTAGTACAGGCACCCCCCAGGTAGTATAGGCAGACACCCCCCAGGTAGTACAGGCAGACCCCCCACCCGACCAGGTAGTACAGACAGACCCCCCCCAGTAGTATGACTCCCAGCGGTGTGTCCCACGAGTGCTGGCTCCTCCTCCTCTGTGGGTGTAAACAGAGAGGAGGGCCGCCGCCGGGTGTACCTAGCTCCGGAGCCGCGGCCATAATATTGGGAAAGGCCGCGGCTTCGGCCTACCTCCGGAGCCGCGGCAATCCGTGGATCACAGTGTGTGCCGATCCGTTCAGATGACGGATCAACTGTGATCCGTTGCACCACTATCCATAACGATCCCAGTCTCAGATATTTATCCTAAAATGTGATTAGTAAAGTCTCCGGAGTAGACGGAGATCACAGGAATATGATGTGTCCTGGCAAAGCCTAAAGACAATGTTCATCTATTATTTAGGAGAAGTGTGACGCACCCGGGAGAAATGACTCTGTGTACAGATATCTCACAGAGCGCCCATCACAGCTCCTCCTCTCAATGTCCTCTCAACCAGAGTCAGAGAATGCTATGACATCACACTGACCTCATAGCCCCTCCTCTCAATGTCCCTCCAATCCAAGTCAGAGAATCTTATGACATCACACTGGCCTCACAGCTCCTCCTCTCAATGTCCCTCCAACCAGAATCAGAGAATCCTATGACATCACACTGGCCTCACAGCTCCTCCTCCCAATGTCCCTCCAATCCAAGTCAGAGAATCTTATGACATCACACTGGCCTCACATCTCCTACTCTCAATGTCCCTCCAATCCAAGTCAGAGAATCCTATGACATCACACTGACCTCACTGCTCCTCCTCTCAATGTCCCTCCAACCAGAGTCAGATAATCCTATGACATCACACTGACCTCACAGCTCCTCCTCCCAATGTCCCTCTCACAAGCAAAAGCAAGATTGTTGGTCCCAGAATTCCTTGCAATAAGCTTTTAACCTACAGAGTGGGGGCCTGTCTGGGTAAATTATATCCCAAGTGGAGTTTTGATAAAAAAGGAGACCTGATTGGTGAGGTGAGGAGGATTCTGGGAATGTCATTTGATTTTACTATATGTGTGCAAATCTAGAGTTTTCCTTATGTGAAGTCTGGAGATCCTATGATAATCACATTGTCTCCACCTCCTTCCCTGATAGAATAGAGAAATAAGGAGATTCTAGAAGTCACCAGAGAGATCATCAAACTGCTGACAAGAGACATGAGCGGTGCCGGGAAGGACGTCATGATGGAGAATCAGCCGCCCCTCACATCACCGGGTAAGAGGAGACTTTATTGTAAAGGAGAGAGCAGTACGGAGGCTCCACCTAGATCCCCCATCATCTGATAAACACATAGAAACAATGTATTCAGTCAGTGTGTGTGTTTCCTACAGATGGATCCAGTAATGGGAACCCACCAGAGAGATGTCCCTGTCCTCTGTATTCCCGGGATTCCACACAGGAAGGTCACACCATCCCTCACCATCATCAGGTAGATGAGTGACAATTATTGGTAGTTCTGATTTATACACAGCATGTTTGTTACAATGAATGTTTTATTATATATTCAGAGTGGAAACCTTGGGGATTATAATATTGATGTAAAAGAAGAGTATAAAGAGGAGGATGAGAAATATGGAGTGATAGAGGAGTTTTCAGAAGGACACAAGGATATGATGGAGCCACCTAATACCAGGAACCCACCAGAGAGATGTCCCCGTCCTCTGTATTCCCGGGATTCCACACAGGAAGGTCACACCATCCCCCACCATCATCAGGTAGATGAGGAATAATCACTGATAGTATCATTAGGATCTGTACATTATCTGCATTGTTACCATTGATGTAATTTTTATTCTATATTCAGAGTGGAAACCTGAGAGATCCTAAAGTTGAGGTTAAAGAAGAGATAAAAGAGGAGGATGATGAGGATGGGGTGATGAAGGAAGAACACAAAGATCTGTACCAGGACACCATGGTGGAGTCATCCAGCTACAGAAACCTACCAGAGAGATGTCCCCGTCCTCTGCATTCCCGGTATTCCACACAGGAAGGTCACACCATCCCCCACCATCATCAGGTAGATGAGTGACAATTATTGGTAGTTCTGATTTATACACAGCATGTTTGTTACAATGAATGTTTTATTATATATTCAGAGTGGAAACCTTGGGGATGATAATATTGTTGTAAAAGAAGAGTATAAAGAGGAGGATGAGGAGTATGGAGTGATGGAGGAGTTATCAAAAGGACACAAGGATATGATGGAGCCACCTAATACCAGGAACCCACCAGAGAGATGTCCCCGTCCTCTGTATTCCCGGGATTCCACACAGGAAGGTCACACCATCCCTCCTTATTTAAAGGTTGGTGGGACGGAGCATCTAGACATGGACTTGTGGGGGGATGTGTGGATTTTATAGGTGTGATGTCACAATAGTAAAGCTTATATCTGACAGATGATATTCTCTCTCATTCTCTTGGTTTAGAGTGGAGATCCAATCGATATAGAATTTGAGGTGAAATCAGAAGAAGAAGAGACGTATGTGAGGAATGATCAGCAGTCTATGGAGGAGGATGGAATAACGGGGACATTTATAGAGGAGGACACTCCTACAGAGATCAGCACAGGTGGGTCATTAACACTAAATACATTCCTCCACCCATACTGCTCACTGATTGGTCCAGAGTAGGCCAAGGACTAGGTGATAATCTTCCTTCTCTGTGATGCAGACACAATTTATTTGTACTCAGAGCCTCTTGTGAAACTAGGGGAAGGAAACAGAAGAAAGCTGAAAGGTGACCTGGGGTGTGCCGTGGTCAGTATGCCTAAAAGGGGGTAAAAACAAAAGACATTAGGATGAGTATATAAAGGAGGTTTATTGAAACAATACAAATTAATTGGCCAAATGAACAAATGCTTGAGGCTTCTCAATGAGTGGCTCTGGGATGTACCTGGAGTAACATAATGACCTCCACCTGCCTAACCTTTTAATAATGTGAACCTGAACACCCTGGCGCGATGCCACAGAAGCGGCCCCAACCCTAAATGAATGACCTGAGCAGGACATGGGATTCAACCCCAGATTCCCTAAGAGGGTGCAACAATACTTTATGAAAAGTGCAGAGGTCAGAGGGGCCCCGTTAACCGTCAAAAGAGGACTAGCCCTGGGTTCCCCTGATAACTGGGCCATGAGTAAAACTGAAACCGGGCACCAACCAGCCTCTATCTTGAAATACCTGATATCGGTACCAGCCCCAGTTTGCTGCGTTTTACATGCCTATAGGTGTAACACGAAATGGTCAGGGTACCTGATCGACTGACTAATCAGTGTACAGGAATTATCTCCTGTACAAGCAAACTCCCCCGGTCTAAGGAAACCATAAAAGGCTAAATAGCCGCCTTCGGCACCAGGCTAGGTAGCTGCCCAAAAGGAGACCTAGACAAAATATCTAACATGGCCCGGAAGATGTGTCCTGCGATAGGCAGCCTGTTAGTAGGACTCGGGGGGTTGCTCTTCTGAATACCCCTGAGGATAGCTTTAACAGAATGAGCTGCAAACAATGACTGCCTACCGGCATTAAGTAGAGAAATAAAATGTTGGCTACCTGCCAAATACACCTTGATGGTATTGTGGGACAATTTCAGTTGAAAATGACAGTAAGCCACAAAAGACAAAAGGTAGTGATTATCAAAACAATCCGACCTAGGGTACCGAGTTAGGAAAGACTGAAATGTTCTCCAGGCCGTACTGTAAGCCCTCCTTGTGTTGATAGACAGTCACCTGTCAATCAACCCTAATGCCCCTGCCTAGTGCCTGTTTAATCCATCCTCAACAGCGAGACATGCAGGGACGGGGTGGCAGAGAAGTCTGTGTCTGGAACCTGCTGGAAAAAGGACAAGAAATCAAAACGAGACAGAGCGTCTGCTGCCGAATTCTGCACCCCACTAATAAACCTGCAGTGGATGTGGAACCTAAACTGTAGGGATAGCCAAATGAGCCTGCGTATGAAAGCCATGATGTGTAGCGAATAGGGATGAGCTTCGTGTTTGAGTCAAACTCATGTTCGACTCGAACATAGGCTGTTCACTCATTCGCCGAATTTTGAACATAATGGTCCGTTCGTCCCAAATTCGAGTGACATGTCACGGCTCATAATTCAGTGCATGGCTGGCTGATGATTGGCCAAGCATGCACTATGACCCGCATGCTTTGGCCAATCATAGCGCCGTCAGCACAGAGAGCCATAATTGGCCAAAGGAAAGGTGCCTTTAGCCAATCATGGCTCAGGGGAGTAGGAACACGCCCCACACTATATAAGGACGCCTGCGTGTTGGCCTTGTGTAGTGTGTTGCAGCATGTGAGAGAGAGAGAGAGAGAGAGTCAGAGTGTCATTTAATTTCAGTTAGAGCAGGCAGGCGATTCAGGTAGCTGCAGTCAGTGTATTTAATATATATATATGCATCCTAGGAGTTGTGTGTATATATATGTATATATACACTGTATTCAGTTTAGCTAGATCTCACTTCAGAGTGTTCCTGTTATTCTCGCTGCAGTATATTAAGTCAGTGTAGTTACTGGGCTCAGTGTGCAGCTAAAGCTGACTGTAGACAATTCCTTTTGTACCTATTCCAATACATCAAATAAAATATGTCTGGAAGGACAACAAGGAGCTGCAGACACTCACAGGCCAATAAAAGAGGGCAAGCAGGCTCTAGAGGCAGTGCTGGTCGTGGACATGGTGCATCCTCATCAGCACGTGGCCGTGGAACATGCACGTCCTTTTTTTCAGGAGCTGGCCATGTTGAGCCGCAACATGCCGAAGACTTGGTAGAGTGGATGACCAAGCCGTCCTCATCCTCCTCATTCTCTCTCACCCAGGCTCAGGGTACTTTGTCTGCCAAAGCAGCTGCCAAAGCGGCCTCTTCCCTCGGCTCAATGGTATCAGTCACTCCTTCCCTAGCCCCACCATGTCCTCCTGAGGAGTCCCCCGAACTGTTTGACCACAGTGTTGGGTACATGCTGCAGGAGGATGCCCAGCGTTTTGAAGGCTCTGATGATGGTACCCAGCTAGAGGAAGGCAGTAACATAAGCCCAGAGAAAGGGGGTGTCCAAGATGGACAGCAATCTGGCAGTCATGTTCCCCCAGCTGCAGCATACTGACAGGTTTTCTCCAGCGATGAGGAGGGAGGGGATGATGAGGTCACTGACTCCACGTGGATGCCTGAGAGGAGGAGGAGGCGCAGGCACATCAACGAGGCAGGATGCCCTCCAGGGGCCAGCTTAAGGGCAGCACACCGACTGCATCACAACACAGAGCTACACATGTGCAGGGCGCTGCTGTCTCTCAGCGTTATTTCAAAAGTTCTTTGGTGTGGGCCTTTTTTGAGACAAGTGCATCAGATCGCACCACTGCTATTTGCAACATATGTCTCAAGCGTATCTTGCATGGCCAAAACATCACCCGCTTGGGCACCACATGCTTGACCAGACATATGTCGACCTGCAATGCAGTTCGTTGGCAAGCGTACATAAAAGATCCACACCAAAGAACAAAGCGGACCTCTCCTTGCTCCTCATCAGCTGGGATCTCAAACCTCACTATACCTTCAGTCCTCTCAGAAACCTGCACTGATAGGACTGAAGGTGTAGAATTAGGTGTGTCACTGCCTGGTACAATCACCGATGGCATATTGTACCAGGCAAATTTCCCTGCCCCAGCTGCTGCACCAGCGAAAGAAGTTCGCTCCCAGCCATCCACATGACCAGCGGTTGAATGCTAGCTTAGCTAAATTGATAGCACTTCAATTGCTGCCTTTTTCAGTTGGTAGATTCTGCCCCCTTCCGTAAGTTTGTGGAATGTGCGGTAACTCAGTGGCAGGTTCCCAAACGCCACTTTTTCTCATGGAAGGCGATTCCGGCTCTCTACCGCCATGTGGAAGGCAATGTCCATGCCTTGCTGGACAGGGCGGTCAGTGGTAATATGCATACCACTGCATACCATGCCTGCTGGACTCATGGTCCAGCAGGCATGGACAGGGACGTTACCTCTCTTTCACGGCGCATTGGGTGACTCTGCTGGCAGCTGGGAAGGACGCAGGACAAGGTACAGTAGTGTTGGAGGTTGTTCCGCCACCGCGCCTCCAAAATGTTACTACTGGTGGTGACACACCTCTCTCCTCCACCCCTCCTCTTCTTCTTTCTCTGTGGCCTCTTCCTGTGCTGATGTGTCCTCGGAACCAGCGGTGCTCCGTAGGCATTCAAGGGGCTATGCAGGTACACAGGCAAAGAGATGCAATGCGGTGCTTGAGCTGGTGTGCTTAGGGGGACAGGAGCCACACTGGGCCAGAGGTTCTGTCAGCTCTGCAGGGGCATGCTCAGAGGTGGTTGACACCACGCCAGCTTAAGCCAGGAATGGTGGTTTGCGACAATGGCACCAACCTCCTCTCCGCCCTGCGACAGGGACAACTGACCCATGTGTCCTGTTTTGCTCATGTCCTTAACTTGGTGGTGCAGCGGTTCTTGGGTAGGTACTTGGGCTTAAAGGATGTCCTGAAGCAGGCCAGGAAACTCTGTGTGCATTTCCGATGGTCATACTGTATAATGCCAATTCTCGTCTGGCAGACCTCCAAAGGTAATACAACCTACCCAAGAACCGCCTAATCTGTGACATGCCCACCAGGTGGAACTCTACGTTGGCCATGCTGCAGCGGGTGCACACGCAGCAGAGGGCCATCAATGAGTATCTGTGCCAATATGGCAGCAGAACTGGGTCAGTGGAGCTTGTTTTTTTTCCCCACGCCAGTGGGCCATAATCAGGGATGCATGCACTGTCCTGTCACCATTTGAGAAGGCCACGAAGATGGTGAGCAGTGAGACTGTCCCTCTTATTCACATGTTGGAGCACACGCTGTGTGGAATAATGGACAGGGCCCTTGAGGCAGAACAGAGGGAGGAAGAGGAGGACTTCCTTACTTCTCAAGGCCCCCTTTATCCAGACAGTGTTCCTGCTTGCTCCAACGACTTGGTCGATCGACTGACCTTCATAAAAATTAAACAGGCTTGGATCACCACCAGCTACAAAGCACCTGATGTTGATGTAACTGAATAATTTGTTTTGAAATGTCAGATCCCTTCAAGACTGCCTATGCTGATGCTGAGTGATTATCCTGTTATGCTGAGTGACTATCCTTTTCCTCCTCAATGATCATGCTGATAGGTTGTAATGTTCTGTTCCCACATGAAGGCAAATTAAGGTATAACTGATTGTAACTGTGTGACTTTGTATCCAAGCAGTGGGGCATACAGGACCGGCAGATGTTCAGGTTAGATGGATCCAGACATGAGGATGAAATCAACGTGGGTTTATTCAATCCATATAAGACAATAAACGGTGATACAATACTGTTCTGTAGTAGTGGTATCAATGCTGACTTGTTGGTATATGTTCTGAGGCTAGCTGCAGTGGCTGAGGCTAGCTGCAGTGGCTGCTGAGCTGCTGCTGACTTCTGCTGGTCAAAAAAATGATGCCTTCTCGAGCCCAAAAATGTGGAGTGTCTAGTCACACAGCCAGGAAAAACTGACATGGCTACCCCCAGTGCAGGGCCGTTTGAAGGAATTTGGGGCCCCCAAACCCCAATCAACTCCTCTTCGCTTAGAAACGCCCATTCCCCGCAGGATTCCCCGCTTGGAGCCGGTAAACAAGGGCTCATATAACGATAATCACAATCGCTGGCGGCCACGGCCGTGGCAGAGCTTCACCTGCGGCTGCGCCCCCCCTCCTATACGAAATGGTATTGCCCAGGGCACCCGTCCGCCCCTGCCTTGTACCGGAGGCCTTGTGTGACCTCCGCCGAACCCCCGACACTCACTCACTGAACCCCTGGGGTTCGATCAAACCCGGGTTAAGAACCACTGCCCTAGAGAATACAATGGCGGTCGTTGCAACCTTTTATATCGCACGGTATTTGCGCAGCAATCTTTCTAACGCATTTTTTTGGGG
Organism: Rana temporaria; assembly: GCF_905171775.1. NCBI lineage: Eukaryota > Metazoa > Chordata > Amphibia > Anura > Ranidae > Rana > Rana temporaria. The sequence goes on along the minus strand of NC_053492.1, from coordinate 3,838,959 downwards.
GGGGAAAATGCTTTAAAAAAAACAAAACCGTAAAGTTAGCCCAATGATAAGTGGTAAGGGGGCGCTATAATAATATTGTGAAAACTGAAAAAGCACAATAAAATATGAAAATAAATATAAAGAAACAACAAATGATCCACCCCTGTGAAACAAATGTGTAGCAATGAGTAAATCTTGATGATTGATCAAAAAAAAGTCAGATTATCACAAACTGATACAGTCAATGATCAAATAAAGTCCCAATAATTGTAGAAACAAAAAAACAGGTGTTTAAATTCCAAAAAAAACAGCCACCACCAACAGGCTTCTTGTTGCAGTAGACTTGTTATCCAGAAAGTGCAATCTTATTCCTTCACCAAAACACTGTAGATACAACACCCAAAAGTGCACAGAATGGGATTGTGCTTACCAGACTCTATGGATCTTTTTAACTAAAAAAAGATCACATAAGCTTAGACAGGATCGTGCCTGCACAACTTGCCATACACAGGAAATGAATGTAGTACCTCTTGTCCTCCATTTCAGAGATGGGATATGAAACACAAAACCAAAGCTTCCATAGTGCAAGCCGTTTATTTTAAAAGGATAAAAAGATAACAAAAGGCCAAATGGGCGCTTACATTAACCACTTGCTTACTGGGCACATATACCCCCCTCCTGCCCAGGTGAAATTTCAGCTTTCGGCACTGCGTCGCTTTAACTAACAATTGCTCGGTCGTGCGACGTGGCTCCCAAACAAAATTGACGTCCTTTTTTCCCCACAAGTAGAGCTTTCTTTTGGTGGCATTTGATCGCCTGTGCGGTTTTTATTTTTTGCGCTATAAACAAAAAAGAGCGACAATTTTGAAAAAAATACAATATTTTTTACTTGTTGCTATAATAAATATCCCAATTTAAAAAAAAAAAAAACATTTTTTTTCTCAGTCTAGGCCGATACGTATTCTACATATTTTTGGTAAAAAAAAAAAAAATCGTAATAAGCGACTGGTTTGCGCAAAAGTTATAGCTCCTACAAAATAGGGGACAGAATTATTATTTTTTATTATTATTTTTTTTACTAGAAATGGCGGCAATCTGCGATTTTTTATTGGGACTGCGACGTTATGGCGGACACATCGGACACTTTTGACACATTTTTGGCGCCATTCACATTTATACTGCGATCAGTGCTATAAATATGCACTAATTACAGTATAAATGTGACTGGCATTGAAGGGGTTAACACTAGGGGGAGAGGAAGGGGTTAAATGTATTCCCTGCATTGTGTTCTAACTGTAGGTGGAGGGGGGGTGACTGGGGGGGGGGTGACCGATTTATGTCCCTATGTACAAGGGACACAGATCGGTCTCCTCTCCAGAGACAGGACGCTGTCTCTGTGTAAAACGGCAATGAGAGATGATCTCATATGTTTACATATGAGATCATCTCTCATTGGCCGCACAGATCGCATCGCAAACGGGCACTCTGATTGGCCGTTCGCGGCGAACTGTAATTGGCTGTGTCCAAGGGACACGGCCAACACAGAGTTTCCCCGCTGCACGCTTTGGAGCGCGCGCGGGGAACGCCCTAAGGGGCGGACGTCAATTGACGTCCAGTTGGATTTTCAGGTCCGCGCTGTAGCCGTCATTCGGCTATAGCGCGGGTCTGAAGAAGTTAAAAGGTGCCCATCCCGGCACTGGGGCTGCAGACTCGTAAGGATAGCATAGGCCAGTGTTTCTCAACTCCAGTCCTCAAGGCGCCCCAACAGGTCATGTTTTCAGGCTTTCCATTATTTTGCACATGGGATTTAATCAGTTTCACTGCCTTAGTAATTACCACAGCCATTTCATCTGAGGGAAATCCTGAAAACCTGACCTGTTGGTGCGCCTTGAGGACTGGAGTTGAGAAACACTGGCATAGGCTCCTCCACCTCCGTGGCGGCGTGCGTTCCACCTGCTTTAGGTTTTTTTAATTCCACACACACAATTGCACTCAGTATGAGCGGCCAAAATAGGATCCATTACGTGGTCGGACCACGCCCCAATCTTTTTGGCATATGAGATACAAGACCTAAGACAGAATAGATCCAATCAGTGGAGATTAAATGAGAGCCTGCTGCAAGATAAAGAGGTCTTAGAAGATGTAAATAAATAGCTGAAGTTTTACTTTAGCACAAATGATACCCCGGAATGTGATCCCGGAATTGTCTGGGAAGCACATAAGGTGGTTATCAGAGGGGTGTTAAAACATGGATCTAGGATTAAGAGGAAACGCACGGAAAAACTAAAAAGGTTACTGAAAGAATTAACTATTCTAGAGGATAGACATAAACAAACAAGGTCAATAACAGTAGAGAAAGAGATGGTTAGGAAAAGAACCGAAATTACAGACCTCCTGTATTACAAAGCAAAAGCAGCAATACAAAGGTGTAAAAAGTTTGCATATGAATCAGGAGATAAATGCGGGAAAAGATTAGCCAGACTGCTATGGGAACAGAAAATGAGTAATTATATTCCATATATTAATCCACCAAAGAAACCGAAGGTTACAAAACCAAATGGCATAGCGAAAGAGTTTCAAGAGTATTACTGTTCTCTTTATAATATACAGACTAAGCCTCCGACCCAAGAACAGATTGACCAGTATTTAACGGAATCAGCAAGACCGAGACTATCAGAATCTGATAAAGAGAAGTTAGATGACCCTATAACCGAGGAGGAACTTTAATTGGCAGTAAGCTCAATGAAAATGGGGAAAGCCCCGGGACCCGATGGCTACACGGGCCAATACTATAAAGTTTTGTTCCCCTCGCTATCGAGATACATGGCTAAATTATTTAATGCATTAGGGACATCGGCTAGTTTAACTAAAGAAACCTTATTAGCCTATATATCGGTGAAACCAAAAGAAGGGAAAGATCTGGCCCTTTGTGGAAGCTATCGACCGATCTCCCTGTTAAATTCGGATGTGAAGATTTTCGCTAAGGTATTAGCGAATAGGATACAACAGCATATTCCAGATCTGATACACTTAGATCAGGTGGGATTTGTCCCTACGAGGGAAGCACGTGACAACACTATTAAAGCTGTTAATCTGGTGCAGATAGTGAACACAACACAGACGCGATGTGTATTTTTGAACACAGACGCAGAGAAGGCATTTGACAGGGTGAATTGAAGGTTTATGCGGGCAGAGTTACAGCATGGAGGCTTTGGAAATAAAATAATAAATTGGATATTTTCTATGTATTCAGGTCTAACGGCTCATGTACAGGCTAATGGAATACTGTCAGAGCCTCTTCAGATCTCGAATGGGACAAGACAGGGGTGCCCCCTGTCCCCACTCCTTTTCACCCTGTCACTGGAGCCCTTCCTGTGTACTTTACGTTTAAATCGGAATATCTCAGGAATACAAATAGGGAAGAACCACTGTAAAATCACAGCCTATGCAGATGACATGTTGTTTACTCTCACTAAACCGCTGATCTCAATCCCGAACTTGATGAGGGAATTTGAGAAATACGGATCCCTATCAAATCTACGTATCAATTTTAATAAGTCAGAAGCGATGGGAGTTAATGTCCCACATACACTGATAACACATTTAAAACAAAAATTTAAGTTCAAATGGACAGACAGAGCACTGACATATCTGGGTACACAATTACCAGGGAAGGTGGACAAGATCTTCGATTTAAACTTCCCACCATTATTGCAAAAGGTGAAGATGTTATTGGACAAGTGGAACCAGGGGTTTCATACCTGGTTAGGCCGATGCAATATAATTAAGATGAACATACTCCCGGAAATTCTTTATTTATTACAAACTTTACCAATATATATCCCAGTGAAATATTTTAAACAATGTCAGAGAGTGATTTTTGAGTTTATTTGGGCACACAAAGAACCCTGGATACAAAGGAAACAACTAATGCTTACTAAGAAACAGGGAGGACAAGGGGTTCCAGATGTACAGAAATATTATTATGCCGTACATTTGAATAGGTTAATAGACTGGAACAGACATTCAGACACCAAGTTATGGGTACAAATTGAACAGTCCCAATCTAAGATACCATTAGAAAGTGCACCATGGTGGCTTGCATCACTACCTAAAGAAATGAATAAGAACCCGATACTGGGAAATACAGTGAAGATTTCTGCAACAGCACTTTCTATGATTGGTATTGACCCTAGGATCTCTCCATTGTACCCGGTGATATGCAACCCCCTATTCCCATTGGGATGTGAAGATGGTGCTTTCCGGCACTTAAGGGATAGAGATTGTACACAGGTAGTTAATTATATCCGAATGGGAAGATGGGTGACAATAGCTGACTTGATGGAACAAGAAAATGGATTCAGTCTAAAATTCTGGAAGGCACCGCAGATGGTCCATTTCCTGAATACTTTACCGAATCTGGGGGGTTTCGAAAGACCACTAATGAGATTCGAGAAAATGTGTATTGAAAGAGGCACACTATCACACACTCTTTCAATAAGTTACGAACTACTAGCACAGTCGGGGAGTTACCCTCTGAAGTGCATTCAAGAATGGGAACAGGAAATAAAAAAAACATTTAGTAGTGAACAGCGACAACGCATATACAAACGAGCACACGAAACATCAATTTGTGCAAGGATACAAGAGACAAATTATAAGATCTTTGCGAGATGGTACAGGACATCTGAAAGGCTAAACCAATTTTTTTCCGAAGTATTGGATAAATGCTGGAGGTGCCAGGGAAGTAAAGGGACGATGCTGCATATATTCTGGGATTGTCCCTTGTTAAGGAGTTTCTGGCGAGAGGTTAAAAGGGTCCTTCAGATCTGTTCAGAATATGAGATACCTGATGACCCAGAATTCTATCTTTTACATATGAACCAAATATCAGAGAAAGCATATAGGGAAACAAGCATATGTCACCTCCTAGATGCAGCAAAGGCTTGTATAACGAAGATGTGGAAGTCACCATTCGCACCAACCATGGAGACGTGGATATGTAAAGTAAAGGAAATTAGCAAACTGGAAGAATTAGTATGGATTGCACAACATCATCAGGAAAGGTATTTTAGAACGTGGACTTCCTGAAAGTCCTTTTTGGACTCCAGGGTAGAGGTTTAAAGAGGTTAAGGGGGAAAGTTCTTATAAGAAGCCTAGAGATCTGAAGGGGGTGCGAATAGGTATATACGAAGAATAACAGAGAGAGGGGTGAGGGAATCTCTGTTTTTTTTTTCTCTTTTTCTTTCTCTTTTTTGCAAGGTTTTGACTATTCATGATGTCCCCAGGACAATAGGGGGGAATAAGATAGAGGCTTAAAAGGGACGCATGTTTGATCTTGACTATAAGGTAATAGGAGATGTACAATATTACGTCAATTGTATGCTGAGTGGTATTATTTATTATTATTATGTATTGTTATTTTGTTTTATAATAAAAAAGAAGTTATAAATAAAAAAAAAAAAAGTCAAGGACGTCATATGACGGCCGGCGGGCGGGAAGTGGTTAAAACGCATTTTTTTTAACACAAAGTTGTCCATTTATACAATATTTCTAACACATAGCATGTACATACCAAAAATGACACCCCAAAATAGATTCTCCTCCTCCTCCTGAGTACGGCGATACCACATGTGTGAGACTTCCACAGTACGGCCGGGTATGGCAGAGCATGGCCGAGTACGGCAGGGTATGGCAGAGCATGGCCAAATACAGCCGGGTATGACAGAGTGCGGCCGGGTATGGCAGAGTACGGCCGGGTATGGCAGAGTGCGGCCGGATATGGCAGAGTACAGCCATGTATGGCAGAGTACGGCCGTGTGGGGCAGAGTACGGCCGTGTGGGGCAGAGTACGGCCGTGTTTGGCAGAGTACGGCCGTGTTTGGCAGAGTACGGCCGTGTATGGCAGAGTATGGCCGAGCATGGAGGGATGGATGTGACTTCAATTGTCACTGAGCAGCGCTGTGGGCACTACAGATCCAGCCCACAGTGCTGCTGCCACCGATCTCTCCCACCCTCCCCTCTCACTGTGTATGACGCCGGTTTGTTTACAAGTGATCACTCCGTCATCTTATGGAGCGATCACTTGGTAAACGGCCGCTATCAGGGGCCATTTTCCGTTATTGACGTCCTCTCAGGGGGTGGGTGCGATTCTAGGAAGACGTCAATGTACGCCCTCCCAGAATTAACGAACCGACATGTAGCCGTCATTCGGCTATGGGCCAGTCTTTAAGTGAGTAACACTAAATATATTCCTCCACCCATAATACTGCTCAGTGATTGGTCCAGAGTAGGGCGGGGACTGGGTGATAATCTTCCTTCTCTTTGCTGCAGACACAATTTATGTCTCTAGACTGGATTTATGGAGATTCTGGGGATCAGCAAAAGGTTGATTTTCACCATAGATGTTGCTCTTCCTAGGCACCTGGGGCATGTGCTTTGGGTCTTCTGCCCCATACCCGGGTCTAGCATGATCTCTGACAGAACGATTCTCCCAGGATTACTTGTTCTGTTGTCTACTGTCTGTGCCGGGTGGAGGGATATGTCTGTATAGTCTCAGACCCAAGTCACTGAGTGCAGTCTCAGGAGATGGGAGGCAGCGGTGTGGGATCTCTGCAACGTGTCTCATGTAAACATTTCATCTTCCACTGATTACTGAATACTAATATTATGAGTTCTGCCCCTTACACTGTATAATTTATATTGTACATTACATACTCCTGACCCCTGCACTATATACTCTATGTTGTACATTACATACTCCTGACCCCTGCACTATATACTCTATGTTGTACATTACATACTCCTGACCCCTGCACTATATACTCTATATTGTAAATTACATCATTCTTATACTATATAGTCCTATCTGTTGTATCTTATACAATATGTTGTATATTACATAGTCCTGACTTCTGCTCTCTCCCCTCTACCCACTGCTATATACACACATAATATGTATTCTCTTTTCTTACACCCATTTCCTACCAGCTGGACATTTTATATCTGATGATTTTATTGGAGCACAGACTTTTACATGGTGATAATAATGTGATAAGATCCTCAAACTTTGGAACCTTAAACAGAAAGTGATAATGAGGGAGGAGTCAATAACCCAATGATGGAGGTCTTCAGGATCAGTCCAGTCTTCATCTTGGTTGTTCTCCCCCATCCTCACTCTCTGACCTCTGGTGGGGCTCAGCCCCACTGTTATTCATGACTAAATCATGGACTAAATAAGGAAGTGCGGGACTTCTTGTGTTGGGAATATGGTAATGAGTGATAGAGGGGGAGGGGACCCTCAACCTATCATCCCCTCATCACTGTCGCTCCTATAAAAGACAGTTCTCGTTGTTTCCTCACTTTTATTCATGGACTAAGGTCCATGAATAAAGAAATGAACTGGTAGGAGATCAGAGGACCCATTTACTAGTTACTTTGAGGGGGGAATTGTAAGATCCTCCAAGACAAAGCTGCCTGATGTGGGCGGAGTCCTGGTTTAAGGGAACCAATCTGCTCATGTCTAGCAATAATCTTTGTATTTCTATTTTAGTAGATGGACGGGAGATGAGGAAAACCTCAGAGGATTGTCTCACTCTGTCTCCAGACTGTAAAGTAGAAGATGAGGACATCACACAGTATAGTCCAGGAGAAAACCCGACTACCTCAAATGTCCATCCGGCACCACACAGTGTAGATGGACCATCGTATTCCTCTTATCCTGAGGAACCTCAGACTGTGCGGGACGGTGCCAGACCATCGTATTCCTCTTATCCTGATGAACCTCAGACTGTTCGGGACGGTGCCGGACCATCGTATTCCTCTTATCCTGAGGAGCCTCAGACTGTGCGGGACGGTGCCGGACCATCATATTCCTCTTATGCTGAGGAACCTCAGACTGTGCGGGACGGTGCTGGACCATCGTATTCCTCTTATCCTGAGGAACCTCAGACTGTGCGGGACGGTGACGGACCATCGTATTCCTCTTATCCTGAGGAACCTCAGACTGTGCGGGACAGTGCCGTCCTTCCAACAGAGAAGAGGTTTTCCTGTACTGCGTGCGGGAACTGTTTCCGTTTTAAATCTGAACTCAACGTGCATAAAAGATCTCACACAGGGGAGAAGCCGTATTCCTGTCCTGAGTGCGGGAAATGTTTTTCAGATAAGTTCAATCTTTACAGACATCAGAGATCTCACACGGGGGAGAAGCCGTATTCCTGTACTGAGTGTGGGAAATGTTTTTCAGAGAAGTCCGATCTTTCCAGACATCAGAGATCTCACACGGGGGAGAAGTCGTATTCCTGTCCTGAGTGCAGGAAATGTTTTTCAGAGAAGTCCACTCTTTACACACATCAGAGATCTCACACGGGTGAGAAGCCGTATTCCTGTCCTGAGTGCGGAAAATGTTTTTCAAAGAAGTCCTATCTTTCCAAACATCAGAGATCTCACACGGGGGAGAAGCCATATTCCTGTCCTGAGTGTGGTAAATGTTTTTCATATAAGTCCGATCTTTCCAGACATCAGAGATCTCACACGGGGGAGAAGCTGTATTCCTGTCCTGAGTGTGGGAAATGTTTTTCAGATAGGTCCGGTCTTTCCAAACATAAGAGATCTCACACGGGGGAGAAGTCATATTTCTGTCCTGAGTGTGGGAAATGTTTTTTAGAGAAGTCTAATCTTTTCAGACATCAGAGATCTCACACGGGGGAGAAGCCATATTCCTGTCCTGAGTGCGGGAAATGTTTTTCAGTGAAGTCCAGTCTTTCCGAACATCAGAGTACTCACACGGGGGAGAAGCCGTATTCCTGTCCTGAGTGTGGGAAAAGTTTTTCAGTGAAGTCCAAACTTTCCAAACATCAGAGATCTCACACAGTGGAGAAGAACTATTTCTGTTCTGAGTGCGAGAAATGTTTTTCATATAAGTCCAGTCTTTACAGACATCAGAGATCTCACACGGGGGAAGAGCCATATTCCTGTCCTGAGTGAGGGAATTGTTCCTCACTGAAGTCCTGTCTTCCTGTACATCAGGGATCCCACAAAACCCTTGAGGTGTATTAGTGCCTTGAGTGTGGGAAATGTCTTCTATATGAATGTTGCTGGACATCACAGGTCTCATGTGGGGAAGAAGCACACCCTGATATACACCTCAGATATACTCCATGGCTGATCTTCATCATGTAAGAAACACTTCATAAGGAGATCAGAGATCACCAAAGACATGGATGAATTTTTTTACCTTGTTGGCCATTGATAGCAGTAGGAAAATAAAAATGGAGTCATTACCTCTCATTGGCTGAGTACATTTTGGGGTGGAAGATTTCACAAACACTTAGAGTTCGGTATAAAATAGACCCATGATGCGCACACCATGTCTCGTATCCCTTCGTCCTCTATCCCCCCTTTCTGCTGGGTCTTGTGTCTCTCCATCCTCTACCCTCCCCCTTTCTGCTGGGTCTCGTGTCCCTCCATCCTCTATCCCCCCTTTCTGCTGGGTCTCGTGTCTCTCCATCCTCTATGCCCCCTTTCTGCTGGGTCTCGTGTCCCTCCATCCTCTACCCTCCCCCTTTTCTGCTGGGTCTCGTGTCTCTCCATCCTCTATCCCCCATAGCAGAGGCTGAACTCGCCGAGGAACTCGATGTGTTTGGCACGTCGAGTTCCTCGGCCGTGTGTACGGGGCCTAACACTTCATAGTCACTCCATCCCCTCTTTCTGCTGTCTCTTGTCTCTACATCCTCTATTGCCAAACAGCGAACAATTTGGGGTGCTTTTTTTCCTTCAGAAATGACATTTTGTGCAGGGACTGTTCTAAGAACAGGAAACAAGCGCTGCTTTACAGGCATACTATACACCCCCCCCCTTAGGTACGAAATTTTAAGGAATATTTAACTTTTATTGTTTCACTTTAAGCATTATTAAAATCACTGCTCCCCTGCTGGGTCTCGTTTCCCTCCATCCTCTATCCCCCCTTTCTGCTGGGTCTCATGTCCATCCATCCTCTATCCCCCCCTTTCTGCTGGGTCTCATGTCCCTCCATCCTCTATCCCCCTTTCTGCTGGGCCTTGTGTCTCTTCATCCTCTACCCTCCCCCTTTCTGCTGGGTCTTGTGTCCCTCCATCCTCTATCCCCCCTTTCTGCTGGGTCTCATGTCCCTCCATCCTCTATCCCCCCCTTTCTGCTGGGTCTCGTGTCTCTCCATCCTCTATCCCCCCTTTCTGCTGGGTCTCGTGTCTCTCCATCTTCTATCCCCCTTTCTGCTGGGTCTCGTGTCCCTTCATCCTCTATCCAATTTTTCTGCTGGGTCTCATGTCCCTCCATCCTCTACCCTCCCCCTTTCTGCTGGGTCTCGAGTCTCTCCATCCTATATCCCCCCCTGTCTGCTGGGCCTCGTGTCTCTCCATCCTCTACCCTCCCCCTTTCTGCTGAGTCTCATGTCACTCCATCCTCTATCCCCCCCTTTCTGCTGTGTCTCGTATCCCTTCGTCCTCTATCCCCCCTTTCTGCTGGGTCTTGTGTCTCTCCATCCTCTACCCTCCCCCTTTCTGCTGGGTCTCGTGTCCCTCCATCCTCTATCCCCCCTTTCTGCTGGGTCTCGTGTCTCTTCATCCTCTATGCCCCCTTTCTGCTGGGTCTTGTGTCCCTCCATCCTCTACCCTCCCCCTTTTCTGCTGGGTCTCGTGTCTCTCCATCCTCTATCCCCCATAGCAGAGGCAACAACTCAGCAGCAGAACCCAGAACCACAAGCTAGGAACAAGGCAGATAGGCAGATAGGATTCTGTTGATAGTTTTGATTACTTTACTCGACCTCAGTATCAGGATATACATACATTTTTTTCTTATCATCCTTAACAAATCCCAAATGTTCCTATACCAAAGGTTTTCAATAGCAAAGATGGAACAAACCGCAAGTGGCTAACTTACTGTGAAAAAAAAACAAGCTCTATACTGTTCAGTTTGTTTGGCATTTTCACCTTTGGTAAGTGATGGCCCTTTCATAAAGGGAGGCATGAAAGACTGGAAAAACATTCACCAAAGGATAGTGGAACATGAAAAAAGTAAGACACACAGAGATACTTTCTAAAAATACAAAAGTCAGATGTGAAAAGCCTGTTGACTGGCAACCAAATGTCATTACGTGCTGAGCAAGTGAAAAAGAAACGCCAGGCGATGGAGCGTATAGTGGACGTTGTTAAAGTCATAGGCAAATGTGGCCTTAGCTAAAGGGGAGATAAAGAAGAGGCAGGTTATAGCTTAGAAAACATTGCTGTTAATTATGGTAATGTCCTGGAGTTGATTCTACTCTAGACAGCCCGGAGCTAGGACCAAGGGGACTCGGTGTAGGGCACACATGACGCAGTTAACAGGGCACAAATTAACCATTGGCTCTCAGGGGGCGGAGAGAGGAGTTGATAAAAGGGTAAGTCCCCGCCCCCAGGGTAAGCAGAGCGTGCAGGAAAGTTCCCACCCACCCTCCCCTGTTTGTAGTTGTTCCTTTCGGTGGTTAGGATTGTATGTCAGTGTTGCGTGTTGTTTGTGTTTGCTTGTTTCTCCGTAGGTTTGCAAAGGATTGTCGTGGCAGCGTGGTTTGGTCTCTGCGGGTGAAGGAGGAGCTGGGTTAAAATAAAGGTTTGAAGACCTGTCGGTGACAGGGGATATGATGATGCCCAGAGAACGGAGGTTACCTGGGGAATGAGTATGGAGCACTGCGGTCGGGAGGGTCTCTGAGCCAGCATCGGCCTGAGGCCTGTCAGAAGGGCACGAGGGACCGCAGTGCAATTAGAGAAGTTATATTGATATGTATATATGTTTATATATACATTTAGTGTTTTACAGTTATAGGCTTTCGCCTGCGGAGACCAACGGCAGTTAGTTAGTATGACAGGTGTTTACGTTAAAATGTTAAATTATTATTACCTTTAATAAAGAAGGCTGCTACGGCCTATTATTTACCCAACAAAATGGTGTGGTCTCCATGTTAATGGGGGAAGAAGGTTGGGGTTGGTTATGGGTTTAAAATTAAGTTGGGTTAGTAGTACATCTGTTATACTTGAGTCATGAGTAGATATGACATTTGCCTCCAACAGCATGTTATCACTTGCATTGAAAACAGCAAAAAGCAGCATGAAACTGGTGCAAAAGGCAGAGGAGCTCTAGTTACTCTGCTGTCAAAAAGAGACAATAAATAATATTGTGGATGTCATTAGCCAACTGATAAAGGTTAATATAGCAGATGAAGTGAGACAAGCTGGCATGTTTTCAGTTCAAATTGACACTATCCAAGATATCACCTCCAAAGACCAGTGTTCAATCATACTTGGATATGTGACAGATGTCATTCACGAAAGACTGATTGCTATGGTGGACTGTGAGTCATCTACTGGCCGGAGTTTTGTAGAGCTTCTGAAAAAAGTGCTACTGAACCTTAATATTGACATTGGCACATGTGTGGGCAACTCAACAGATGGTGCAGCTAATATGCAGGGTCAGTTTAGGGGGTTTTCTACACTCCTCTCTGAGCATTCCCCCAATCAGGTTCATATTTGGTGTTATGCACATCTTTTGAATCTTGTATTGGCAGAGACAACAGGCAGTGTTGTGGAAAGTGCTTCTCTGTTTTCAATGCTCAACGATGTAGCAGTTTTTTTAAGAGAGTCACACATGCGCATGCAGAAGTGGGAGGAGAAGAGTCAGGACAAGCATCACAGACGACTGTGCCCAATAGGGCCAACTAGGTGGTGGGCTAAGGATCAGGCACTAAGTAAAGTGTTTGGGTGCTTCGGGAATCCTCAGGAAGGCTTGTTTTTTGAAGTGCTTATGACTTTAGACACCATTATAGATGACAGTACACAAAAGCCAACTGTGAGGGCCAAGGCAAAGGGATTTATAGAAGGCTTTTTGAAGTATGAGACAGTGGTCACTGCTCAACTCTTCCTTCGCATTTTTGAGCTTACATCCCCCCTTTCAAAATACTTACAGACGTCTGGTTGAGGGGACAGAGGAGGGTCTCAGGGACTCTCAGTGTGCCAGGGACTTTGAAGGAGGTAAAGGGTCACTAAAGGATTTTTTTTTTTAGCTAAATAGCTTCCTTTACCTTACTGCAGTCCTGGTTTCATGTCCTCATTGCTCGTTTTTGCTCTGATGTTGCTGTAAAACTGCTCTGTTCTGAACACTTCCTGGTTGTCTGGCTCCTTATGAAAAAAGTCATGGGAGAGTTTAGTTTAGTTTTCCTAGCCATGACTCTCTATGGCACTGTCCAGCACAGAGGCATGAAATAACATGCAAAGACTAAACTAGTTTCACTTTCGTTTTTGCATCTAGAGGCACATTATATGATTGATTTTTATCTATTTTTAATTGTTTTCGAAAGGAATCAGTTAACTATTATGTCTCTATACCCTGTAAACAGTCATTTCAGCAAAAGCATTTTTTTCCTTTAGTGATCCTTTAAGTGTGCAGCTGATAAGTTTGTGACATGGGCAAATGGAAAGTTGCAAGGTGAGGAAGAGTGTGAGCTTGTAGTGCAGGCTGCCTTTTCTGAGAGAAGGATCAGAAAAAAGAATGCCAGGAGAGCTTGCAGAAGATGAGCAGTTAGCATCAGCTGATACTGATTTTTGAGGTAAAAGTACACAATGTCATTGTAGACACAGTAACAGCCAGTATCCAAAGGAGATTTTCTGCTAATGCAAAACTTTGCTCAGATTTTGCCTGTTTAGACCCTAGAAACTTTGCTCATGTGAGGGAAAATGGACTCCCCAGCTCAGCTCTGGAAGAAATAAGCAAATGTCTGCTTAAGTTTGATGACAGGGCTACAGTTGGCACATTATGTGGTGAACTGTACAGCCTTGCATCTCAGTGGGACAGACTAAAGATGTCCCGTCTGGAGGGTTACATTGTCAGGACAGCTAGTGATATCCCAAAACTTGTTCCTCCTGTAAAAACTGTGTCATTTGTGTTCATCTCATTCTCTCTCAGTACAGTCTTCTAACTGATGCCTATCCCCGACTCACTAGGCCAGCTGAGGGTACACTAGCCTATGACCTTGTGCTTCATTGGGAGGGACAGCAGCGTAAAAGGCTGGAGAAAGTTAATGAAGCTTGCCAATTTTTCTGGTAGTGGTGGCAGGCTTCAGCCAGAACAATGGAGAATCTTGTTAATTGAACAGAAGGGCTTGTTGGCTAATAGTAGTTTGTTTCCAGCAGCGGAAGCTTGGCTTCGTGTTGCACGAGGTCTAATGAATGAGGGGTGGGTGGAACAGGAATTGCAGACTAAGGAGGGGCTGATGTATGTATACCACAAAGGTAAAATCCTGCCCCCTCCCTATGAGGGCGGCTCCAACTGGGCGTGTAGGGAATGTGAGAGGTCCGGACTCCCACATCCTGACTGTGATACATTTGCCTATATGTCTCAGTTTACTGCTCCCTGCTAGCCATATGGGTAGAGGTAGAAAGGAATTTCATGTGTGATTCATTCCTCTGACAGGTTATTGACGTGCTAATGTCCCCTCACTATTCTAAAGGTTAATTGATCTATTGTGTTGTGTGAAGAAGATCTGTGTTTACCCTTAAAAGATGTGTATTGTATCATCAGGCTAAATGATTAGAGAAGTAGTATGTTAATTATTCTGATTGCTTCAGTGTATTAATTAACTCCACTGATGTCTTTATCTAAAGAAACGTGTCTGCATGGTCGGCTCCGACTTGTCTCCTATAATCTGTATGGGAAACCCCACTGTGTGAGGGGGGCGTTCCTAACAGGCTGTAACCACATATAAGCTGAGTTTTTGTGTCATTAAAGTGTCTTGTTCTAGCAGTAAGCTTGGCATGTGTGGCTTTCTGGGCGATTCCAGGGATATCCCTCCTCGTGGAATATTGGGGTGATTTTCGTTATGGGAAGAAGGGAACGTTGACGGGGATATCATACCAATACCGTCAGAATTGGTGGCAGCAGTGGGATTTTTCCCTTCTATTCCCCTTTACACCCGGATTCCAAGCAGACACTGGAAGAACTACTGGAAGTTCGTGGAAGGATTGCTAGCAACAAAACCAAGCGGGTCATCATAGCAGAATCAATGGAGATAGACCAGGAGGACAGGATTGCAGCAACGCCAGCAGTACAAGAGATGGAGACACCAGTGATTCAGGAGGAGGAATCGCCAGCCAACAAGCTAATGAGAGAGAAGCTAGCGTGGTTCGGCCCGAACCCAACGGCAGATGTGGTGCTGAGAGTGATGGACCTGTTAGCGAAGGAGGCTAAAGAAATAAGAGACGCAGAACTACAGAAGGATAAACAAATAAGAGACACAGAACTACAGAAGGATAAACAAATAAGGGACGCAGAACTACAGTTAAAACTGGCAGCAGTCCAACAAGCAGCCGCACCTTCTCCGAACAGTGAGTACAGCACAGCAGACGCAAGGAAGATTCCGTTTAGCGCTTTTAAAGCTTTTGATGAAAAGGACTGTGAAATTGATAACTACCTGGCGGATTTTGAGCGACAATGTAACTTGCACCGAATAGCTAGAAGAGAGTGGGTTGCAATATTGTCAGGCAAACTGTCAGGCAAAGCTTCTGATGCTTTCCGGACCGTGCCAGATCAGGATATCCATAGCTACACCAGGGTTAAAGAAGTGCTCCTGGCTCGTTATGCGGTAACCCCAGAGTCCCACCGACAGAAGTTCAGGGACTCACGCAAAACCACGAAAGACTCTTACGCAGAATGGGCATGCCAGTTGTCCCTGTCGGCCTCTAACTGGGTTAACAGCAGCCAGGCCACCACCGCAGAGGACATTTTGCAACTAATGCTCCTGGAGCAATTTTACAATCACATCCAGACGGACGTCAACGATTGGGTGAGAGATCGCAGGCCCATGACTCTACCAGAGGCCGCGAAGTTGGCGGATGAATATGCGGATACTCGCAAGACAAACCAGGTCACACCACGGGTACAACCCCCACAACCAACGGCGCCCTCACACCCACCAGCCGCTAGATACCAACCGCCTAACAGACTGATGACATATAGCCCTCGCTACCCACGCCAGGAGGACAACGAACAACGCTGCTTCCGGTGCAAACAGTTGGGTCACTTCAAGCAGAATTGCCCCATGAATGACAACACCGGGTCAAATTGGTCTCAACCTGGGTACCGCCCACCAGCAGCAGCCCATTGTGTAGACTCGGCTTGGGATCCCCAGGAGCTGGGTCAGGAAGAACCATTGGGCACCCCTTACGAAGCCCTCATGGTACAATCTGTTATTACGGACAACAGGGAACACCATTGTCAGCTGGTCATGGGCGACAGCCATGAGCCGGAGGGGCCTTGGAGGGAGCTGGGCAGAAAGAGGCACCGCCAGCTACCCTCCAAGAAGAAGAGGTCCTGGAAGTCATATAACCAGCGGACCTGGGAGGAGAAGAAGCTACTGGAGGAGATGGAATCGCAGCGGGCGCCCCAGATGCGGGCCGAGATGTTCGCCAAGGGCCCACCGGTGGCCCCTTACACCACCACCCAGTTCCTGATGATGAAGGACCACGTGGAAAGTCTGCAGGACATGAGCAAGCAGGATCTGATCCGTGAGTACATAGAGCTGGAGGAGTGCATAAGCCGCATGGAGGAGGAGAACAACCACCTGAGGTCACAGCGGGCTGACCCCCCCAGGCTCCATGAACTGGAGATGGAGCTGGAGAAGCTCAAAGAGGAGAACCGGCGGCTGCGGAGGGAGCAGGGGGTGGCTGACCTTATGGGGCTCTGAGTCCCCCCCCCCCCCCCCCCCCCCGGACTCTGAGCACCAGTGCTACAGCATTTCAACAAATATAACTTTTTATTTTTATGAATCTCCTGTGATTGTCACTTCAGAGCCATAACCTGCCCCCTCCCATAGCGGGACACCTAGACGGCGGTGCACAGACCCATTCGCTGTCTTCACACTGACCTCTGGTGACTTTGCAGATCGCACAAAGACTTGGGGACTGACCGGCGTGTGATCTGACGACCCGGTGACATACCTGAGTCTGAAGCAGTTGTCAAGGGAGGTCAGTCATGCCAAACGGAGTTAACCTCGGACTAAAAGCTCTGAACCCGTCAACCCTACTGGACCAGGGAAGGTCCAACCGGGTTTGCCGGAGCAGGGAGCAAAAGGGGGGCCATTGTGATACATTTGCCTATATGTCTCAGTTTACTGCTCCCTGCTAGCCATATGGGTAGAGGTAGAAAGGAATTTCATGTGTGATTCATTCCTCTGACAGGTTATTGACGTGCTAATGTCCCCTCACTATTCTAAACGTTAATTGATCTATTGTGTTGTGTGAAGAAGATCTGTGTTTACCCTTAAAAGATGTGTATTGTATCATCAGGCTAAATGATTAGAGAAGTAGTATGTTAATTATTCTGATTGCTTCAGTGTATTAATTAACTCCACTGATGTCTTTATCTAAAGAAACGTGTCTGCATGGTCGGCTCCGACTTGTCTCCTATAATCTGTATGGGAAACCCCACTGTGTGAGGGGGGCGTTCCTAACAGGCTGTAACCACATATAAGCTGAGTTTTTGTGTCATTAAAGTGTCTTGTTCTAGCAGTAAGCTTGGCATGTGTGGCTTTCTGGGCGATTCCAGGGATATCCCTCCTCGTGGAATATTGGGGTGATTTTCGTTATGGGAAGAAGGGAACGTTGACGGGGATATCATACCAATACCGTCAGACTGACCACCCTGGGCTCTGCGACGAATGCAGTCGTAAGACGGAGCCACTCCCCCAGAAGTCCCCCCCCTTGCAAACAGACCCGCCTCCTGTCTTGCAACCCCCCCCCCCCACCCAGATCTGTCCCTTATATCCAGTATTGAACGTAGATGGCAGCTACTACTGCCCACAGGCCTTTGTCCCGGTGATGCCTGCAGTATCGGACTCACTGGCTCAGCCATCCGCTGCCTAAGCTCAATATGCTCCAGTACCAGGGCCCCTTCAATCTACCCCTGCAAGGGCACTGCTCCCTCCTGCAGCACTACCACCCCCACCCCCCAGCCAAACCCCCAGCCTACCTTCCTATGACCCAGTAGGTTCTGAATGGGAAGGTGAGGATGAGAGGTGGAACTCGGGGCCTGCCCGTATGCTGCCTGACGCTCCGCTCAGGTATGCCTCCTTTTCAACCCTCGCAGGCATCCACCCTAGTAGTTTCTCTCCCCGACCCAGAATTACACCCGATGCCATTTTTAGGAGAATTGCACAGATCCAAAAGACGTACTCATCGGCATGGAAGGATCTAGCTAGCTTGTGTGAAATTAAAGCAGGGGATGCATACTGGCCCTTAATGGAGCAATGTTTTAATAATGCCCGGTTAGACAGCGACGTCTCATATAACTCCGGGGTTGTGTTTTGTGAACAGCTAAAGGACTGGGCTAGGGGTAAATTAGCAGATCAGACCACTAGCATTCAGGATGTGACACAAGACCTGACAGAATCAGTGGAAAAGTTTTACATGAGACTCACTCAGGTCTTTACTGATCTAGGATTTTCTATACATACCAAAGCTCATTATCAGATGCTGTCAAGTGCTTTCGGCGCAGGTTTGAAAAAACCGATACGGAAGGGACTGATGGTGGCCCGTCCAGAGTATAGGACTTTATCCTTAGACGCCTTATTGCCTGTTGCAAGAGGTCTGGAAGTACAGCAATCACTCCCAGACGTGACACCCCTAATGACTGTAGCTCCCGCCCAACCGCTGGCTGTAGCTCCCGCCCAACCACTACCTGTACCTCCCGCCCAACCACTACCTGTGGCTCCCGACCCCCATTGGCTGTGGTTCCCAGCCTGTCTCGGAGACCTATGATTACTTGCTTTAACTGTGGGGTTCAGGGTCACTACCAGAGGGTCTGTAGGGCCCCCAGACGGTTTAGCCGTAACCCCCCCCAGTATGATCGGAACCAGTCTGACCATAGATATGATCGGAACCAGGACTCCAGGAATGATTAGTACCAGGACTCCAGGTATGATCAGTACCCGGACTCCAGGTATGATCAATACCCTGACCACAGGTATGACCAGCGTCCAAATTCCAGGGCTTTCCCTCCTCCTCCTCCCCGAGGGGAGCGCCCTCAACCCATCGCATAGGAAAATGGCAACCCTGTGTCTTCTGCCTCCTCCCCTTCCGATAATGGCCGCCACAACCCAGTCAGGGGCAGGTCCTATAGCAAATATTCAAATTCCTATAGGGGGCCGCCCCACCAACTTTATCGTGGACACAGGTGCTTGTCGTAGTGTCATTCGGGAGGCAGAAATCCCTGACCCCTCCTACTTATCCTCTATAGATGTGTCCTGTGTGGGTGTGGACGGTCAGTCTCGGTCCAGCCCTCTCACGAGACCTCTACAGGTGGGTACTACCCCCGCATTGTTGGCAAGATTCGTGGTTTCGAACACCTGTCCCCTCAATCTCTTGGGGGCAGATGTTCTATCCCGGCTTCAGGCCTCCATTTTGTATAATGCTGACGGGTCCATCTCCGTGTCCACTGCCCTGAGTGAGGGTGACACGTCAGCATTATGTTCCCTCCCCATCCCGATGTCCCTGCAGATCTCGCCAGAAGCTATCCCTGACCATTTCCTTGATCAAATACCTTCCTGCCTCTGGTCCACTGGCCCAGAGGATGTAGGTAGGTTGTCAGTTCCCCCGGTGGTAGTCCTTCTCAAACCAGGAGCTGTTCTTCCCAGAAGGGCACAATACCCCCTCAAACCTGTCCAGACTCAGGCAATTTCTGAGCAAATTGAAGTTTTGTTGGGGAATGGTGCCCTGATACCCTGTACTTCCCCTTGCAATACCCCATTGTTTCCTATTAAAAAGAAGACCCCCAAGGGTCACCCGGATAAGTTTCGGTTAGTACAGGATCTTAGAGCAGTGAACAAGGCCACCGTTTTGGAGACACCACTTGTCCCCAATCCGCACACTCTTCTGTCAGGGGTTCCACCATCTGCAAAGATTTTCAGTCATCGATTTAGCAAATGCCTTCTTTAGTGTCCCATTGGACCCCTCCTGCCAGTACTTGTTTGCTTTCACGCACGCTTCTAAACAGTATACCTGGGGTGTTCTCCCGCAAGGCACGCAGAACTCACCCAACCAGTTTACCAAGGCCATGTCCCTCATCCTCTCCAACTGGCCTAACCCCCATCCGGACCTGGTTGTGGTTCTCCAATATGTGGATGACTTGCTCGTCTGTGCCCCCTCTCAGGAAACAGCGGAACAATCTTCTGTCAGCCTTCTGGTGTACCTGGCTCAACAAGGATGCAAGGCCTCGAAAGAGAAATTACAGTGGTGCTCTCCCCGTGTTGTCTTCCTGGAACATTGCATATCTCATGGCGCAAAGCACATTACGCAACAACGCGTTGAAGCCATCCAAGCCCTTTCGCCCCCCCAGTAGCGCTAAGGCCCTACATGCTTTTTTGGGACTGATCTCTTATTGCAGAGCCTGGATACCTGTGGCTTCCCTTCTCATGCAGTCACTATATGACAACCTGCCATGTGTCCCCTTTGTGCTGTCCGAAGAAGCCCTTACTAACTTTTACCTTTTGAAGAAGGCGATCAGCACTGCTCCTGCACTCGGTCTCCCTGACTATGGAAAGCCCTTTCGTTTGTTTATTTCTGAGACCCAAGGACACGCTTCAGGGGTGCTGACACAAAGTTATGGACTCTGTAACCGCCCCATTGGTTACTATTCTGCCCGCCTGGACTCTGTTGCTAGAGGAGGCCCATCTTGTCTCCGAGCTGTTTTTGCTGCCCAGGCCCTATTGGACAAAACTCCTGATATTGTTCTGGGTTATCCCCTACAGCTGCTTGCCCCTCACGATATCTCTGCCATCTTGAATCAAGTGCAGCCCAAGCATATTTCCTCTGCCCGTCACCTCCGGTTGCAATGCTCTCTTCTCCTGCCTGACAATGTCACACTGCTTCGATGCCAGCAGCTGAACCCCGCTACCCTTCTTCCTCTTGTCCAGGGGGGAAATCATGATATGTCTCTGGATGAACAGGAAGAAGAGAACACAGATTTACCTGCTCCTACCTTGGATGAATATGAACATGATTGCTTTGAACTCATGAAGGCGGAAACCACCCATCTACCCTCTGTCCTGGATTTACCGATCCCAGATCCTCAACTCACCTTGTATGTTGATGGTTCCAGATTTGCAGATTCATTCTGCAATTACCATACATGATATGCGGTTACTACAGAGACTATAGTTATGAAAGCCGCCTCGCTCCCAGCATCCATGTCTGCTCAAGAGGCTGAGCTCTATGCCCTTACAGTAGCCTGCCAGATTGCAGAAGGACGAACAGCAAACATCTATACTGATTGGCGTCGCCCAAGACTTTGGAGTTATATGGAAGACTCGCGGCTTCTTGACTACAGCCGGTACCCCAGTGAAGCATGGAAGGTCAATAGATGCACTCCTGACAGCACTCCAACTCCCTGAACAAGTAGCAATACTCAAGGTTAAAGCCCATGGAAAGAGAACCACACCAGAAGCCAGAGGAAACTACCTTGCCGATGAAACAGCAAAACAAGCAGCCATGACCCCTCTAGAGGCTCAAACCACAGACTTTGTGGGGATATACCATCCACAACCAGAAGCGGTACACACAGACCTACTTAAAAAGACTCAAACAGACGCTGCAGACCAAGAGAAAACTACGTGGAATAAGATGGGAGCAGTACGGATGAATGACCTTTGGACTGTAGGAACCCGCCCATGTCTCCCCAGAGCTTTGTACCCAGCTGTGGTACAGTGGGCCCATGGGCCAACCCATCTCTCAAAGACTTTGATGAACTCACTCATAAACAAACATTATGTAGCTCCAGGAATCACTACTTTAACTAACCAGTACTGCAAGTCCTGCCACACCTGCCTAGCATGCAATCCCGGAAGGCTGGAGAAAACCCCCCCGAAACATTCAGTTAGACCACTCTACCCCTTCCAGAGGATACAGATCGACCACATACAAATGCCAAAGAGTGGTAGATTCGAGTATGCCCTGGTAGTTGTAGACATGTTCTCAGGATGGCCCGAGGCTTATCCAGTTGCAAATCAGACAGCTAAAACCACAGCTAAAAAGTTACTTTTGGAGGTGGTTTGCAGATATGGGGTACCCGAGGTGATAGAAAGTGATCAAGGTCCTGCGTTCACTGCTACTATTACAAAAGAAATATGGAAGGCCCTAGGTACCACGTTAGCGTTTCACACACCTTATCATCCTCAGAGTAGTGGGAAGGTGGAAAGAATGAACCAGACACTTAAAACCTGAATGTTGAAAATGGCCAAAGACACAGGTCTGTCCTGGCCAGAAAGTTTGCCAATAGCTTTATTCAGTGTACGGTACTCCCCGAGAGGGAAGCATTCTTTGTCCCCTTTTGAAATCTTGTTTGGTACAGCTCCCAGGTTAGGTTGTTATTACCCGCAACAGTTGCAATTACAGTCTGATACTTTAGTAGATTATGTAACGGCTCTTGCCAAAGAATTAACTAATATCCATTCACGAGTATATTCTTCCATTCCAGATCCTGATTTAGATACCGGTACTCACAGCATACTTCCTGGTGATTGGGTGATGGTTAAGAAGTTCCTCCGAAAACATTCTCTAGAGCCAAGATATGATGGTCCATTCCAGGTGTTGCTGACAACAGCTACTTCAGTAAAGTTGGCCGGAAAGAACACTTGGATACACGCATCCCATTGCAAAAAGGCTCCAGTTCCTGAGGATTGTGACCCACCCGCATCAGAATGAAGTTATATATCCTTCTTTTTACAGTGACAATTGTGTATACACAGGAGGTGGCTATTAGAAAAACAGAACAGATAGTGCAATTCTGGTATAATTCATCAGACACACGTGTGGCTACCTTTATATTTGATTACTGTGATTTATATCCTCCAAATGTGTGGGATTGGTGTAATGCGTACCGACGGCTGTTTGTTGCCCGCGGAAACATATATCTATGTGATACAACTGAGGATTGTGACAATTGGGGATCTGTGGGTTGGAATACAGGTGATGACTGGGGAAACAGACCACAGAGTGCCCTAAACAAGAAAGACAAACATGGGGAGCCATTACTTGATAGACTGACCTTAACAAAAACTGGCATATGGTCCGGTAGTGAGGTGGAACATAGTACAAAACTTACCCTAACCATAAGGAATCCCAGTCCTGGGGATGCAGGCACATATAATATGGGGTTAAGGTATAGTGAAGAGGAGAGGATACCAAATGTAGGGGAGAAGAGACCACTCATACCTTTCCAAATTAAAGACATGTATAATTCACCTGAATGGCAGTCCCTTCAAGCAGCAAGTGATCCCCCTGAGGCACATGTACATAAAACCACCCTAGGAGATATAGAGGCCATAGCAGATCCAACATTCGAAGACACAATGGCAGCTGAGACTGGTTTCTCGGATGTCAACTTGTGGCTCGAAATGGATGAGGTATAGTGCATGGAAGCATAACAGATCCAACTGTTATGTGTGTAGTGGAGCTAAACCCCATTTGGGAATAGTACCATTAAACATACCTCCTACTCAAGAGGAGTGTTTTCTGAGCCTGTTTACCAACACTACTACTGATCACTCCCAGTGTGAAACATGGAAAAAGGAATACCCAATAATAACGAAGACAGCAAGGCCTGGGGAAGGTATCACTATATATCCCGGTAATTATACATGTTATGGGAAATACCAGGGAGCAGGGAGGTTCTTAGGTAACTTCTCTGAGGGATACTGTGCTTCATACAGTAGTGTATCTGCAGATTTAGTTCAAAATCAAATACAATCTTTGGGAGATGTGTATTGGATCTGTGGTGACATGAAGATTAGGACTAAATTAACTGACAGATGGACAGGGGAATGTGCACTTGCTAAAGTCATAATGCCCTTGCACATCTTTTCTGTAGAGGACCTAGTAACACAAGGGGAGCACTCCAATAGAGAGCATAGAAGTGCCCCAGCAGGTAGTTTTGACCCTCATGTATATATAGATGCCATAGGGGTTCCAAGGGGGGTCCCGGATGAGTTTAAAGCTAGAGATCAAGTAGCTGCCGGTTTTGAGCCCCTGATTCCCATAATCACCATAAATAAGAATTTAGATTGGATTAATTATATTTACTATAATCAACAGAGGTTTGTTAACTACACTAGGGATGCACTCCAGGGAATAGCTGAACAACTAGAGGCCACTTCACGGATGACTTTCCAAAATCGCATGGCCCTAGACATGATATTAGCTGAAAAGGGGGGTGTATGTAAAATATTACCTGGAACAAGTACATGTTGTACGTACATTCCGGACAATACAGGTCCGAATGGCAAGGTAACATTGGCCATTAAGAAATTAGAGGAACTCTCCAAAGAGTTAAAAAGAAATTCAGAGCTGACAGATCCCTGGGACCAGTATTTTGGATGGATGAAAGGGTGGCAACGCATTTGTACTCAAATAGGTATAGCAATTTTGTTTTTGGTTATATTGGTTGTGGTGATGTTTTATTGTATTCTGCCCTGTATAAAGAAGCTGTTAGGGAAAGCAGCTGAAGAGGTAACTCCTACTTTTTTAAATTTTAGTGAAATAGGAGATTCATTGAAGGAAGTAGAAGAGGGACCATATCCTCTGTTACCGTCCTTGCCTGCTGAGACCACTTACAACATTCTCAAGTAAGAGAAAGGGACGTTACTTCTCAAATAGACATTATAGGGGAGATTGTGATAGATTTCTGTAATAATGCCTATTTGATAAGTTGAGCTAATTTTTTATTAGAACTATTAATAATGTTTAGTATTATTTTTTATATATTCTTTTTTGATACCTTTTTATATATAAATATATATGCATGAATGAAACATATTAGTACCTATTTTCCTTGATGATATATATAAGATATGTTTAATGTGCTACAAAAGTGTTTTCCACTCCATTTTCTTCTTGTCTGCTACCTCCCATCAAAGGAATTTGTGTTCTGGACTGCTCATGCCCTTATAAGGCAACACGCCTGCTTGTTGCGTATGGATATCTAAATGGACTATTTTCTGGACTATTTCAGACAAAGGACTGCCTTTGCCCTGCCCCTGTTCTTGGACAAGCCCCTTTCCAGCCCATCTCATTATATTCCTTGTAGATTTCATTAGGAGACCCCTATAATTTAGGGTTGAACAAAGAGGCCCAGATTCTCGTACATCGGCGCATCCTTATGCGGTCGTAGCGCATCCAAGATGCGCTACGCCTTCCTAACTTAGAGAGGTAAGCTCCGTATTCCCGAAGCACCGGCGTTCAAATTTGCGCCGGCGTAGTGCAAATTCGTGGGCGTATGTGGGCGTAAGTGTAAGTAGGAAGGAAGTGGGCGTGATACATTTAAATGAACCGTGACCTTATGCAAATGATGGTCTGAACGGACGGCGCATGCGCCGTCACGTGACCGGGTGTCCCCCGCCCCTATGCGCATGCGCACAACGCGATTGGCGAGTTGCTCCAAACAAGTGCATAAATACGCCCAGACATGCGCCCATCATGTGCAAAAGTACACCTGTTAGTTTACTGTTGGTGGTGAGCTTACTTTTGCAGTGCTTTGCCATGTCTGCTGAGCGTACAAGTAGAAGGAAAAAGAATTTCTCTCATGAGGAGAGGGCCATCATTCTCGCAGGCATGGAGAGGCACTATGACCGCCTCCATGGGTCCAGGAGTAAAACCACAAGCAAGGGGCGAAGGGATGAGATCCTGCAGAGGATAACGGATCAAGTGAATGCTGTGGGCAATGAGGCGAGGAGGCCCCATCATATAGGCAAGAAAATTAATGATCTTAGGAGGAGGGTCAAGGACAAGATGGCCCTCATGGCGAGGCATGCCAGGGGCACTGGTGGGGGACCTGCCTCAAGGATCCGTCTGACACCAGATGAGGAGGTAGTTGCCCGGTGCCTTACCAGGGTTCAAGTTGAGGGAATGCCGGGCTATGATTCTGTTCATCCGCCCTTGAGGACAGGTAAGTGTTTATTTCAACTATCTGGTGTGTAGCATGTGTGTGGGGGGAGGTAGGGAATATGTGACAAGTTTGTGGGTCCACCAACATGTGAATGTTTTGTGTCATCCACAGGTGTCCAGGATGAAGCTGGCCCGTCTCGTGCCCCTGCCCGTCCCACAACATCCCCTGATGCTGATGCCCCTGCCCGTCCCACACCATCCCCTGATGATGATGTCCCTGCCCGTCCCACACCATCCCCTGATGCTGATGTCCCTGCCCGTCACACACCATCTTCATCTGATGAAGATGCCCCTGACCCCCAGGGAAGGCAAGCGGCATTGGTGGAGGAGAGTGGTGGCCACGCCTCCATTGAGGAGGTTCTGCAGGATGCGGAGCATTTGGGGGAGGAGGTGTCACTGTCCCTTTTCTTGGAGGATTTGGGAAGCTTGGCTGGTCCATCCCGGACCTCAAGCCCACGATCCTCCATATCCTCGGACTCCATCTCCAACCCAGCCACTCCCTCTGTCTCCATCTCCAACCCACCCCCTCCATCTAATCCCTCACCCTATGCCAGGCCTGAAGCCTCTCGTGGACCAAGGAGGTCAACGCGGAGAACCAGGGGGGTACCCGAGTTGCTGTCTGTGACCCTGACCACTGCGCAGGAAGACCAGACCCGCCTTATGGGTGCGATGGGCCAGGACTTCACTCGAGTGGCTGACAGCCTAGGGGAGAGGGGACATGTCACCGATGTGATTCAGGACATTGCAGGCAACACCACTGCAATTATCACATGTTTGCGGGATCTCGAAACCACCACAGCAAGCCTGGTGAAAGAGGTGCAGACCCTAAATGAGTCCGTCCAGGGGCACACAGCTGCCATTGTTGGTGTTCAAACCGAGACCAATAACCTCCTGAGGAGGATAGCGGTGGCATTAGAGGGCAGGCCTCCAGCCACGGTGGATGCTCCTCTGCCTGATGAAACCCCCCCCCCTCAACCAGGCAGTTGAGGAGCCGGGGCCGGGGCCGTGGCCGAAGGCAGGCCAATTAGTTTTTCGGGTTGATTATTGCTCTGGTAAAGAGTTTTTTTATTTATTTTTCAAAGTATTGCTCTGGTAAAGAGTTTTTTAAGTTAGTGTTGACAAATGCACACGGTGAGGCGTGCAGAATAGTGTGACTGGTGTGAGAATGGGGGGGGGGTTGACACTCCTGCCAGCAAAGGGGTGTCACCCTCTGCCGTGTGAAAGGTGTATGAATGTACAGTAACATAATTGGAGCCTTGGCGCGGCGTTACTGCTCCCTAAAACAATGTGGTTTGATTGGGTCTAATCCAATTCGATGTGCATGTGGGGGGTGTGTGCTAGGGACCACAGTGGTGTGCACGTGTGCATTCACATTGTGCCATTTTTAATGTGTGTGTTTAACGTTCAAAGAGACGTTCAACGAGGCATCTCCTGATTGCTGATCCCTCAGCAGACGGGGTAACCTCAGGCAGGGGGGGATTGTCGGGTTGGGGGCTCAGGTCATCACGTAGTTCAACCTCCAGGCCCTTTCTCACTGCGAAGTTGTGCAGAATGCAACATGCCCCGATGATCTGGCACACAAAGTCTGGGGAATACAACAGGGTCCCCCCAGACTTATCCAGGCATCGGAAACGGGACTTCAGTTGGCCAAAGGTTCGTTCCACCACTGCACGGGTACTTATGTGTGCAGCATTGTAGTTTTCCTCTCCTGGGGTTTGTGGGTTCCGGAATGGGGTCATTAGATGAGGTCCAAGTGCATATGCAGAGTCACCTGGAAGAGAAAAGACAGGAGGAGGTTAGTCATGCATGTGTCCCTCGTAATGTCTGCGTCATGGGGGGGACAGTCATACCTGACACCCATGTCACTCACCAACCAGCCAGCTGTCCCCGTACACATTCTGGTCAAACTCCATTGGGATGTCGCTTTGGCGGTAGATGAAGCTGTCATGAGAGGATCCGGGGTGTTTGGCACAGACGTGCCATATGAGGCCATGGGCATCCACGATAACCTGGACATTGATAGAATGCCAGTGCTTCCGATTGCGGAATAGGTGCTCTGTGTCACGGGGGGGCTGTAGTGCCACATGGGTGCAATCAATTGCCCCGATGGTGCGTGGGAATCCTGCAATTTTGACAAAATCTGCCCTTGCCTTATTCCGCTGGACCTCCTGGGTGGGTCTGACGATTTGGTTGGACATGTGTCTCAGGATTGCGGGTACAACCTGGTGCACACATCTGCTCATGCTGGTTTGTGACATCCCAGCCACACCTCCACTTGTGCGCTGAAAAGATCCAGTGGCCAGGAAGTGGAGTGTTGCCAGGACCTTGATCAGTGGCTGCACTGCATGTGAGCGGTGTGTTGGGCTTGTAAGGTCATCCTGCAGGATTGTGGTTATTTCCTGGATGGCTTGAGTATTAAATCTGAAGAGGCGATACACCTCTGCTTCCCCGATGGCCAAGACGTCTAATGGCGTTCGGTAAAAACGCTGCCGTGCCCTCCTCCTTCTCCTTCTCATTCGAAGCGCCTGGGCGCACACTAGTTGTGCTATGACCATGCCTGCCCCTGGCATGTTGGCATACAGAAGTCTTGTCCTGCAAGTGTGGTTGCTGAGCTCGTCCGTAAGGGTGCTGCTAAAGCTGCTCTCCAGCTGACCTGCACACGTCTGGTGCAAAGTTGCCCCTGCTTTTATGAGGGGCAAGTTTACACCGGACGAACAGCTTACGCGCACCGCTCGTAGCCTGCGTCGGGCGGTCGTACGTTCGGGAATCTCGGTATATCCCTCATTTGCATATTTGATTATGAAATCAATGGGAGCGCTGGGCGTTCTCGGCGTAAATGTGCGCCTACGCTACGCCGGCGCACAAACGTTGCGCCGATCGAAACAAGACTAATTTCTGGCGTACCTGGTTCTGTGGGTACGGCGCACCGATACGACGGCGCATCTGTTCAATTGCGCCGCGCAAATCAAGGTGCCCCGGCATAACGCCTTTGAGAATCTGGGCCAGAGTCTTGCCATGTGCTTACAGGAGGGGAGGGTAAATGGGTAGGGTCCAGGGTGATTGGGAGGGATCGATGGGTGTGTACTTAATGTGAACCAATGAAAATGTATGTATCTGTGATGTCATGAGCACTATAAAGGCAAGGGATGGTTAGAGAGAGCTTCCTCTTCTCTCATTTTCCTGCTGCATTCCACAAGAAGCTGTGTGTGTGTGTTTGTTTGTCTCTCCTTATTTCAAAAGATTATATCAGTGAGACACTGCAAGCCTTTCCTGTATTGAGACAGGAAACAGTCTATATCAATCCCTAGAGCATACACACGATCGGAATTCTCGGCCAAAAGCTCACATCAGTTTTTACAACGGGAAAACCGATCGTGTGTACGAGGCATAAGACTTCAGGTTTTTTGGACAGCAGAGGATGGCGTCCTAGTAGTTCCTGACTATATGCTGACTCCTTAACTCTTAGTAAACCGCAAACACCCTCATGATGCCAAACATTAATCCACAAACACACTTAGGACATGACATATCAACCGGCCGCAAAGACAGAGAGAGAAATGGGCCCCCACAGAGTCTTTGCGCCGTCACCACCCGTGACGCGCACCCGACACCTCTCATGATGCGCACACATCGCTGCTGTGAACGAGGCGTTCCTGTGTCATTTCAATACCCTCTGCACAGCACTCCCCCTCAGGTTCTCCCTCTCTCCGAGACCAGATGGCACATTTACACAAACACAAAACCGGGCAGCAGATACTCAGGTACAGGTTCAATACAAACTACCCCCCTTGGGCAAGCAATTACCTGTCTCTGGTGACCGCCGGCAGCCACATCAGACAGAGATAGACCAACAACGGAGATAGGTCACGTACTGGTAAGGTACTGAAAGGCATGTCTTACCGTACTCTGGAGGTGATCAGTCTCCAGCCATCCGCGTTGGTCCACCTCGACTGTCCATTGGTTCACAACCTACGTTATTGCGCCAGCTGATATGGATCAGACTAATCGTCTGGTGAGTATCTGCCCCGTCCTGATTAGGCCTATATGATGTAGTGCATGCACGAGTAAAGGACCACACTGAGACTGTGCTCAGATTGAAGATTGAAGATGCTCTCTTTTTTTTTTACTTGGAAAAAAACAACTTTATTGATGTAAAGCACAGTTTACAAGTCATTCAGTTACATTTAGCCTCAGAGAGTTTTTCGTATGGTTGGACAGCGAAAATACATACACAAGTATATTATATTAACAAGGTATGCCCCAGATACATAGGGATCATGCACCAGGCACAGAACATCTACACACATGTTTCCCCATCCTCCAACCATCTGTCCCAGATCTTGGAATATTTTTGGGTGGACCCCCTGTGTGTGTAGATTAGCTTCTTAAAGGGCAAGGTGTCATTAACTGCCTTTTTCCAGTGCCGAAGTGTGGGGGGGAAGTCTGCATCCATCCCCGAGCTATCACCTTACGTGCCAAGAATAATGTTTCACAGATAAATATTGTGTGATATTTGTCCACTTCCACATCTGACAGTAGCCCCAAAATACATAGCTTAGGGTCCAGCACCACAGGGGAACCCATATTGTCATGGAGGAAACGGACAACCTGTGTCCAATACGTCTGAACATGGGGACAGGTCCATATCAGATGGTAGAATGATCCAGGGTCAGCCCTGCACAAGCGACACGTCGGGTTCGGCGTGTGCTGAAACTTTGCCAATCGCATAGGCGTCAGGTAGGCTCTGTGCATGATATACAGTTGTGTCAGTCTGTCGGACATCTTGGGAGACAATGTCTTGGTTCCCTCCAAGATCTCGTTCCATTCATTGTCAGCTATGGGTCCTACGTCCTGTTCCCACCCTGTCTTGGCCCTATGGACAATAGAAGCTGCACCCCGTCATCTTATCGTGTAGTACAGGCGTGATATGAGTTTGGAGGGGTCATCCCCCAAAATAACATCCAGCACAGGGGGTGGCTCCATCCCTACATCTAGGTTTAGTATCTGGGTTCTAAGCGCGTGCCGGGGCTGCAGGCATTTAAATGTTAGTTGGTGTGGGAGGGAGAACTCCTTAAGGGTCTGGAACTGTTTGAGCCCTGAATCTGTCAAAACCTGATGGAGATAAATGCCTAGATTCACATACATTGCCGCAACTTTGCGGCGGCGTAGCTTAAGGCATTTAAGCTACGCCACCGTAAGTTAGCGAGGCAAGTACATGATTCACAATGTACTTGCCTGCTATGTTACCGCGGCGTAGCCTAAAGCGGGCGGGCGTAAGGGCGCCTAATTCAAATGTGTGTAAGGGGGCGTGTTTTATGTCAATGAGGCTTGTCCTTACGTTTTTGACGGTTTTTCTTAACTGCGCATGCGCCGGGCGCCTACATTTCTCAGTGTGCATTGCGGCTAAGTACACCGCACGGGCCTATTGATTTCGACATGGACGTAAATCCCGATTCACGGACGACTTGCGCAAACGACGTAAGAATTTTGACGCAGGAACGGCGGCCATACATTACATTACTATTCCAACTAGGGCCTAGCTCTAACTTTAGGTGGCCTATCTCTAACGTAAACGGCGTAAAAGTACTGCGTCGGCCGGGCGTACGTTCGTGAATCGGCGTATCTACTAATTTACATATTCTACGCCGACCGCAATGGAAGCGCCACCTAGCGGCCATGCGAAATATTGCAACCTAAGATAGGACGGCGCAAGCCATCGTATCTTAGATATGTTTAAGTGTATCTCTGATTGAGAATACACTTAAACATAAGTCGGCGTAGATTCTGAGTTAGGTCGGCTTATCTACTGATAAGCCGGCCTAACTCTTTCTGAATCTACCTAATAGTATTCCATATCTAGCCCAAACTATCGAGTCTGGAACAGTTTCCAGTTCTGGCATATGGCTATTAAGCCACAGCGTGGTGTGAGAATAAAATTTCCCCACATTCTGCTTTTTAAGAGATATTTCCCATATCCTTTGGTGATGTAACAACATGCCCGAGTTGTACCGTGCGGCAGAACCGGGTGCTTTTTTCCCACGAAGGATCGTCTGAACAGGTGTGTATGTCGGATGCCCCGGTTTGTCACAAACCAAGGATCTGTAGGGCTGCATTTCCGACTTGTGGAAATGATACATGTGAGATAGTTGCGAGGCCAGGTAGTAGTCTTGTAGGTCCGGGAGGGATACACCCCCCATATCTGTTGGGTTCTTTAAGATTTGCCAAGCTAGTTTGTGTCTACCATTACCCCAAACAAATGAATTAAGAATGGCTTCCATCTGTTTAAAAGGTTTTAAGGGGATATATAGGGGGGCATGCCACACTAGGTATAGAATCTTGGGTAGTATGATCATTTTAATCAGATTTACGCGTCCCATCACCCCCAAGGGTAGTCTGGACCACGTCTGCGTTTTGCTTTTAAGTAATTCAAACAGGGGACCTACATTCATGGGTGTATAGTCAACTAGGTCCCTAGTCACCTCCACCCCCAAATATTAAATTTTGGATACCCTAGCGAGTGGTAAAGGGGGGCTTGTGAAAGGGGGGGGAAACGCATCTATTGGAAGAATTTGGTATTTGTCCCAATTTATACGCAGACCCGAGTATCCCCCCATTTGTTCAATTAATTGTAACGCAGCTTGGAGTTGCTGTCCCTGGTCCGCTAGATATAAGATGGTATCATCAACATACATTCCTATTTTATCTACAGTGGGGCCTCGCCGCAGACCCTGAATGTCAGGGTGGGCTCTGATTGCAATTGTCATTGGCTCAGCTGCCAACGCATATATCAAGGGGGAAAGGGGACACCCTTGTCGGGTACCCCTCTCTAATGGAAACTGTTCTGAGAGCCATCCATTCAAAAAAACTCTCGCCCTGGGTGTCTGATACAGGAGCTGCACCCATTTTATAAAGTGTGACCCGAATCCATAGTTATGCAGGCATTCCCACAAAAATGGCCATTCTACAGAATCAAAGGCCTTAGCTGTGTCCAACGCCAACACCACCCTCGTCCCAGAGTTATCATGTCGGGCTTGAATATTCATGTACAGACGCCTGATGTTCATAGTTGTGTTTTTCCCCGGCATAAAGCCTGTTTGGTCCGAATGAATTAATGTTAAAATAGCAGTGTTTAACCTTGAGGCCATAATTTTAGCTAAGATTTTGATATCTACCCGAAGGAGTGAGATAGGCCGGTAGGATTCAGGGTAGTGTGGGTCTTTACCCGGTTTGGGGAGAACTATGATTTGGGCTTCCCACATAGACTCGGGGAGTGAGTTCTGATCAAAGATTGACTGATATAAAGCTTTCAATTTGGGGACCAAAATGTCTGAATAAGTCGCATAAAATTCCATCCCTGGAGCCTTAGATTTGGCAAGCTGCGCAATTGCCTCTGCAACGTCTTGTGCCGTGATAGGTGCATCAAGAAGCTCAACTTGCTCTCGATTCAGTCGGGGGAACTGTATGGTAGATAAGTACGAGCGGATCTCCCGTCGCATGTACGTTCTCTAGGATTTGTATAGGTTACCATAGAACCGTCTAAATTGCGCTGCTACTTGCCCTGGGTCTGTTATAGTATGTCCGTCTGGGTCACAAAGCGACACCACGACCGGAGGCTTATCGTCCATATGAGTCAAAAAGGCCAACATTCTCCCAGCCCTCTCCCCCTGCTCATACACCCTTTGCCTACAAAAAAACACGCTGTTTAGCCTTCTCCGTGTGCAACTGTGTGACCAAACGGGTCTGCAGTTTCACCCTATCCAGGTTTTCAAGGGTAGGGCTGGAGCTATATGCTTCCTCTAGGTCCCGCAGTTGATCCGAAGTGAGTTGGAGTATAGTGGTAGACTCCCGTTTCAGCCTATTTATTCTGGAGGACAGTATCCCACAGGCATGAGTTTTAATGTCGTCCCAGCGTGTGGTGAGGGCATGGGATTCCTGTATCCCCTCCAAAAAGAACCGCAACTCCCTTACAAAGGAGTCACGATCCTTCAGAAGGGACAGCCAGTGTGGATTCAGTCGCCACTGTTTGGTAGGACAGGCTACCCGCAGGGACACCGTCAGCCAGCACGGAGAGTGGTCTGACAGGATCCTGGGAGCAAAGCCGGAGCCTGTGACTTTTGGCAGAAGGGTCCTGGAAACTAGCATAAAGTCTATTCTTGACATGGTATTATGGCTGACCGAGTGGCAAGTGTATGCTCTAGTCGTGGGGTTGGCATGTCTCCAGACGTCATTAAGGGCAAATTCAGTCAGAGTGCGGTACAACCTAGTGTGCAGTGGTTCTCCAGGTCTGGGTTCAGCCTGCGCTGGGCGATCCAGGGATGGAGTCATCGTGTTGTTAAAATCCCCCATCCACACTACAGGTATGGACGGGTATTGAGCTATGAATGCAAGGCCTTCTGTAACCACATCCGATTTGTATGGAGGAGGGATATAACTAGCCAAAATCAACAGGGGGTCACCCCCCACTTTTGCATGTAGGAAGAGGTATCTACCCTGCCGATCTGACACCACGGAGATCAACTCAAAGGGCGTAGATTTTGCTATGAGCACCGTAACCCCTCTAGACATAGTAATGTAGGTACTGTGATAGGCCCACTCCACCCAAGGGCGCTTTTAGGCCGCCTGTAAGTGGCCCGTGTAATGGGTTTCCACCAATGCGACAATATCTACCTTCTGACCTTTCAAATATTGTAACACGGCTGTCCGCTTAATCTTATCCTGCATACCCCGCACATTCCATACCATAAATTTAATGTCCGCCATGGTGTTCATTGGCACTGAGATTGCATATGGATCGGAAGGGCAGCACCCTCCCCAGGCTGAGATAACACATCCATGACATAACCAAACATACCTGTTTCGAGTGTGATACGTGCTTGCTTAAAAACATTCCAAGTAAATAACAAATGCACAATGGTGCTAACATTCCCAATGCTCTGATCAAGGGATCTGGCATTTTCCTTCCCTCCCGACTTCTCACCTCCCCAACCTGGTGGAAGCATACATTCCCTTGCAACCTTCAGACAAATCAGCTTCCAACCATCAACGCTGGCTGGAGGTACAGTACTTAGAGTATGGTGAACTGAAAAGTGCAGAATAAAAAGGGAAAAGAAGGGGTTGCAAACATAGTGGGGGCGATTATTCACTGCATAGCGCAGGGCACGATGCATGTTCTATGCGTCTTCGCCTTTGAGTGAAACTCTCGCTACAAGGATATACAGTCATCCTGGTGTACCAGCGTTTCTTCTGGGGGCCTCCGCCCCATAACATCTTCATGAAACTGCCGCGGAAGCAGCAAGAAGCACAAAATAAAAGCCTCTATGGTCCAAGTAACTCCAGGCCAGGGGCCGAGTGTCCAGGGATATCATCAAGCAGAGTCCTTCCCCCCCCCCCAATAGTAGCACAGGTAGGGGGTCCCCTAACCCCAAAAAAATAAACAGAGTTTACATACTGCACGGGTTATAAAGAGGAGCGGGGGATGAGAATAAGAGTAACTACCCCCCCACAGCGGATGGGCTACTTAGAAGAAAAGTGGGGCCTGCCAACTTTCGACAATGGCAACAGTACTTACAGCAACCGGCTGTGCACCCGCTCAACCCTCCGGTCGTTCGCGTTGATCCAACCAGCGCGCTGCCTCCTTTGGGTCCTCGAAAAAAAGGGCTCTACCGCTCTCCTCCACTCTCAATCTCGCAGGGAACAACATGGCATATTTAAGGTGCACTACCCTGAGCCGCCGTTTAACATCCTGAAACTGCGCACGCTTTCTTTGAACATCACTTGAGAAGTCAGGGAACACCGTGACACGACCGTTACCCAGGGTGATGTTTCCTTTCTCTCTGGTCAGCCGAAGGATGGTATCTCTGACTCTGAAATTGAGTAATTTGGCGATAAAGGTCCTGGGGGGGGCTCCCGCAGGCGGAGGTTTAGCTGGGATGCGGTGCGCCTGTTCCACCGCAAACATGACAGAAAAGGCCTCTTCCAAAGTGTTGGATCAGGAGCGATTCCAGGTATTCAGCAGGGTTGGTGCCTTCGGCCTTTTCAGGTAGACCGATGAACCAGAGGTTACAGCGCCTCAAACGGTTTTCCATATCATCCTGATGGGTGTGTAGCTGGCGAATCTGGCGTTGCAGGTCCTCTGTGGCGTGGTTCAGGGGATGCAGGATGTCCTCTGCTGCTCCGATTCGTGTCTCGGCTTCGGTGACCCTGTCTCTTACCCTGGACAGGTCCTGGAGCAAGAGAGAGATATCAATCTTGACCTCGTCTATTTTGGCGGTAAGGGTTCCCTGCAGCATTGCAATGGCATCTAGAACCTTAGCTGTGTCAGCGCCCTGATGAACCGTCGTGGAGCATGCACTGTTGCCTTCCCTGGCCTGCGGGTCTTGTTCTTGGTGGCGGAATTTTGCCAGCTTGTCGATCGCCTCGGATGTCCGTTTCGGCGGAGACATGATTCCTCCCTGCCTCAGGGCGTAAAGTGTACAGCTGGCCGGCCACCGCTCCAGGAATGGTGTGGGCACACTGTGGTAGCTGTCTCAAGCAGTATGGGGGCTGTTCCAGGGGGTCTCACAATGCAGAGCACACAGGGAGGCCTGGGGAACACACCAAGGCCTCTGCCGGGTGAAGCAAGATGGCTGCTCCGGAATACAGGCCGCAGCCGGGTGTAGATGCGCCTCGTTAGTGGCGGCAGGCAGTCCGCAGGCCGTTCCAGAAGAACACCGAGCTCCAGGCAGACCGGGGAGACAGGAGAGCTTACCGGAGGGTGTATAAAAATGTCCGCCGCTCCGGGATGTAGGCCACAACTGCGGTCCATCCTATCTCCTCAGCAGGGTGCGGATGCTCTCCACCAGCGGCAGCAGACGGATCGGGGGCCGCTCCAGGAGGATAAAGTGACAAGTGCTTTTGCGCTAAAATAGACCCTTAATAAATGTACCCACCAAAAATAAATGAATACAGTGCAGCAAAACCTAATAATGTTTACATAACATTGAACAAGAATCAAAATAAAAAGAGATTCTGCGCAACGTATCACGCAAGTGAACT
Organism: Rana temporaria; assembly: GCF_905171775.1. Lineage (NCBI taxonomy): Eukaryota > Metazoa > Chordata > Amphibia > Anura > Ranidae > Rana > Rana temporaria. The sequence goes on along the minus strand of NC_053492.1, from coordinate 3,801,955 downwards.
AACAGTGTCACATAAAAAATGAAAAATGAATAACATAAAGTGATAAATATTAATAAATCACTGTTGATATAAGAGCTGACAAAATTCAGCAATGAATATAACCAAAATACAGTGCAGTGTAATCAGTCCACAAATATATGCAGTACTCTGAGAATTAATGTGCAAAAATTGTGAAAACAAGTTGTGCATAGGGATGTAAATGAGAGAATCCAGTCCCAAAAAAATATATATACACGAATCAGCTGTCAGAACGGATGCACTGGATGAAGATAAGCACCAGCTCGATACTGTAAAAACACAGCAGTGTAGCAGAAGATGAACCAGATCCCTGACTGAGCTCCTGGGACTCTTACCTCTCAGCCCTCCTTAATGGGCATAAATGAACAGCACACTCGCAGTCTTCTATGGGTAGTCACAACTGCTTCCTCTCTGTCTGATGAATCCTCCCAGTGCATCCGTTCTGACTCTCTTTTTATTTCGCTCCAGGAGGATGCCGAGTGCCAGGCAGCCCGGGAAGACGGGAGAGTCCGCCGGAGGCCGCGCGTCGGGTGCAGCATAATGGCCGCCGCTCCGGAGTGCAGGCCGAAGCCGGGGCCTTTCCTAGGGGGAGATGCAGGATCAGGGAGGCCCTGTGGCGGTGGCTCCGAACGGCTCTCAAACTTGCCGGCAGGCCCCCAAAGTGAGCAGATGAGGAAGGGCAGATCCCCCAACACAGCGGATGGCTGAAGATGAGCAGGATTAGTGCAGGATGCTAAATTAGGAGTACAGGCTAGCGGAGCTCACAGTAAACGCGACCTATTCCATTGCTCTCCAGGCCACGTCTTGAAGATGCTCTCTTTATTGGTTCCGGATACATGGGGGGTTTTATAGGTGAGCGACTAATGCTGTAAGCAAATGTATCATTAGCATAACGTTATCTAAATACTTGTAGTTTCTGATTGGTTGTGTCCATGTAAGGTGAACTTCCTCCAGGATCTGAGCGTCATCAGATAGGGTGTAGTCCTGGGCGGAGGCACCATCTTTTAGTTACATTCTTCACTCAATGGGAGGGGGTGCTACTAGCGGCCATTTTGAGCAAGGAATATAAAAGCAGTTTATATACAGGAAAAATATAGACTTTATAGTATAGAAAAGATGCATAAAAATGGGCATTTTACCTAATCCATCAAAGTATTATCACTGATCTCTGTATTGGTGTCACTGGTGATGTCAGTTCCCAGCCGGTGTCATTAGTACAGTGACAGTATATAGTATTATCACTGATCTCTGTATTGGTGTCACTGGTGATGTTAGTGAGGGCCCCCCAGTGTCAGATTTCCCGTCACACTCTGGCAGTCCCATTAGAAGTCGCTGATCACCACCATTAGTAGTATAAACAAATACAAATTCCAATATATCCCATAGTTTGTAGACATTATAACTTTCACACAAACCAGTCAATATACACTTATTGGGATTTTTTTTTACCAAAGACATGGAGCAGAATAGATTTTGGCCAAAATTTATGAAGAAATTCAATGTTTTTATTTTTCTGTTGGGTGTTTTATAGAGGAAAGTAAAAAATGTTTTTTTGTTTTAATTTTTTTTTAATATATTAAAAAATAAAAGAACGCAGAGGTGATCAGAAAACACCAAAATAAATCTCTATTGGTGGGAAACAATAATATAAATGTCATTTGTGTACAGCGTCACATGACTGAGCAATTACCAGGTAAAGTAGCGCAGTGTTAAATAGCAAACAATGGCCTGGGCTGGTCATGAAGAGAGGGGGTAAAACCTTCCCAAGGCTGAACTGGGTAAAGAATATATAAGTCCAACATTTCCTCTTCCTGATCTGTGTCTGCTGTCCCATGTAATGGTATGAAGAAGTCTACTGTTCTCTTTGTATTGCTCCCTTTGTGTAAAATCCCTGGTGATCCTGCCACTCCCTCTACTTTCCGGTTAAGAACTGACCACACTAGGCAGGAGAGCACAACATGGTCAGTTTGGTGGTTGTGCTGAGCTTGGAAGTCAACCTGCTCTCCTCCAATGATCAGACTTTTGCTTACAACCTCCCCCCTGCACATCCATTCACTGGGAAGACCGGTTGCTGTTTCTCCTATCCCAACTCTTATGCAGCTGAGAACAGAGGGAATGTGATCACTTATAAAAAAGAGAAAAGTACTTATAATATATTTTATATCTATACACAAATGTTTTGCCTTTCATTTCTATTTTAAATGGAATGGGTTGTATTGGTGAGGCTTCCATACACTTTACCTTCTATCCCCCCAATATCTGCTGTACTGATAAGTGTATGAGTATGATCTCAGGTATTAGTATGAAATCATGTCTGACAGAGCAAACTGAGGGCTCTACTTATAGGAAATTCATTCAGCTCTTACACATATTGCTAGAATGTAACACAGTGATTTCCTAGGATTGTCAGCTCCATCTAGTGGCCATAAAACTGTATTTTTCATTAAATACCTCAATCAGTAAAAATAGCACAATAACGCTTTATGGCCACTAGATGGAGCCAAGGAAATCAGTGTATGAAATAAAATACATCCAATATTCATCATGGCCGCTCACATTCATTCAACTATTTTTATTTTATACCAACCTCTAAGTGTTTGTGAAATCTTCCACCCCAAAATGTACTCAGCCAATGAGAGGTAATGACTCCATTTTTATTTTTCTACTGCTATCAATGGCCAACACGGTACAACACTTCATCCATGTCTTTGGTGATCTCTGATCTTCTTATGAACTGTTTCTTACATGATGAAGATCAGCCATGGAGTATATCTGAGGTGTATATCAGGGTGTGCTTCTTCCCCACATGAGAGCTGTGATGTCCAGCAACATTCATATACAAGACATTTCCGGCACCCTGATATACAGGGAGACAGGACTTCAGTGAGGAGCATTTCCCTCACTCAGTACAGGAATGTGGCTTCTCCACCGTGTGAGATCTCTGATGTGTGTAAAGATGGGACTTCTGTGAAAAACATTTCCGGCACTCAGGACAGGAATACGGCTTCTCTCCAGTGTGAGATCTCTGATGTCTGGAAAGAATGAACTTCCCTGAAAAGCATTTCCCGCACTCAGGACAGGAATACGGCTTCTCCCCCGTGTGAGATCTCTGATGTCTGGAAAGATTGGACTTCACTGAAAAACATTTCCCGCACTCAGGACAGGAATACGGCTTCTCCCCCGTGTGAGATCTCTGATGTATGGAAAGACTGGACTTCTCGATAAAACAACTCCCGCACTCAGGGCAGTTATACGGCTTCTCCCCCGTGTGAGATCTCTGATGTGTAGAAAGATTGGACTTATCTGAAAAACATTTCCCACACTCAGGACAGGAATACGGCTTCTCCCCTGTGTGAGATCTCTGATGTTTTGAAAGAATGAACTTATCTGAAAAACATTTCCCACACTCAGGACAGGAATACGGCTTCTCCCCTGTGTGAGATCTCTGATGTTTTGAAAGAATGAACTTATCTGAAAAACATTTCCCACACTCATGACAGGAATACGGCTTCTCCCCTGTGTGAGATCTTATATGCACATTAAGATTGTATTTAGAAGGGAAACACTTCCCACACTCAGTACAGGAAAACCTCTTCTCTGTTGGAAGGATGGCACCGTCCTGCACAGTCTGAGGTTCCTCAGGATAAGAGGAATACGATGGTCCGGCACCATCCCTCACAGTCTGAGGTTCCTCAGGATAAGAGGAATACGATGGTCCGGCACCGTCCCTCACAGTCTGAGGTTCCTCAGGATAAGAGGAATACGATGGTCCATCTACACTGTGTGGTGCCGGATAGACATTTGAGGTAGCCGGGTTTTCTCCTGGACTATACTGTGTGATGTCCTCATCTTCTACTTTACAGTCTGGAGACAAAGTGAGACAATCCTCTGAGGTTTTCCTCATCTCCCGTCCATCTACAAAAATAGAAATAAAAAGATTATTACTAGACATGAGCAGATTGGTTCCCCTAAACCAGGACTCCTCCCACATCTGGCAGCTTTGTCTCTGAGGATCTTACAATTCCCCCCTCAAGGTAACTAGTAAATGGGTTCTCTGATCTCCTACCAGTGGAAGATGAAATGTTTACATGAGACAAGTTGCAGAGATCCCACACCGCTGCCTCCCATCTCCTGAGACTGCACTCAGTGACTTGGGTCTGAGACTATACAGACATATCCCTCCACCCGGCACAGCCAGCAGACAACAGAACAAGTGACCCTGGGAGAATTGTTCTGTCAGAGATCATGCTAGACCCGGGTATGGGGTAGAAGACCCAAAGCACATACCCCAGGTGCCTAAGTAGAGCAACATCTATGGTGAAAATCAACCTTTTGCTGATCCCCAGAATTTCCATAAATCCAGTCTAGAGACATAAATTGTGTCTGCAGCACAGAGAAGGAAGATTATCACCCAGTCCCCGCCCTACTCTGGACCAATCAGTGAGCAGTATGGGTGGAGGAATGTATTTAGTGTTAACCACTTAACGACCGGCCCATAGCCGACTGACGGATACAGGTCGGTTCGCTAATTCTGGGAGTGCGTACATTGACGTCCTCCTAGAATCGCACCTCCTGGGAGGACCTCAATAACGGAAAATGGCCCCTGATAGCGGCCGTTTACCACGTGATCGCTCCATCGAATCACTTGTAAACAAACCAGCGTCATGTCATGTGTACCGATCGGTACAGTGTGAGAGAAGAGGGGGAGAGATCGGTGGCAGCAGCACTCTGGGCTGGATCTGTAGTGCCCACAGCGCTGCTCAGTGACAATTGCAGTCACATCCATCCATGTTCAGTCATCCCTCCATGCTCAGCCGCACTCTGCCATACCCAGCTGCACTCTGCCATACTTAGCCGTACTCTGCCATACCCAGCCATACAGGGGAGTGCCCTGCCAATCTTTGGCGATATTCAGCCATACTCTGCCATACCCAGCCGTACTCAACCATGCTCTGCTGTACTCTACCATGCTCTGCTGTACTCTACCATGCTCTGCTGTACTCGGCCATACCCGGCTGTACTCGGCCATACCCGGCTGTACTCGGCCATAACCGGCTGTACCCGGCCATACCCGGCCCCTGTATGTGGCCAGGGTGTGGAAGTCTCACACGTGTGGTATCGCCGTACTCAGGAGGAGGAGGAGAATCTATTTTGGGGTGTCATTTTTGGTATGTACATGCTATGTGTTAGAAATATTGTATAAATGGACAATTTTGTGTTAAAAAAAAAAAATAGTTTTAACCACTTCCCGCCCGCCGGCCGTCATATGACGTCCTTGAATTTGTGCGGTGATATCTGAATGATGGGTGCAGCTACAGGCATCATTCAGATATCAGCTTTTTCAGCCGGCGATTCGCTACACCATAAGAATGAGCACAGTGGCTGTTCCACCACTTGGCCGTTCTTACGGGAGGCAAGAGTGGATGTCCCCCCTCCCGCCCCCCTCCGATGCTTCTACAGACTTACTGCTACGATTGAAGCCAGAATCTTTTTTTTTTGCTGGATTTCAGGCTTCCCTGCCTAGAGGTGAGATGTGAGTCTTATTGACCCCCCCCATATCTCACTGTAAAGAGGACCTGTCATGCCATATTCCTATTACAAGGGATGTTTACATGCCTTGTATTAGGAATAAAAGTGATCAAAAAATAATTTTTTGGGGAAAAAAGTGTTAAACTAAAATAAATAAAGTAAAATTAACAATAAAGAAAACCTTTTTTTTAAAGCGCCCCTGTTCCCGTGAGCTCGCATGCAGAAGCGAACGCATACGTAAGTCCCGCCCACACATGAAAACGATTTTCAAACCACACATGTGAGGTATCGCTGAGAACGTTAGAGCAAGAGCAATAATTTTGGCCCTAGACCTCCTCTGTAACTAAAAACATGTAACCAGTAAAAAAAACGTCGCCTATGGGGATTTTTAAGTAGCAAAGTTTGGCACCATTCCACGAGCGTGTGCAATTTTGAAGGGTGACATGTTGGGTATCTATTTATTGTTTATTTATCTATGTATTGTTTTTTTAAGCACAAAACAGTTTTTTTTTAAAAAAAGCATTCGAAAAATTGCTGCTCAAATACTGTGCGAGATAAAAAGTTGCAACGACTGCCATTGTATTCTCTAGGGTCTTTGCTAAAAAAAAACATGCATATTGTTTTGGGGTTCAATGTAATTTTCTAGCAAATAAATGATGATTTTTACATGTAGGATAGAAATGTCAGAATTGGCCTGGGTGCTTCAGAACGCCTGAAGGTGCTCCCTGCATGTTGGGCCTCTGTATGTGGCCACACTGTGTAAAAGTCTCACACATGTGAAGGTGCTCCCTGCATGTTGGGCCTCTGTATGTGGTCACGCTGTGTAAAAGTCTCACACATGTGAAGGTGCTCCCTGCATGTTGGGCCTCTGTATGTGGTCACGCTGTGTAAAAGTCTCACACATGTGAAGGTGCTCCCTGCATGTTGGGCCTCTGTATGTGGTCACGCTGTGTAAAAGTCTCACACATGTGAAGGTGCTCCCTGCATGTTGGGCCTCTGTATGTGGCCACACTGTGTAAAAGTCTCACACATGTGGCATCGCCATACTCTGGAGTAGTAGCAGAATGTGTTTTGGGGTGTAATTTGTGGTATGCATATGCTGTGTGTGAGAAATAACCTGCTAATATGACAATTTTGTGAAGAAAAAAAAAATCTTGATTTTGCAAATAATTGTGGGAAAAATTACAACTTCAAAAAACTCACCATGCCTCTTTCTAAATACCTTGGAATGTCTTCTTTCCAAAAAGGAGTCATTTGGGGGTATTTGTACTTTTCTGGCATGTTAGGGTCTCAAGAAATGAGATAGGCCGTCAGTACTTCAGGTGTGATCAATTTTCAGAGATTGGCACCAGCTTGTGGACTCTATAACTTTCACAAAGACCAAATAATATCCACCAATTTGTAATTATTTTTACCAAAGATATGTAGCAGTATACATTTTGGCCACAATTTATGAAGAAAAATTACTAATTTGCTAAATTTTATAACAGAAACGAAGAAAAATTATTATTTTTTTACTGAATTTTCATTTTTTTTTCTTTTATAGTGCAAAAAATAAAAAACCCAACGGTGATTAAATACCACCAAAAGAAAGCTCTATTTGTGTGATAAAAGGACAAACAAAATCATATGGGTACAGTGTTGTATGAGTAATTGTCATTCAAAATGTGAGAGCACCGAAAGCTGAAAATTAGTCTGGTTAGGAATGGGGTTTAAAGGATCACTAAAGGAATTTTTTTTTTTGCTAAATAGCTTCCTTTACCTTACTGCAGTCCTGGTTTCATGTCCTCATTGTTCGTTTTTGCTTTGAAGTAGCTGTAATTCTGCTCTGATCTCCACACGTCCTGCTTGTCTGGCTCCTTATGAAAAATCTCATGGCAGCTTTTCACTGTGGTCCAAGCTGTGTGTCTAAAACTCCTCAGAACCAATAAGATTCATTTTAAAAACAAAACACTGCCCTGGATTTGTTTGTTTTTGTTCTGTCTCTCTCTACTTCACAGAAACATGAAACCAGTTTAAAAACGAAAGTGAAACTAGAGGCACATTATATGGTTGATTTTTAATCATTTTTAAAAGGAATCAGTTAACTTTTATGTCTCTATACCCTGTAAACAGTCATTTCAGCAAAAAAAATGTTTTCCTTTAGTGACCCTTTAAGTGCCCAGTGGTCAAGTGGTTAATGACCCACCTGTGCTGATCTCTGTAGGAGTGTCCTCCTCTATAAATGTCCCCGTTATTCCATCCTCCTCCATAGACTGCTGATCATCCCTCACATACCTCTCTTCTTCTTCTTTAACCTCAAATTCTATATCGATTGGATCTCCACTCTAAATCAAGAAAATGAAAGAGAATATCATCTGTAAGATATAAGCTTTATTATTGTGACATCACATAAAAAATCCACACATTGTTTCCACAAGTCCATGTTCTAGATCAGGGGTGTCCAAACTTTTATCAAAGAGGACCAGATTTGATGAAGTGAACATGTGTGAGGGCCGACCATTTTGCCTGACATTTTTTCAACCTTTTAAAAATTTGGTCTAAGTGCGTTTGTCAGAGCACTGCTCAACAAGAATTCTATCTCTTTTGTGGCCCCCGATGAATTCCCTAGCGCCGCTCAGGACTAAGGATGAGCTTGAGAGTGTTATTTGGACATACCGTATTTATTGGTGTATAACACGCACCTTCACATTAAGAGGGAAATTTCAGGAAAAAAATAAAATTTAAAATAAAGAACTGGGTCAGTGCCCATCTACAGCCTCCTCATTGCCATGAATGCAGCCTCCCCATTGCCATCAGTGCAGCCTAAACCATGCCCATCTGCAGCCTTGGAGGGAACAGGGAGGGGGTGGGACGGGTGCCAATAGATTACATACAGGAGAATCTCCTGTTTACTCGGCTGCCTCTTTAATACAAAGCCCCGCCTCCTATGATAGACAGAACGTCGTCCAATGGCAGCCCAGGAGACAGGACTTCCTAGTAGAGATGCCACTGAGTCAACAGGAGATTCTTTTGTATGTAATCTGACAGCGCTTGTTCTGCCCCCTCCCCTCTGAGGTAGCGCTACAGTATATATCTTTAGTGGCCGGGGGAGACCACAAAAGATATATATATCCAATTTACCAGGGGGGCCACATTAAACCGCAACAAGGGCCGCAATCGCCCCGCGGGCCGGACTTTGGACATGCCTGTTCTAGATGATCCATCCCACCAACCTTGCAAAAGGGAGGGATGGTGTGACCTTCCTGTGTGGAATCCTGGGAATACAGAGGACGGGGACATCTCTCTGGTGGCTTCCTGGTATTAGGTGGCTCCATCATATCCTTGTGTCCTTTTGATAACTCCTCCATCACTCCATACTCCTCATCCTCCTCTTTATACTCTTCTTTAACATCAATATTATCATCCCCGAGGTTTCCACTCTGAATATATAATAAAACATTCATTGTAACAAACATGCTGTGTATAAATCATAACCACCAATAATTGTCACTCATCTACCTGATGATGGTGGGGGATGGTGTGACCTTCCTGTGTGGAATCCCGGGAATACAGAGGACGGGGACATCTCTCTGGTGGGTTTCTGTAGCTGGATTTCTCCACCATGGTGTCCTGGTACAGATCTTTGTGTTCTTTTAGAGACTCTGACTCCTTCATCCCCCCATCCTCATCATCCTCCTCTTTTATCTCTTCTTTAACCTCAACTTTAGAATCTCTCAGGTTTCCACTCTGAATATAGAATAAAAATGACATCAATGGTAACAATGCAGATAATGTACAGATCCTAATGATACTATCAGTGATTGTTCCTCATCTACCTGATGGTGGTGGGGGATGGTGTGACCTTCCTGCGTGGAATCCCGGGAATACAGAGGACGGGGACATCTCTCTGGTGGGTTCCCATTACTGGATCCATCTGTAGGAAACACACACACTGACATTGTTTCTATGTGTTTATCAGATGATGGGGGATCTAGGTGGAGCCTCCGTACTGCTCTCTCCTTTACAATAAAGTCTCCTCTTACCCGGTGATGTGAGGGGCGGCTGATTGTCCATCATGACGTCCTTGTAGAGATCCTTGTGTCCTTCTAAATCCTCCCACTCCTCCATGGAGAAATAGACAGTGACATCCTGACACCTTATAGGAACCTGACACACACAATGATACCGTCACCATCCAGACACATCCCTTGTCTGTTACTGGATAATATCCCAGAATTCCCGGCACCGCTCACCTCTCCTCCATCATCTCTCTGGTGACTTCTAGAATCTTCTTTGTATTTCTCTATTCTATCAGAGAGGGAGGTGGAGGCAATGTGATGGTCATATGATCTCCAGACTTCACAGGAGGAAAACTCTAGATCTAAAACACAAAGAGCAAAATCAATCAATGTTCCCAGAATCCTCCTCACCTCACCATTTAGGTTTCCATTTTATTAAAGCCCCACTTCAGACTGAGATATAATTTACCCACATAGGACCACACACTATGCAGGTTAAAAGCTTGTAGCAGACATTCTGATGTCATTACATACAATGCAGGACCAACAGTCCCACTTTGCTAGTGAGGATGCCAAGGCTCCGCCCACATCCTAAGAGCATCAGAAAAAAAGCCAGATAGATGGACATTAGGAGGAGGAGCTGTGAGGTCAGTGTGATGTCATAGGACATATAGGCTCTGGATGGAGGGACATTTGGATGGGGAGATTTGAGGGGTCCTCTATATGAGGCTCCCATGCAAACCAAATCATTGTTCCTGGGTGTGTCCTACCTCTCCTAAACTGAAGAGTGAACTTTGACCTTTACCATACAGAAATCTGTGAATGTAATGTCCTCGTGTGATTAGGTGACGCGCGGAGGAACGGAGTGTACACACCAGACAATTTTCTCCAGAGCTCCTAATGGTGGGGATGGATTTTGCTGTGTGCTGGGGCCAAGTTTCCACCCCCCAGGGTCACTGCAGGCATGGAGAAAAGCTGTGTAAGAGGATATGGGGGAGAGATGAGGAGGAGATCCAGGAATCAGTATAAAGGTCAGGCCAAGCAACAGACGAGCGCATCCAAGAGATGAAGCCGGGGTCACTACACAGAAAATCAATCCAAGGAAACAACAGGCAGGACGAGGAATAGCAAGAAGGAGCTCAGAGACAAATGAGAATATTGCTCAGGCAATGGGAGATTATCTCACCATGACTTACATAATGAAGGAGATGAGGGGGAGGGGAGGAAGTCACTTAAGGCGGGACATGACAAATCTGCTTTAAATTTAGCAGCCAGCTGAAAAAGTTAGGAGACAGTTTTCTTTAGCGCAGTGTGGCTTGTCAGCATCCAGAGCCGGGCAAGTAATGTGTGAGTAATCTGTGATGTGCAGAATGTAGGACATGGCATACAGGGTGCATAAGATGGATGCATGATATGTGGTGTAGAACACAGGGCATGGGGTGAAGGTTACCGGAGAAGGGTGTAGGTAGCCACAGGACATGGGATGCAGGAGAAGGGAGCAGAACGCAGGACATAGGATGCAGTGGAAGGGTACATGGTAGAGAATGCAGGACGTGGTGAACAGGGTGCAGAATGCAGGACACGGGGTATAGGTTACCAGAGAGGGATGCAGGACATGTGGTACAGGGTGCACAATGCAGGACATGGGGAGCAGGGTAAAAAGCACAGGACATGGGGTGCAGAATGTAGGACAGTAATACAATCCCCCTCCCCCTGAGTCCTCCTGCATGTCCTGTACATCTCCCCCAGAAGTGTGTGAGAGCAGAGTGGATGGAGAAGACATCTTGGGCCAGATTCACAAAGAGATACGACGGTGTATCTCCTGATACGCCGTCGTATCTCTGACTTACACTGGTCGTATCTATGCGCCTGATTCATAGAATCAGTTACGCATAGATATGGCTAAGATCCGACAGTGTTACACTGTGTATACAACGTCGGATCTTATTTTCAATTTGAAAATGGCGCGGGGGGCGTTTCCGCTGATTTACGCTGAATAATATGTAAATCAGCGAGATACGCAAATTCACGAACATACGCGGACCCGACGCAGTGTTGTTACGATGTTTCCGTAGCGGTTTTCTCGGCGTATACTTACCCCTGCTTCTATGAGGCGCAGCCAATGTTAGGTATAGCCGTCGTTCCCGCGTCGAGTTTGAATTTTTTTATGTCGTTTGCGTACGCCGATTCAGAAACCCGTGCGTCGCAAGTTACGCTCAAGTCGAAACCACTGACGTCCTAGTGACGTCAGTGGGAGCAATGCACACCGGGAAATTTCGCGGACGGCGCATGCTCATTTAAATCGGCGCGGGAACGCGCCTGATTTAAATAGTACACTCCCCCTAGCCCCAGAAATTTGAATTCCGCTGGGGGTTTTACGATCTGCCGCCGCAAGTTTGGAGTTAAGTGGTTTGTGAATTACCCACTTGCCTCTCAAACTTGCGGTATCATATCTTAAAACTGATAGATCGGGCGGATTTAAAGATCCGCTGATCTACGTGAATCTAGCCCCTTGTGTACATAAAGCAGCATGTCCCTCCCTGGTTGGTCTCTTATCTGGCTGCTTTGCAGGCTTGTCCTGGTTACTACTGTAAGGACTCTGTAGTCCTGTTTTTCAGCACCTTGTGGGGATCTTTGTGGCAGTGCCGAGGCGGCGCCATGTTGGAGATTCGGTCCCGCTCCTTCCTCTCTGTTCTGCCGGAGGGCTCTGCAGGGACACAGGCAGCTGTGGGGGGAGCCGATGGTGACAGTAATGTGTCCGGAGAAAGATCGGCAGCGGGAGATCAGTCCTCTCATGCCACTGTCCTGCCCAGTCCACCCCCTGACTTCACAGGTCGGGTTCTTCCTCCTCCTCACCCTCCCGCCTGGCCCCGCTCCGAGCAACATTCCTGTCTAAATAACGTGTCCGGGATTCAGGCAGAAACATTATTCAGACCAACAGTGAGAATGGGCTGACACGAGCCCAGGGGCCAGGACGCCATTTCTAGTCACCATGGTGACCTGGGATTTGTGCCCTGACTTCAGGTGACCATAGATACATGGAAATTCAGCTGGTTCAGCAGGGATCGGTCACATTTCCATCCATGTGTGGTCACTGACGGATAAAAGTCCCTCGATCAGTGGCTGCAGCCAATAGCTTCATCACTGATCTGTGTATTCTGAGAGTGGAGGAGCGCCCCCCATTGTCAGAATACAATAGTGCAGCGGGGAGGATTCCCCCACCCCCCTCCAATGTGTAGATGAGGGAATCATCAACTAATACCCCCCTGAAGTAGGGTTGCCACCTCATCCCTTTAAAACCGAACACATATTAATTACACAGGTTCTGCGGCTGATTAAGGTTGTAATTAGACTCATTTGGTGCCTTATCTGCATTAAATTAGCCTCAGAACCTGTGTAATTCATATGTGTTCGGTTTTAAAGGGATGAGGTGGCAACCCTACCCTGAAGGGGTTAATGAAGGTTTCCACACTATATATGTGTATCATCATCTGCTGGAGATAAAAGACGTCACAGTGACTATGGAGGAAGAGGACGGACATGACGGGGTTACTGGGTGTAAATAGAAAATAAGATCTTATTACCTCCTCTGCTGCCACGTCCAATGTCTTCTCTCTACTTCCTCCCGACTCACCTCTCACCCGAAACTTCCTGTCTGTACCTGACATCACTTCCTGTCTTCCATAGAGACTTTCTGTCTGCCATCTTGTGGAGATCAGAGGAACTGCAGAAACATCTCGTAGTGTGAACACGGTCCTTGTGCTGTGTGTGTATGTACTGTATATCCTTATAGATGGGTCATCTCCACTCCCACCAAGGGGGATAGAAATATATTACTGCTCGGGGGAGGGGGGAGACATTTTGGCCCCTTTGATTTTGCAGTAAAATTGATGTGAGATTTAGTCATGTAGAACATCTGTTATATGGATACAAAGAACCCCAGCCGAGAGTAAAGGGTGGAAATGGCTCCTGATCCCCAGATTTGGGCAATTATGTCCCCAATATAAATAGAAAAAAACCTGCGCTATGTGTAACAACTCAAATACCTCCAGAAATAACTTCTACCGGACTGCTGCTGTAACAAAGGTAAGTCTTCCCTTTATCACCTAGAAGAGCATTATGTGTCACAGCGCTGTCCTATTGTGTGTGCACATAAATTATCACAAATACTGATGATAATGATGGGGCGTGGCAAAGCTGCCGAGGTGAGTGGACACTGAGCTCTGTGCTACTACCAATTATCAGCATATAATCAGCTTTACAGCTCTCCCTCAGCAGCCAGCAATGGTGTGGGGGCTTCCCTGCAGTCTGCTCCTCCACCCGACCAACACTGCAGGGGCGCCCGACAACTAGATTGAGGACCCAGAGGAATGAAGAAGAGGCCGGGGCACCAGCCAGAGGCAGCCAAGATGGCCAAATCTGCTCCCCAAAGATATCTTTTTTTACGGATTTCTCGTGGAGGTCCAGAAGCTGAGGGTGATGTGAAATTCAGGCTGCACACATTACAAATTCCCTATGTCATGCTGTACCCCATTAAATTGCAAGTGGTGGTGAAAGGGGAACCCCACTTTTTTGATACCCCTAAGAGTGCTGCCCAATGGCTTGATCGAAATGAGCAACATCTGTCCAGATCTCTTGAGCGCTGGCTGATGTTATCAGCTTTTTTCAGCTTACTGTATCTTTAGTAATCTGCTTAAGGCGGAATATGTTTCCAGGGTATTCAATTTGGCAAATCTTACCACGGTGTTCAGAATGTTATTCAGGATAACGAATCACAAGTGGCCTTGGTATTTAAGACCGGGCCTGTTTTTCAGACTCTTTCAGACAATTTTTTTTGCTAGAAAAGTACTTGGAACCCCAAACATTATACATTTTTTTCTAACACCCCAGAGAATAAAACGGCGGTCATTGCAATACTTTTTGTCATACCGTATTTGCGCAGCGGTCTTACAAGCACACTTTTATTGGGAAAAAAATAACTTTTTTTAATAAAAAAATAAGACAACAGTAAAGTTAGCCAATTTTTTTTTATATTGTGAAAGATAATGTTATGCCGAGTAAATTGATACCCAACATGTCACGCTTCAAAATTGTGCCCGCTCGTGGAATGGCGTCAAACCTTTAGCCTTAAAAATCTCCATAGGCGACGTTTAAAAAATTCTACAGGTTGCATGTTTTGAGTTACAGAGGAGGTCTATAGATAGAATTATTGCTCTCACTCTAACGATCGCGGCGATACCTCACATGTGTGGTTTGAACACCATTTCATATGCTGGCGCTGCTCACGTATGCGTTCGCTTCTGCGTGTGAGCTCGTTGGGACGGGGTGCTTTAATTTTTTATTTATTTATTTTACTTTATTTTACTAATTTTAAAACAGTTTTTTTTAAATTGGGTCACTTTTATTCCTATTACAAGAAATGTAAATATCCCTTGTAATAGAAAAAAGCATGACAGGTCCTCCTAAATATGAGATCTGGGGGTCAAAGAGACATCTCATATTTGGACTTAAATGCAATGAAAGAAAAAATGTCCCTTTAAGACTTATGGGCAGAAGTGACATTTTGACGTCGCTTCCGCCCTACAGTGATATGGAGACAGGTGGCAGCCATCTTCCCCTCACTCATCTCCATACACAGCAAGGGAGAGCACCAGAATGCCTCTGCCGCTGCCTCCGGTAAGTGGTGGAGGGCACCGGAGAGCGGCGGGAAGGGGGGGCCTCTTCTGCCACCGATAAAAGTGATTTTGCGGTGTATCCGCTGCAGAGCTAGCTGCTACCATAACAACGGTATTCCTCTTCAAATAGAGGACATAAAACTGCGGCGGGCGGTCCGTAAGTGGTTAATTGTGCAAACGATTTTAGTTCACCGTTGTCATACAATTGGTCTAAATATGTGAGTCCAAATTTTGCCCATCTTCCAGGGACAGAGATTGCCGCTCCAGGCAGGTCTTGTTGGGTGCAAATCTTATTCTCAGGAACTGAGGGTGCTAGCAATGCACATGGCAAATAAGAACAAAAGATGATCAGGACAGCCGCACTCCAATCCAACGGTCCCCTACTTTCAAACATCCGACTTACAAACGACTCCTACTTACAAACGGAGCAAGCTATGAGTAAACACTGAAATTAGTGTGAGACGTGCCAGCTTTCCTGGGTTTCGTTGCTGTGACTTGTAGTGCCTGTTTCCATTTTCTTACATTAAAGTTACGTTGGATTGGAGTGCAGCTGTCCTGATTATCTTTTGTTCTTATATACCCATCTTCCAGGTGTAAAAATTCCTTCAGACAGGGATTGAACCACAATGGGGCATTGAGTGATAGATGTAGGGGGCCGTCAGCTAGGGGGCCGTCAGCTATATGTTTTAAACAGATTGCCATGATACGTTTAGCAGAGCTGAGCATCTCTCCGCCCCCCGCCGTGGGGACCTCTCCCCAAAAGAAAGAGTTTAATAAAGTTTTCGTAAGAAGTTACCACAGCCGCTTCAACCGCAATGGCAGCATTGCTCAGCTGGGGAAACATACTCCAGTGTATATGCACTAGTTGTGAGTAGGGATGAGCCGAACACCCCCCCCCCTCTGTTTGGTTCGCACCAGAACCATCGAATGACCGAACATTTGCACAAACTTTTAGAACCCCATTGAAGCCTATGGGACTCAAACGTTCGAATTCAAAAGTGCTAATGTTAAAGGCTAATATGCAAGTTATTGTCGTAAAACGGGTTTGAGATCCCGGGTCCTGCCCCAGGGAACATGTATCAATGGAAAAAAAAAGTTTTAAAAACTGTCGTTTTTACTGGAGCAGTGATTTTAATGATGCTTAAAGTGAAAAAAAAAATGAAAAATTCCTTAAAAGATCGTACCTGCTGGGTGTTACTATAAGAAAAAAGTAATTTAACCACTTGCTGATGGCCGTACGACTTTGTACGGCCTCAGCGCGGCTCCCAATCTCTAACAGGCCGTCTTTTTACGGCCTCCCCTTTTCGCGTTCCCCGCGCGCGCTCCCGAGCGCGCAGCGGGGAACTGCTGTGCTGGCCGTGTCCCTTGGACACAGCCAGTCACAGATCGCCGTGAACGGCCAATCGGAGCGGCCGTTTCCTAGGCGATCTGTGCGGCCAATGAGAGATGATCTCATATGTTTACATATGAGATCATCTCTCATTCCCGGCTCTCGCAGACAGCGGTGCTGTCAGGGGAGAGAGGAGACGGATCTGTGTCTCTTGTACATAGAGACACAGATCGGTCACCCCCCCCAGTCACCCCCCCTCCCCCACAGTTAGAACACTAATTAGGGTACACATTTAACCCCTTCCTCACCCCCTAGTGTTAACCCCTTCCCTGCCAGTCACATTTATACAGTAATTAGTGCATATTTATAGCACTGATTGCAGTATAAATGTGAATGGCGCCAAAAATGTGTCAAAAGTGTCCGATGTGTCCGCCATAACGTCGCAGTCCCAATAAAAATCGCAGATCGCCGCCATTTCTAGTAAAAAAAAAGCATTTATACAGTAATTAGTGCATATTTATAGCACTGATTGCAGTATAAATGTGAATGGCGCCAAAAATGTGTCAAAAGTGTCCGATGTGTCCGCCATAACGTCGCAGTCCCAATAAAAATCGCAGATCGCCGCCATTTCTAGTAAAAAAAAATTTTTATACAGTAATTAGTGCATATTTATAGCACTGATTGCAGTATAAATGTGAATGGCGCCAAAAATGTGTCAAAAGTGTCCGATGTGTCCGCCATAACGTCGCAGTCCCAATAAAAATCGCAGATCGCCGCCATTTCTAATAAAAAAAAAATAATAATTCTGTCCCTTATTTTGTAGGCGCTATAACTTTAAATATGTAGAATACGTATCGGCCTAGACTGAGGATAAAAAAAAAACGTAAAAAAAAAAAATTGAGCTATTTATTATAGCAACAAAGTAAAAATATTTTATTTTTTTTCAAAATTGTCGCTCTATTTTTGTTTATAGCGCAAAAAATAAAAACCGCAGAGGTGATCAAATACCACCAAAAGAAAGCTCTATTTGTGGGGAAAAAAGGACGTTAATTTTGTTTGGGAGCCACGTCGCACGACCGCGCAATTGTCAGTTAAAGCGACGCAGTGCCGAATCGCAAAAAGTCCTCTGGTCAGGAAGGGGTTTAAGTGCCCAGTAAGGAAGTGGTTAAAACTGCTTGCGGCTTTAATGTAATGTCTGGTCCCTGAAATATGGATGAAAATCATTGAGAAAAATAGCATGGGTTTCCCTGCCCCCCTCCCCCCAGGCTCTTTTTAAAATCATTAGCAGACAAAAACTGCTTTATCACTCATATGCAGACGACATGCAACTGTATTTCCGCATTTGCAACAAAAAGGATCACCATCTCAATCTAGAGACATGTCTCTCTTCGATAGAGAACTGGATGACAAAGAGTTATCTTAAACTCAACGGAGCGAAAACAGAACTCCTCCTGTTTCACGCTAAGCGTATGAATCAACCTGCAACAACTTGGTTGCCCCCGCCCATTCTGGGCAAAATCATCACCCCTAGCGCCAAAGTCAAAAGTCTCGGGGTCATCTTCGACTCCTACATGACAATGGACGCACAAATAGGGTCAGTGGTCAGCGGATCTCACCATCTGCTGCGCCTACTATGCAAACTCACTCCTTTTATTTCCAAGGAAGACATTGCGACCGTGGTGGGAGCGATTGTAAACTCCAGATTGGATTATGCAAACGCCCTCTACCTCGGTCTACCAAATCGCTCGTCTGCAAGTCGTGCAAAATACGGCCGCCAGACTAGTGACTGGGAAAAAACCTTGGGAATCAATCTCACCTTCACTGGCTGCCAGTAAAAGACAGAATTGCTTTTAAAGCACTCTGCCTAACGCATAGATGTATCCATGGGAATGCTCCCCATTATCTATGCGAAAAAATAAAAACTCATAATTAGACATGTGCAATTCGTTCTGTTTCTAATTCGTTTTTTTACGAAAATTCGGAAATTCGTGAATTACGAATTTTCGTTTTTACGAATTTTTTTATTTACGAATTTTCGGACTTCCGAAAATTTAGAATTTACGAATTTACGAATTTTCGTATTTCCGAAAATTCGAATTTACGAATTTTCGTATTTCCGTTTTTTTTTACGAATTTCGGAAATTCGGATTTTCGGAAATTCGGAAATCCGAAAATTTTTCGAAATTCCGAATTTTTCAATTTTCGAATTTTTCAATTTTCGAATTTTTCAATTTTCGAATTTTCGAATTTTTAAATTTTCGAATTTTCGAATTTTTCGAATTTTTCAATTTTCGAATTTTTCAATTTTCGAATTTTTAAATTTTCGAATTTTTCAATTTTCGAATTTTCAATGTTTCAATTTTCGAATTTTTCAATTTTCGAATTTTTCAATTTTCGAATTTTCGAATTTTTTCACTTTTCCAATTTCGAATTTTTCAAATATAAAATTTTTCAAATTTCGAATTTTCGTATTTCCGAATTTCGAAAATTCGAAATTTCGGAAATTGAAAAATGTTTCAAATTTCGAATTTTTCAATTTCCGAATTTCGAATTTTCGTATTTCCGAAAAATTAGAAATTCGAAAATTGAAAAATGCTAAAATTGAAGATTTTTACAATTTTCGAACATTTTCGAAATCCGAAAATGTTTCGAAATTCCGAATTTTTCAATTTTCGAATTTTTCAATTTTCGAATTTTTCAATTTTCGAATTTTCGAATTTTTCAATTTTCGAATTTTCGAATTTTTCAATTTTCGAATTTTCGAATTTTCGAATTTTTCAATTTTCGAATTTTCGAATTTTTCAATTTTCGAATTTTCGAATTTTTCAATTTTCGAATTTTCGAATTTTTCAATTTTCGAATTTTCGAATTTTTCAATTTTCGAATTTTTCAATTTTCGAATTTTTCAATTTTCGAATTTTCGAATTTTCGAATTTTCGAATTTTCGAATTTTTCAATTTTCGAATTTTTCAATTTTCGAATTTTCGAATTTTTCAATTTTCGAATTTTCGAATTTTCGAATTTTCGAATTTTCGAATTTTTCAATTTTCGAATTTTCCAATTTTGAATTTTCCAATTTCGAATTTTTCAATTTTCGAATTTTTACAATTTCGAATTTTTCAATTTTCGAATTTTCGAATTTTTCAATTTTCGAATTTTCGAATTTTTCAAGTTTCGAATTTTTCAATTTTCGAATTTCGAATTTTCGTATTTCCGAAAAATTAGAAATTCGAAAATTGAAAAATGCTAAAATTGAAGATTTTTACAATTTTCGAACATTTTCGAAATCCGAAAATGTTTCGAAATTCCGAATTTTTCAATTTTCGAATTTTTCAATTTTCGAATTTTTCAATTTTCGAATTTTCGAATTTTTCAATTTTCGAATTTTCGAATTTTTCAATTTTCGAATTTTCGAATTTTCGAATTTTTCGAATTTTCGAATTTTTCAATTTTCGAATTTTCGAATTTTCGAATTTTTCAATTTTCGAATTTTCGAATTTTTCAATTTTCGAATTTTTCAATTTTCGAATTTTTCAATTTTCGAATTTTCGAATTTTCGAATTTTCGAATTTTCGAATTTTTCAATTTTCGAATTTTTCAATTTTCGAATTTTCGAATTTTTCAATTTTCGAATTTTCGAATTTTCGAATTTTCGAATTTTCGAATTTTTCAATTTTCGAATTTTCCAATTTTGAATTTTCCAATTTTCGAATTTTTACAATTTCGAATTTTTCAATTTTCGAATTTTTACAATTTCGAATTTTTCAATTTTCGAATTTTCGAATTTTTCAATTTTCGAATTTTCGAATTTTTCAAGTTTCGAATTTTTCAATTTTCGAATTTTTCAATTTTCGAATTTTTCAATTTTCGAATTTTCGAATTTTTCAATTTTCGAATTTTCGAATTTTTCAATTTTCGAATTTTTCAATTTTCGAATTTTCGAATTTTTCAATTTTCGAATTTTCGAATTTTCGAATTTTTCAATTTTCGAATTTTCGAATTTTTGAATTTTTCAATTTTCGAATTTTCGAATTTTTCAATTTTCGAATTTTCGAATTTTTCAATTTTCGAATTTTCGAATTTTCGAATTTTTCAATTTTCGAATTTTCGAATTTTTCAATTTTCGAATTTTCGAATTTTTACAATTTCGAATTTTTCAATTTTCGAATTTTTCAATTTTCGAATTTTCGAATTTTCGAATTTTTCAATTTTCGAATTTTCGAATTTTCGAATTTTTCAATTTTCGAATTTTTCAATTTTCGAATTTTTCAATTTTCGAATTTTCGAATTTTTCAATTTTCGAATTTTCGAATTTTCGAATTTTCGAATTTTCGAATTTTTCAATTTTCGAATTTTTCAATTTTCGAATTTTCCAATTTTGAATTTTCCAATTTCGAATTTTTCAATTTTCGAATTTTTACAATTTCGAATTTTTCAATTTTCGAATTTTCGAATTTTTCAATTTTCGAATTTTCGAATTTTTCAAGTTTCGAATTTTTCAATTTTCGAATTTTTCAATTTTCGAATTTTTCAATTTTCGAATTTTTCAATTTTCGAATTTTCAATGTTTCAATTTTCGAATTTTTCAATTTTCGAATTTTTCAATTTTCGAATTTTGCAATTTTCGAATTTTCGAATTTTAACATTTTTCAAATTTCGAATTTTCGTATTTCCGAATTTCGAAAATTCGAAATTTCGGAAATTGAAAAATGTTTCAAATTTCGAATTTTTCAATTTCCGAATTTCGAATTTTCGTATTTCCGAAAAATTAGAAATTCGAAAATTGAAAAATGCTAAAATTGAAAATTTTTACAATTTTCGAACTTCGATTTTTTCAATATTTTTTTTTTTAATTTTCGAAATTTGAAAAATTCGAAAATTGAAAAAATCGAAGTTCGAAATTTGAAAATTGAAAAATTCGAAAATCGAAATTTCGAAAATTGAAAAATTCGAAAATCGAAAAATTCGAATTTTAGATTTTTCCAAATTTCCAATTTCTCCATTTTCGAATTTTTCAATTTTCGAAATTTTGAATTTTCGTATTTCCGAATTTTCGTATTTCCGAATATTTTCGTATTTCGGAATATTTTCGTATTTCCGAATTTTCGTATTTCGAAAATTGGAAAATTTGAAATTCAAAAATTCGAAATTTCGAAGAATTCGAAATTTCGAAAAATTCGAGATTCGAAATTTCGAAAAATTCGAAAACTGAAAAATTCGAAATTCGAAATTTCGAAAACTGAAAAATTCAAAAATTGAAAATTCGAAAACTGAAAAATTAGAAATACGAAATTACGAAAATACGAAATTTTGAAAATACAAAGTTTCGAAATTACGAAAATTGAAAAAATTAGAAATTTTTCCGAATTTCCGAAAATTCTTATTTTTTTCGTTTCATTCGTTTTTTTCGTTTTTTTTATTTTCATTAGTTTTTTTGCTTTTTCGGAAATCCGAAAATTTCCCGAATTTACGAATTTCCGAAAAAAGCAAAAAAACTAATGAAACAAAAACGGAAAAAAATAATTTTTCGAATTTCCCGAATTTACGAAAAAATAAAAAAAACGAAAATAACATAAACGAAAAAAACGAATTTTTTGGCAGTGCACATGTCTACTCATAATCCCAATCGCGTTTTGCGATCCACCAACCAAAACCTGCTCCAAATCCCAAAAGCCAATTACAAGTCCAAAGGAGAAATAAGATTTGCTGTCCAAGGTCCCAGACTATGGAACGTTTTACCAACCAGCATTCGGTTGGAGGAAAACCACTTAGCATTCAGGAGAAAGATCAAAACTCATCTCTTCTGATACCAAAAGAGACAGGAACAACAAGCGCCCAGAGGCGATTTGGTTCGCATGTGCTGCACTATACAAGTTCTTCATTCATTCATTCATTACCAGCCCCTTTGGCCCTATATACTTTGAATAGCAGTATACAGGCGGTGCAAACAAGACAGGGACTGTAGGTTTGTTAAGTAGAATCTGTTACTGGTACTTCTTTAAAGTGTAGCTTCAGCCATAAAATCTTTTTTTAAGCTTTTTGGAAAACATAGAGGAGTGAGTGCGCAGTGAGGTAGGGTAGTACTGTAGTGACGTTGTACAAAACAGCCATGCTATTATCAGCTATCACTGCTGTGGTTTTTGATGCCCCTCTGCCTTCTGACTGTGTTTTAAAGGTTCAACTTCACATCTATGTGATGCATCAGAATATGTGCCTTGCTGCAGAACAGCCTATTAATTTGAGAATTAACTGCCTGCCACCCCTCAATAGCACGTGCATGGGCCTTTTGTTAGCATGCGTTTTTATTTTTGTGATTTATTTTTATTTTTTTTACACACACACACTATATATATATAAAAATGTGTGTGTAAATAAAAACAAAAAACAAAAGCACCGTGCATTTTTTGAGAATCCTGAGAGAATCATGATCTTCATTCTAAGCAAAATAATTGTGATTCTCATCTTTCCCAGAATCGTGCAGCTCTACTACTTTTAGGAATTAATATAAGAAACACCAGCAAGTCTATTGACTTAGTTTTAGGTGCACACTGTACAGAGGACACAGACAGTACACCACATGAAAATACTGCAGCTAGCACAATCACCTGCCTGCCATTATATTAGGAAGAGCAGATCTATCTAAACTCCATACAGTGTATAAATATATATACAACACCTGGGATGCATATATATCCTCTACACACTGTAACTCTAACTGACTAGCCTGCCTGCTCTATCTAACTCCAAAAAATGACTCTCTCTCTCTCTGTAAACCACCAACACACTACAAAAGGCCAGCATTATATAGTGTGGGGCGTGTACTAATCTCCCTGAGCCATAAGCCAAAGCCTCAGTTTTTTGCACGCTGTGATTGGCCAAGCATGTGGGTCATAGTGCATGCTTGGCCAATCATCAGCCAGCAATGCACTGCGATGCTGCAGTGAATTATGGGACGAGACGTGCCACTCGAATTTGGAGCGAACGGTCCAAAACGTTCATAATTCGACTAACGATCGAACATACGATGTTCGAGTCGAACGTGAGTTGGACTCGAATAAGAAGCTCATCCCTAGTTGTGAGGCCAGGTAGTAGAGGTGAAGATCAGGTAACGCTAACCCCCCTCTCCCCACCGATAGCTGCAAGAGCTCTAGGGAAATTATTGAGAAAAACGGCATGGGTACCACCCCAGCCCATTACCAGGCCCTTTGGGTCTTGTATGGATATTAAGGGAAACCCCGCACCCAAATTAAAAAAGAAAAGGCGTGGGGCCCCCAGGCCCTATATACTTTGAACAGCAGTATACAGGCAGTCTAAAAAAAGACAGGGACTGTAGGTTTGTTGTTAAGTAGAATCTGTTTGTAATTTGGAAGTGGTAAATTTTTTAAGTGTAGCTCCAGCCAAAAAATCTATTTTTAAGCTTTTTGGAAAACATAAAGAAGGGTTATCACCCCTGCAACATTTGTTTTGCTGTCTGTGCCCCTGTTCAGAAGATTTCACCTCACTTTCTGTCCCAATGACAATTGGATTTAGAAAATTTGGGGTTATTAGTGAAACAAGGATTGGTGATAAAACATCAGTGGAGACACCTTTTTCCCATATTAACTCTGACAGGAGAGAATTTCCTCTCACTTCCTGTTGTCTCCCTCCGTTTGTAAGTCGGATGTTTGAAAGTAGGGGACCGATTGTATATACTATACGGCCTGCCCTATATACTCTGCAGAAAATTGGGCCTTAGGTGTTGGTGGTACCAGAACACTGTAAGCCCTCACAGCTAAAGGAACACTAAAGGTTAGTTTTTTATTAGATCAATTGATTGCTGTAAGCTAGAGCATTTAAATATCACTTACCGCGTTTTTCCTTTTGACCTCCAAAATACAGTAATCCAGGTTTGAAAATGCCATTTCCTGTCCCTCCTCTTCTTGCTTTCCACCAGCATCTGAGCTGTTTTGCATGGTGGAAAGCAGAATGTGCTCACCCCCTCCCTATGACTACAGCCCTGGGTGAAGATGCTCTCTTATCCATCACAGGCATGTAGGCTAAGCCTAATGGGAACTGTAGTTCCCATTAGGCCGTGATGTAGCAAGAATGAATGCGCACCGCAAACCAGGAAGTCAGTGAGAATAATGATTCATGAGTGACAGAGGTGAATAAAACAGCTCGATTTCAACAGGTATCAAACTAGTTATAATGCAAAACATTACTTTTTACTTTATCAGCTACTGTCAGACTTTAATTTAAGATGAAAATATTTTTGTCTTTACAACCCCTTTAATTACATGCCTGTTAAACAGGGGCAGAAAAATTGGGCTTTAGGCAGTGGCACAACACTGTAAAGCCTCACAGATACACTTGTTAAGCGCAGGAACGAGCACCGGTGCAAAATATTACAGCAAAAATTGTAATTACATACCCCTGTTAAACAGGGGCAGACAAGTTGGGCCTTAGCCACTGGTGGTGGTGCCCAGAACCAAAAATTTTCTTAGAAGCTATTAACATGAACATTGAGGAGGAATTGGATAGCCACTCAGCATAGGCAGTCTCCAAGGGATCGCACATTCATTTAAAAACATTAATCGGTTACATCAGCATCAGGTGCTTGGTAGCTGGTGATCCAAGACTGATTCATTTTTATGAAGGTGAGCCGATCAACCGAGTTGGTGGACAGGCGCACTCTGTGATCAGTTACAAAGCCTCCAGCAGCACTGAATGTGTTTCGAAAGAATGCTGGATGCAGGACAGGCCAGCAGCTCAATTGCATACTGTGCAAGCTGTGGCCAGTGATCCATCTTTAAGACCCAGTAACCCAGAGGATTTTCGGTGGGAAAGGTGTCCTAATCTGATCTTGCCCCTAGGTATTCCTGCACCATGTAAATCAAACGCTGGCGATGGTTGCTGGAACCGATCAGACCTTGGGGCTGCGGACTAAAAAATTGTCTGAACGCATTAGTCAGACGGCCACCTTCTCCACCGCTCCTTCTGTGACTAACCGAAGCCTCTGCAAGACGTTGTCCAGGACCAGGAATTTGCAACCTCCCAGTCTCCGGAAACGCATTGCACAAATCTTTCTGCAAGGTGTCCCAAAAATGTTTCATCCTCTACGATGGCTGGATAAGTTCCACAACCTTACCCTTGTAACGTGGATCAAAGAGGGTTGCCAGCCAGTAATGATCCCTCTCCTTGATACCACAAATCCAAGGGTCCTTTCACAGGCTTTGCAGGATCAGGGAGGCCATGCAGCGTAGGTTTGCTGAGGCATTCGATCCGTAGCCACCTCCTCCCAGCCACGTACAAGTCCATGGGTTTCTGGGGACTGTAAACGATCCCTTGAAGACTTCTGCTGATGCTGAGTGCTAGGCTCCACTTCCATGCTGACACAATCCTCATCCTCCTCCTCTTCCTGTGTGAGCGGCGGGACCGCAGGAATACTTTCTGGATAAAGGGGGCCTTGAGAGGTAAGGAAGTCCTCCTCTTCCTCCCTCTGTTCTGCCTCAAGTGCCTGTTTATTATTCCATGCAGCGTGTGCTCCAACAGGAAGACAAGAGGGACAGTATCACTGATGCACGCACTGTCACTGCTCACCTTCCTCGTGGCCTCCTCAAATGGTGACAGGACAGTGCATGCATCCTTGATCATTACCCATTGGCGTGGCAAAAAAAAGCCAAACTCCCCTGACCCTGTCCTGGTGCCATAGTCGCACAGGTACTGATTGATGGCCCTCTGCTGCGTGAGCAGCCACTGCAGCATTGCCAGCGTTGAGTTCCACCTGTTGGGCATGTCACAGATTAGGCGGTTCTTGGACAGGTTGCATTCCTTTTGAAGGTCACTGATGAGCACTGGCATTATATGACCGGGTCAAGTGTCCCTGTCGGATGGCGAGACGAGATTGGTGCCATTGTCGCAAACCACCATTCCTGGCTGAAGCTGGTGTGGCGTCAACCACCTCTGAGCCTGTCCCTGCAGAGCTGTCAGAATCTCTGCCCCAGTGTGGCTCCTGTCCCCTAAACAGACCAACTCAAGCACCGCATGGCATCTTTTTGCCTAAATGCTTTCGTAGCCCCTTGAACACCTACGGAGCACCACTGGTTCTGAGGACAAATCTGCACGGGAAGAGGCCATAGAGGAAGAAGTAGAGGAAGGGGTGGAGGAGAGAGATGTGGCAGAATCACCACTACCAGCATTTTGGAGGCATGGTGGCAGAACAAGCTCCAACAATACTGCACCCTGTCCTGCATCTTTCCCAGCTCCTATGAGAGTTACAGAGTGTGCTGTAAAAGAAAGGTAACGTCCCTGTCCATGCCTGCTGGACCATGAGTCAGCGGTAATATGCACCTTACCGCTGACTGCCCTGTCCACAAGGCCAAGACATTGCCTTCCACATGCTGATAGAGAGTCGGAATGAACTTCTGTGAAAAGAAATGGCATTTGGGAACCTGCCACTGAGGTACCGCACATTCCACTAATTCAAGAAAGGGGGCAGAGTCTACCAGCTAAAAAGACAGCAGTCAAAGTGCTAGCAATTTAGCCAAGCTAGCATTCAACCGCTGGGCATGTGGATGGCAACTGGGGTAGGGAAATTTGCCTGCTACAATCCGATGTTGGTGTAGCGATAGCAGATTGCCCACAAGTACTTGGGACACCTAATTCTACATCTCCATTCCTCTCAGTGCAGGTTTCTGAGAGGACTGAAGGTATAGTGGGGTTGGAGATCCCAGCTGATGAGGGGCAAGGAGCGGTCCGCCTTGTTCTTTGGTGTGGGTCTTTTAAGTACTCTTGCCAATGGACTGCATGGGAGTTCAACATATGTCTGGTCAAGCATGTGGTGCCCAGGCGGCTGCTGTTTTGGCCACGCTTGAAACGCTTCAGACATATGTTGCAAACAGCAGCGGTGCGTCTGCTGCATACATTTTAAAAACAGGCCCACACCAAATAACTTTTCAAAATATGTGTGGAGTCAGCATTGCTCTGCACATGCGGAGCTCTGCGGTGTGATGCAATAGGGAAGCTGCCCCCTAGAGGGCATCCTGCCTCATTGGAGATGTGCCTCCTCCTCTCTTCTATCAGGCACCCATGTAGAGTCAGAGACCTCATCACCCCCTCCCTCCTCATCACTGGAGCAAACCTGTCAGTATGCTGCAGCTGGGGGAACATGACTGCCAGTTTGCTGTCCCTCTTGGGCACCCATTCTCTCTGGACTCACGTTACGGCCTTCCTCAAGCTGGGTACCATTATTGGAGCCTTCAAAACGCTGCACATCCTCCTGCAGCATGTACCCGACACTGTGGTCAAACAGTTCGGGGGACTCCTCTGTGCATGATGGTGGGGCTAGGGAAGGAGTGACTGATGACATTGAGCCAATGGAAGAGGCCGCTTTGGCAGCTGCATTGGCAGCCAAAGTACTCTGAGGTTGGGTGACAGAGGATGAGGGCAGCTTGGTCATCCACTCTACCAACTCTTCTGCATGTTGTGGCTCAACATGGGCAGTTCCCCAAAAAAATGAACAAGCGTGTCCCACGGCCACCTGCTGAGGATGCACCTTGTCCAAGACCAGCACTGTTGGCTGTAGACACAGAGCCTGCTTGCCCTCTTTTAGTGGCCTGTAAGCCTCTGCCTCTCCTTGGTGGCCTTCCAGACATGCTGTAAGTTTTGATTAGCAAAACATCGCCTGAAGTTTACTAGAAAAAGTACACCAGGAATGGCCTGCAGTCAGATATAGGCTTGGCTAGACTGGATGCAGTGGATATATATATATATATATATATATATATATATATATATGTGTGTGTAGGAGACTGTATATATATTTAATGCACTGCAGCTCACTGAATCAAATCGCCTGCCTGCCTGAAAGTATATTTGAAAACGTACACCAGGAATGGCCTGCAGTCAGATATAGGCTTGGCTAGATTAGAATACAGTGGATAATGGAAATATACAAGTAGGAGACTGTGGGGTAGATTCAGGAAGCTATTACGGCGGCGTATCTCCAGATTTCAAATCTGCGTCGGTGTATCGTTACGCCGATTCTCAAAGGCAGATACGCTCCAAAAATAGGCTTCCTCCGCCGACGTAACTTGAATGCGGCGGCGTAGAATTGTGTGCAATATTATGTTGGCCGCTAGGGGCGCTTCTGTTGTTTTCGGCGGAGAATATGAATACTACCTAGATACGCCGATTCACAAACAGCCGGCGCAATTATTTACGTTAGGCTTTTTCGGCGTAAGGTTGCTCCTGCTATTAGGTGGCGCAGCCAATGTTAAGTATGGACGTCGTTCCCGCTTCGAAATTTGAATTTTTTACGTTGTTTGCGGAAGTCGTTCGCGAATAGGGCTGGACGTAATTTACGTTCACGTCGAAAGCAATGACGATTTGCGTCAGAATTTCGAGCATGCGCCGTTCGTAAAAAACGTAAGGTACGCGGGGTCAACCTAATTTAAATAAAACACGCCCCCCTCAACATCATTTGAATGACGCACGCTTACGCCGGCCCCATTTACGCTACACCGCCGTAAGTTAGGAGGCAAGTGCTTTGTGAATACAGCACTTGCCTCTCAAACTTACGGCGGTGCAGCGTAAATACGATACGCTGCGCCGCCGTACGAATGGGCGCAGCTACGTGAATCTACCCCTGTATATATATTTAATGCAATGCAGATCACTGAATCACCTGCCTGCCTGAAGTATATTTGAAAACGTACACCAGGAATGGTCTGCAGTATATAAATATATATATATATAAAAACCTGGATGTATATATATACTAAATACACTGGCCCAGATTCAAGAAGCTGTTGCGCGGCGCAATAGCTGTTTTGCTCCCGCGTAGCGAATGCCCCTGATTCAGGAACATCGCTATGCGGACTGCAGCCTAGGATATGACAGGCATAAGCCTCCTTATGCCTTCATATCTCAGGCTGCATTCTTGCGTTGTCCGCTAGGGGGCGCGGCCATTGTGATCGGCGTATAGTATGCAAATTGCATACTACCACCGATTCACAAAAGTTGCGCGGGCCCTGCGCACGCAAGGTACGGAGTTTCCGTACGGCGACTTTAGCGCAAGGTTGCTCCTGCTATAGCAGGGGCAGCCAATGCTAAAGTATAGCCGCCCTTCCCGCTCGTGAAATTTAAATTTCACGTCGTTTACGTAAGTGATTCGTGAATGGCGCTGGACGCCATTCACGTTCACTTAGAAGCAAATGACGTCCTTGCGACGTCATTTGCCGCAATGCACGTCGGGAAAGTTTCCCGACGGAGCATGCGCTGTTCGCTCGGCGCGGGAGCGCGCCTAATTTAAATGATTCCCGCCCCCGGCGGGATCATTTACATTAGGCGCCCTTGCGCAGGGCTAATTAGCATAGCGCCCACGCAATTTACGGAGCTACTGATCCGTGAATCGCGGGCAAATGGAAATATTTGCGTGGGCGCAGAGCAAACATTGTTGCCCTTTGCCCACGCAAATATTGCACGGATCTACCTGAATCTGGGCCACTGCAACCAACTGAATAATCTGCCTGCCTACTCAATCTAAAATTACACGCTCTCGGTCCACACTACATGGGGCTGACGTGCAGATAGCCTTATATAGTGTGGGGTGTGGACTTAGTCCCCCTGAGCCATAATTAGCCAAAGTCACCCAGTCTTTGGCCAATCATGGCTCTTTGCTGATGGCACTGTAATTGGGCAAAGCATGAGGGTCATAGTGCATGCTTAGCCAATCATCAGACAGCAATGCACTGCTATCTCACAGTGCATTATGGGGCACGACGCGCCGCTCTAATTTGGCGCGAATGCCCCATAATGTTCACTTTTCGACAAACAGGAGAACAAGCAATGTTTGAGTCGAACTCGTGTTCATAAAGCTCATCCCTAGTGGAGAGACACGAGACCCAGAAGAAAGGGGGGAGGGTAGAGGATGGAGAGACACAAAACCCAGCAGAAAGGGGGGAGGATAGAGGATGGAGAGACACGTGACCCAGCAGAAAGGGGGGATAGAGGATGGAGAGACACGAGACCCAGCAGAAAGGGGGGAGGATAGAGGATGGAGAGACACGAGACCCAGCAGAAAGGGGGGATAGAGGATGGAGAGACACGAGACCCAGCAGAAAGGGGGGATAGAGGATGGAGAGACACGAGACCCAGCAGAAAGGGGGAGGGTAGAGGATGGAGGGACATGAGACCCAGCAGAAAGGGGGGATAGAGGATGGAGAGACACGAGACCCAGCAGAAAGGGGGGAGGATAGAGGATGGAGAGACACGAGACCCAGCAGAAAGGGGGGAGGGTAGAGGATGGAGAGACACAAGACCCAGCAGAAAGGGGGGAGGATAGAGGATGGAGGGACATGAGACCCAGCAGAAAGGGGGATAGAGGATGGAGAGACACGAGACCCAGCAGAAAGGGGGGAGGATAGAGGATGGAGAGACACGAGACCCAGCAGAAAGGGAGGATAGAGGATGGAGAGACACGAGACCCAGCAGAAAGGGGGGAGGATAGAGGATGGAGAGACACAAGACCCAGCAGAAAGGGGGGAGGATAGAGGATGGAGAGACACGAGACCCAGCAGAAAGGGGGGAGGATAGAGGATGGAGAGACACAAGACCCAGCAGAAAGGGGGGAGGGTAGAGGATGGAAAGACACAATTTTTATTTTTATTTATGATTATTTTCAGTCAGCACACATAATGGATCACTCTTATCAATGCATTGGTGATACACATACACCGTCTGTTTCCCCTGTTATACTTCCTGCTCTGTCCATTGTTCTCTGTGGACGGCCTTTGCCACATTATACCAGGCTTCTGCTGTTTTCAGTAAGTTGTTATCTGACAAAACGTCTCGTTTGTCTTTCATTATCTTCCGCCATTCTTCCGGCTGTAGCCGGCCTCCACTCGCGGTCATCCCACATACTTTTGTCAGCTTTCGCAATCTCTTCACTCCACCCCTCCTATTCTGCCACAAGGTCAGATGCTGAAACTCCCTTTTCTGGTTTAACTGTTTTCTGTCCCATCTTCTCTTCTCTGCCAGAGCCCTCCCAACAAGAACCCAAAGTTTCTTAGTCGCTCTTTCTCTGTCCCCTCACACTCTTCTGGCTGTTACTATAGAAAAGATGCATAGAAAATGGGCATTTTACCTAATCCATCACAGAATTATCACTGATCTCTGTATTGGTGTCACTGGTGATGTCAGTTCCCAGCCGGTGTCATTAGTACTGGTGATGTCAGTGAGTGTCAGTTTCCCCCCCCCAGCATCAGTTGGTGTCAGATTGTCCGTCACACTTTGGCAGTCGCTGATCACCACCATTAGTAGTATAAATAAAAATTCCAATATATTCCATAGTTTGTAGACATTATAACTTTCACACAAACCAGTCAATATACACTTATTGGGATTTTTTTTTACCAAAAACATGGAGCAGAATAGATTTTGGCCAAAATTTATGAAGAAATTAGATTTTTTGATTTTTCTGTTGGATGCTTTATAGCGGAAAGTAAAAATATTGTTTTTGTTTTTAAATTTTAGTGTTTTTTTCTTTATATAATAAAAAATAAAAACGCAGAGGTGATCAAAAAACACCAAAATAAATCTTTATTGGTGTGAAACAATAATATAAATGTCATTTGTGTACAGCGTCACATGACTGAGCAATTACCAGGTAAAGTAGCGCAGTGTTAAATAGCAAACAATGGCCTGGGCTGGTCATGAAGGGAGGGGGATAAAACCTTCCCAAGGCTGAACTGTGTAAAGAATATATAAGTCCAACATTTCCTCTTCCTGATATGTGTCTGCTGTCTCATGTACTGGTATGAAGACGTCTCCTGTTCTCTTTGTATTGCTTCCTTTGTGTGAAATCCCTGGTGATCCTGCCACTCCTTCTACTTTCCGGGATAAGAACTGACCACACTAGGCAGGACAGCACAACATGGTCAGTTTGCTGGCTGTGCTGAGCTTGGAAGTCAACCTGCTCTCCTCCAATGATCAGACTTGTGCTTACAACCTCTCCCCTGAACAGCCATTCACTGGGAAGACCGGTGTACTGCTGTTTCTCCTATTCCAACTCTTATGCAGCTGAGAACAGAGGGAAGAAAAAGGGGAGAAAAGTACTTCTAATATATTTTATATATATACACAAATGTTTTGCCTTTCATTTCTATTTTAAACTGAATGGGTTGTATTAGAAGGTGAGGCTTCCATACACTTTCCCTTCTATCCCCCAATATCTGCTGTACTGATAAGTGTATGAGTATGATCTCAGGTATTAGTATGAAATCATGTCTGACAGAGCAAACTGAGGGCTCTACATATAGGAAATTCATTCAGCTCTTACACATATTGCTAGAATGTAATACAGTGATTTCCTATGATTGTCAGCTCCATCTTGTGGCCATAAAACGCTATTTTTCATTAAATACCTCAATCAGTAAAAATAGCACAATAACGCTTTATGGCCACTAGATGGAAATCAGTGTATGAAATAAAATACATCCAATATTCATCATGGCCGCTCACATTCATTCAACTATTTCTATTTTAAACAGACCTCTAAGTGTTTGTGAAATCTTACACTCCAAAATGTACTCAGCCAATGAGAGGTAATGACCCCATTTTTATTTTTCTACTGCTATCAATGGCCAACACGGTACAACACTTCATCCATGTCTTTGGTGATCTCTGATCTCCTTATGAACTGTTTCTTACATGATGAAGATCAGCCATGGAGTATATCTGAGGTGTATATCAGGGTGTGCTTTTTCCCCACATGAGAGCTGTGATGTCCAGCAACATTCATATACAAGACATTTCCCGCATTCACTAATACACCTCAAGGGTTGTGTGGGATCCCTGATGTACAGGAAGACAGGACTTCAGTGAGGAGCAATTCCCTCACTCAGGACAGGAATACGGCTTCTCCCCCGTGTGAGATCTCTGATGTGTGGAAAGATTGGACTTCACTGAAAAACATTTCCCGCACTCAGGACAGGAATACGGCTTCTCCCCCGTGTGAGATCTCTGATGTGTGGAAACATCGGACTTCTGTGAAAAACATTTCCCACACTCAGGACAGGAATACGGCTTCTCCCCCGTGTGAGTTCTCTGATGTGTGGAAAGATTGGACTTCACTGAAAAACATTTCCCGCACTCAGGACAGGAATACGGCTTCTCCCCTGTGTGAAATCTCCGATGTGTGGAAAGATTGGACTTATCTGAAAAACATTTCCCGCACTCAGGACAGGAATACGGCTTCTCCCCCGTGTGAGATCTCTGATGTGTGTAAAGCTTAGACTTCTCTGAAAAACATTTTCCACACTCAGGACAAGAATACGGCTTATCCCCCGTGTGAGATCTCTGATGTGTGGAAAGATGGGACTTATCTGAAAAACATTTCCCACACTCAGGACAGGAATACGGCTTATCCCCCGTGTGAGATCTCTGATGTGTGTAAACATGGGACTTCTGTGAAAAACATTTCCCACACTCAGGACAGGAATACGGCTTCTCCCCCGTGTGAGATCTTCTATGCACGTTAAGATAAGATTTAAAACGGAAACACTTCCCGCACTCAGTACAGGAAAGACTCTTCTTTGTTAGAAGGACGGCATCGTCCCGCACAGTCTGAGATTCCTCAGGATAAGAGGAATACGATGATCCAGCACCGTCCCGCACAGTCTGAGGTTCCTCAGGATAAGAGGAATACGATGATCCAGCACCGTCCCGCACAGTCTGAGGTTCCTCAGGATAAGAGGAATACAATGGTCCGGCACCGTCCCTCACAGTCTGAGGTTCCTCAGGATAAAAGGAAGACGATGGTCCGGCACCGTTCCGCACAGTCTGAGGTTCCTCAGGATAAGAGGAATACGATGGTCCGGCACCGTCCCGCACAGTCTGAGGTTCCTCAGGATAAGAGGAATACGATGGTCCATCTACACTGCGAGGTGCCGGATGGACATTTGAGGTAGTCGGGTTTTCTCCTGGACTATACTGTGTGATGTCCTCATCTTCTACTTTACAGTCTGGAGACAAAGTGAGACAATCCTCTGAGGTTTTCCTCATCTCTCGTCCATCTACTAAAATAGAAATACAAAGATTATTACTAGACATGAGCTGATTGGTTCCCCTAAACCAGGACTCCGCCCACATCAGGCAGCTTTGTCTCTGAGGATCTTACAATTCCCCCTCAAGGTAACTAGTAAATGGGTCCTCTGATCTCCTACCAGATAATTTCTTTATTCATGGACCTTAGTAAGAGCTATGACTAAGCATTAGTTGTTAATGCGAAACGCGTCAGCTGTCTATCCCACTGTATGCTGTTGTGTGCTGTGCATTTTTTCCTTTTTACAATAAAGAGCACGTCTTTTTTCAACAAGACTTTTTGGAGTGCGGCTGTCCATCCATTCTCCGACCTTAGTAAGAGAGTGAGGAAACAATGAGAACTGTCTTTTATAGGAGTGACAGTGATAAGGGGATTATAGGACGAGTGCCCCCACCCCCTCTATCACTCATTGCCATTTTCCCAACACAAGAAGTCCTGCACTTCCTTATTTAGTCCATGATTTAGTCATGAATAACAGAGGGTCTGAGCCCCACCAGAGGTCAGAGAGTGAGGATGGGGGAGAACAACCAAGATGAAGACTGGACTGATCCTGAAGACCTCCATCATTGGGTTATTGACTCCTCCCTCATTATCACTTTCTGTTTAAGGTTCCAAAGTCTGAGGATGTTATCACATTATTATCACCATGTAAAAGTCTGTGCTCCAATCAAATCATCAGATATAAAATGTCCAGCTGGTAGGAAATGGGTGTAACAAAAGAGAATATATATTAGCCCGGATTCACAAAGCACTTACGCCAACGTAAATCACGTTACGCCGACATAGTGCGTATGTGTGTACGCCGGCGCACAAATATGGGCTGGACGCATGTTGCTTCTCCCATTGATCAGGCATTCAAATATGCAAATGAGGGAAATTACGGCGATTCACGAACGTGAGTGCGCCCGACGCATGGTACGCGAGGTGCGCGTAAGTTGTACGTCCGGCACAAAGTTATTCCCCATAAAGGAGGTGCAACCCGGCAACAGACGTGCACAGGTCAGATGGAGAGCAGCTGCAGCAGTGCCGTTAGGGACCAGCAGAGCAACCACACTTGCAGGACAACACATCTGTATGCCAACATGCCATGGTCATAGCACTACTGCGTCCACAGGCACGGAGGAGGGCACAGGAGAGGATATACCAAACGCGCATGAACGTCTTTGGCATGGGGAATCGGAGGTGTATCGCATCTTCAGATTCAGCCCTGATGCCATCCTGGAATTAGCCACAGCCCAGCATGATGACATCACCAGCCAGACGGGACACTCACATGCAGTGCAGCCACTAGTCAAGGTATTGGCAACACTCCATTTCCTCGCCAGCCCTAGACCTCCTCTGTAACTCAAAACATGTAACCAGTAAAAAAAATGAAAGCGTCGCCTGTGGGGATTTTTATGTAGCGAAGTTTGGCGCCATTCCAGTGTGTGCAATTTTGAAGGGTGATATGTTGGGTATCTATTTACTCGGCGTAACTTCATCTTTCACATTATGCAAAATCATTGGGCTAACTTTACTTGATTTTTTTTTAAGCACAAAGCCATTTTTTTTTCTGAAAACAGCATTCGAAAAATTGCTGCACAAATACTGTGCGAGATAAAAAGTTGCAACGACCGCCATTGTATTCTCTAGGGCAGTGATGGCAAACCTTGGCAGATGCACTCTGCAGTGTAGTTGAGCATCATGGGAAATGTAGTTCCAAAACATCTGGGGTGCCAAGGTTCGCCATCACTGCTCTAGGGTCTTTGCTTAAAAACATGTATAATGTTTTGGGGTTCTATGTAATTTTCTAGCAAATAAATTATGATTTTTACATGTAGGAGAGAAATGTCAGAACTGGTCTGGGTGCTCCAGAATGCCTGAAGGTGCTCCCTGCATGTTGGGCCTCTGTATGTGGCCACGCTGTGTAAAAGTCTCACACATGTGAAGGTGCTCCCTGCATGTTGGGCCTCTGTATGTGGCCACGCTGTGTAAAAGTCTCACACATGTGAAGGTGCTCCCTGCATGTTGGGCCTCTGTATGTGGTCACGCTGTGTAGAAGTCTCACACATGTGAAGGTGCTCCCTGCATGTTGGGCCTCTGTATGTGGTCACGCTGTGTAAAAGTCTCACACATGTGGTATCACCATACTCAGGAGGAATAGCAGAATGTGTTTTGGGGTGTAATTTGTGGAATGCATATGCTGTGTGTGAGAAATAACCTGCTAATATGACAATTTTGTGAAGAAAATAAAATCTTGATTTTTGCAAAGAATTGTGGGAAGAAATTACAACTTCAAAAAACTCACCATGCCTCTTTCTAAATACCTTGGAATGTCTTCTTTCCAAAAAGGGGTCATTTGGGGGGTATTTTGTACTTTTCTGGCATGTTAGGGTCACAAAAAATGAGATAGGCCGTCAGTACTTCAGGTGTGATCAATTTTCAGATATTGGCACCACAGCTTGTGGACTCTATAACTTTCACAAAGACCAAATAATATCCACCAATTTATACTTATTTTTTACCAAAGATGTGTAGCAGTATACATTGTTGCCAAGATGTATGAAGAAAAATTACAAATTTGCTAAATTTTATAAAAGAAATGAAGAAAATGTATTATTTTTACTTTTATAGTGCAAAAAATAAAAAACCCAATGGTGATTAAATATCACCAAAAGAAAGCTCTATTTGTGTGGAAAAATAAGGACAAAAAAAGCTGAAAATTGGTCTGGTTAGGAAGGGGGTTTAAGTGGTTAATGACCCACCTGTGCCAATCTCTGTAGGAGTGTCCTCCTCTATAAATGTCCCCGTTATTCCATCCTCCTCCATAGACTGTTGATCATCCCTCACATACGTCTCTTCTTCTTCTGATTTCACCTCAAATTCTATATCGATTGGATCTCCACTCTAAACCAAGAGAATGAGAGAAGATATAAGCTGTATTATTGTGACATCACATAAAAAATCCACACATTGGGGTAGATTCACGTAGATCCGCGTATCTTTGCGGCGGCGTAACGTATCCGATTTACGTTACGCCTCCGCAACTTAGACGGGCAAGTGCTGTATTATCAAACCACTTGCTCCGTAAGTTGCGGCGGCGTAGCGTAAATCGGCCGGTGTAAGCCCGCCTAATTCAAATGTGGGACAGGGGGGCGTGTTTTATGTTAATGTTCTGTGACCCAACGTGATTGACGTTTTTCCCGAACAGCGCATGCGCCGTCCGTGGAATTTCCCAGTGTGCATTGCTCCTAATACGCCGCAAGAACGTCATTGGTTTTGACGTGAACGTAAATGACGTCCAGCCCCATTCACGGACGACTTACGCAAACGACGTTACTTTTTCAAATTTCCACGCAGGAACGACGGCCATACTTAACATTGGTACGCCGCACTTACGCCACTATATAGCAGGGGCAACTATACGCCGGGAAAAGCCTAACGTAAACGGCGTAACTGTACTGCGTCGGCCGGGAGTACGTTCGTGAATTCACGTATCTAGCTCATTTATATATTTTGACGCGTAAATCAGCGTACACGCCCCTAGCGGCCAGCGTAAATATGCAGTTACGATCCGACGGCGTAAGAGATTTGCGCCTGTCGGAGCTAAGGGAAATCTATGCGTAATTGATTCTATGAATCAGGCGCATAGATACGACGGCGCAACTCAGAGATACGACGGCGTATCTGGAGATACGCCGTCGTATCTCCACTGAGAATCTGGCCCATTGTTTCCACAAGTCCATGTTCCATCCCACCAACCTTTAAATAAGGAGGGATGGTGTGACCTTCCTGTGTGGAATCCCGGGAATACAGAGAATGGGGACATCTCTCTGGTGGGTTTCTGTAGCTGGATGACTCCACCACGGTGTCCTGGTACAGATCTTTGTGTTCCTTTAGAGACTCTGACTCCTCCATCACCCCATCCTCATCATCCTCCTCTTTTAGCTCTTCTTTAACCTCAACTTTAGGATCTCTCAGGTTTCCACTCTGAATATAGAATAAAAATGGCATCAATTGTAACAATGCAGATAATGTACAGATCCTAATGATACTATCAGTGATTGTTCCTCATCTACCTGATGATGGTGGGGGATGGTGTGACCTTCCTGTGTGGAATCCCGGGAATACAGAGGACGGGGACATCTCTCTGGTGGGTTCCCATTACTGGATCCATCTGTAGGAAACACACACACTGACTGAATACATTGTTTCTACGTGTTTATCAGATGATGGGGGATCTAGGTGGAGCCTCCGTACTGCTCTCTCCTTTACAATAAAGTCTCCTCTTACCCGGTGATGTGAGGGGCGGCTGATTGTCCATCATGACGTCCTTGTAGAGATCCTTGTGTCCTTCTAAATACTCCCACTCCTCCATGGAGAAATAGACAGTGACATCCTGACACCTTATAGGAACCTGACACACACAATGATACAGTCACCATCCAGACACATCCCTTGTCTGTTACTGGATAATATCCCAGAATTCCCGGCACCGCTCACCTCTCCTCCATCATCTCTCTGGTGACTTCTAGAATCTTCTTTGTATTTCTCTTTTCTATCAGGGAGGGAGGTGGAGGTAATGTGATGGTCATATGATCTCCAGACTTCACAGGAGGAAAACTCTAGATCTGAACACAAATAGTAAAATAAATCAATGTTCCCAGAATCCTCCTCACCTCACCATTCAGGTCTCCATTTTATCAAAGCCCCACTTCAGACTGAGATATAATTTACCCACACAGGACCCCCACACTATGCAGGTTAAAAGCTTGTAGCAGGTATTCAGATGCCATTACATACAATGCAGGACCAATACTCTCACATTCCAAGTGAGGATGCCAAGGGTCCGCCCACATCCTAAGAGCACCAGAAAAAAAGCCAGATAGATGGACATTAGGAGGAGGAGCTGTGAGGTCAGTGTGATGTCATAGGACATATAGGCTCTGAATGGAGGGACATTCGGATGTGGAGATTTGAGGGGTCCTCTATATGAGGCTCCTGTGCAAACCAAATCATTGTTCCTAGGTGCGTCCTACCTCTCCTAAACTGAAGAGTGAACTTTGACCTTTACCATACAGAAATCCTTCAGGAATCTGTGAATGTAATGCCCTTGTGTGATCAGGTGACGTGTGGAGGAACCGAGTGTACACACCAGACAATTTTCTCCGGAGCTCCTAATGGTGGGGATGGATTTTGCTGAGTGCTGGTGCCAAGTTTCCACCCCCCAGGGTGACCGCAGGTGTAGAGAAAAGCTGTGTAAGAGGATATGGAGGAGAGATGAGGAGGAGATCCAGGAATCAGGATAAAGGTCAGGACAAGCAACAGACGAGCGCATCCAAGAGATGAAGCCGGTGGCACTACACAGAAAATCAATCCAAGGAAACAACAGGCAGGACGAGGAATAGCAAGAAGGAGCTCAGAGACAAATGAGAATATCGCTCAGCCAATGGGAGATTATCTCAGCATGGCTTACATAATGAAGGAGATGAGGGGGAGGGGAGGAAGTCAGGCTTGACAAATTTGCTTTGAATCTAGGAGCCAGCTAAAAAAAAATGGATATTGTTTTTATTTTTAGAGCAGTGTGGGTTGTCAGCATCCGGGGCCGGGCAAGTAATGTGTGAGTAATCTGTGAGGTGCAGAATGTAGGACATGGCGTACAGGGTGCAGAATGCAGGACATGAGGTGCAGAATGCAGGACATGGGGTGCAGGGTACCGAAGAAGGATGTAGGTCACTGCAGGGATGCAAAATGCAGGACATGGGGTGCAGAGTACCGGAGAAGGGTGTAGGTAGTCACAGGACATGGGAGCAGAACGCAGGACATGGGATGCAGTGGAGGGGTACAGGGTAGAGCAGGGGTGCCCAACCTTTTGAAGAGCGAGGGCCACTTAAGCCACTTGGTAACTGGTCATGGGCCACAATAAACGACGGAGTGGGTGGATGGCATGTCCGTGTCTGGGCTGCATATGCAGATCGGATTGGAGGTAGGACATGAGTCGGTTTATGTCTGACACTATTTAGAGGTGAATGGAGGGTCCAATTGATTGGACTGTCGGATTGACCGTGTGAAAGGGGCCCAAGGCTGCTTTTACTCTGATGCGCTGCGGTTTACCTGCACCACGGGTGCAAAGTAGTGTACCTTTGGCTTTCCTGCACTTTGCAATAGACTTCTATTATATTCTGCAGGTTTGGCGCACTTTCAGAAAGCTCACAAAACTCGCAGGTAATAACAGAAGTCTATGATAGCTCAGTGCAGGTAAACCGCTCTGCACCTGCAAATCAGTTTGAAAGCAGCCCAGTAAACACTGCAGAACAGATATGCTCATATATACACACACTGGGCTAGATTCAGATAGGTTAGCGGATCTTTAGATCCGCGTAACCTATCTGATTTACGATCCGCCGGCGCAAGTTTTTGAGGCAAGTGCTGTATTCAGAAAGCACTTGCCTCTAAAGTTGCGCCGGCGGGTCGTAAATACCCCGGCGGAATTCAAATTCCGCGGCTAGGGGGCGTGTAGAATTTAAATCAGGCGCGTCCCTGCGCCGAACGAACTGCGCATGCGCCGTCCCCTAAATTTCCCAGCGTGCTTGCTCCAAATTACGTCGCTAGGACGTCATTGGTTTCGACGTGAACGTAAATTACGTCCATCCGTATTCGCGACCGACTCACACAAACAACGTAAAAAATTCAAAATTAGACTCGGGAACGACGGCCATACTTAACATAGGATACGCCGCATATAGCAGGGGTAACTATCAGCCGGAAAAAGCCGAACGCAAACGACGTAAAAAAAAGCGCTGGGTGGGCGTTCGTTTCTGAATCGGTGGAAATCCTCATTTGCATATTCATGAAA
Organism: Rana temporaria; assembly: GCF_905171775.1. Lineage (NCBI taxonomy): Eukaryota > Metazoa > Chordata > Amphibia > Anura > Ranidae > Rana > Rana temporaria. Next base: position 3,760,485 of record NC_053492.1, on the reverse strand, counting down.
AAAACGAAACGCCACCTAGCGGCCGGCCTGCCTGGAATTGCAGCCTAAGATCCGACGGTGTAAGTCACTTACACCTGTCGGATCTTAGGGAGATCTATGCGGAACCTGATTCTATGAATCAGGTGCATAGACTCGACCGACGGAACTCAGAGATACGACGGCGTATCAGGAGATACACCGTCGTATCTCTTTGTGAATCTGGCCCCTTGTGTACATAAAGCAGCATGTCCCTCCCTGGCTGGTCTCTTAGCTAGCTGCTTTGCAGGCTTGTCCTGGTTACTACTGTAAGGACTCTGTAGTCCTGTTTCTCAGCACCTTGTGGGGATCTTTGTGGAAGTGCCGAGGCGGCGCCATGTTGGAGATTTGGTCCCGCTCCTTCCTCTCTGTTCTGCCGGAGGGCTTTGCAGGGACACAGGCACTGTGGGGGGAAGCAGGAGCCGATGGTGACAGTAATGCGGCCACAGAACACAGAAAGATCAGCAGCGGTAGATCAGTGAGATGAGTCCTATCATGCCGCTGTCCTGCCCAGTCCTCCCCTGACTTCACAGGTCGGGTGCCTCCTCCCCCTGCCGCCTGGCCCCGCTCCGAGCCACATTCCTGTCTGAATAATGTGCCCGGGTTTTAGGCAGAAACATTATTCAGACCAACAGTGAGAATGGGCTGACAAGAGCCCAGGACGCCATTTCTAGTCACCATGGTGACCTGGGATTTGTGCCCTGACTTCAGGTGACCATAGATACATGGAAATTCAGCTGGTTTAGCAGGGATCGGTCACATTTCCATCCATGTGTGGTCACTGCCGGATAAAAGTCACTTGATCAGCGGCTGCAGACAACAGCTTCATCACTGATCCGTGTATTCTGAGAGCGGTGGAGCGCCCCCATTGACAGAGTACAATAGTGCAGCGGGAGGATTCCCCCATTCCCCTCCAATGTCATGATGAGGGGAATGGTCAACTAATTCCACCCTGAAGTGGTTAATGAAGGTTTCCACACTATATATGTGAGTATCATCATCTGCTGGAGATAAAAGACGTCACAGTGACTATGGAGGAAGAGGACGGACATGACGGGGTTACTGGGTGTAAATAGAAAATAAGATCTTATTACCTCCTCTGCTACTGATTCCAGCAATGTCTCCTCTCTACCTTCCGACTCACCTCTCACCCGAAACTTCCTGTTTGTATCTGACATCACTTCCTGTCCTCCATAGAGACTTCCTGTATGCCACCTTGTGGAGTTCAGAGGAACTGCAGCCCAGAGAAACATCTCGTCGTGTGAACACGGCCTTGTGCTGTGTGTATGTACTGTATATCCTTATAGATGGGTCATCTCCACTCCCACCAAGGGGGATAGAAATATATTACTGCTCGGGGGAGGGGAGACATTTTGGACCCTTTGATTTTGCAGTAAAATTGATGTCAGATTTAGTCATGTAGAACATCTGCTATATGGATACAAACAGTGGCGTAACCGTAGTTATGGGTGCCCGGGGCAGAAATATTTTTTCCGCCCCCCCCCCCCCCCTTATATAAACATCCACTCTGGCCCTCCAGGAGGATTACCAATAATAACACATCCAGGAATCCCCCGTGCACGGGAATCACACTGCCCGCTGCACCCCCCGCTACAGGGATCTGCCAGGAATCCTCCGATCCGCTTATGATGGAAGCAGTGAGGATCCGGCCTGCACAAATACATATGATTAGCACTGACACAGGGGAATGCGGGGCCAGCCAGCGTAGTTGCCATGACTACAGCGCGACCCGTCTACACCAGCGGCCTGGCAGTGCTGGGGGGGCAGCAGGCCGGGCTCCTCCGTCTCCCCCAAGTTTGGTTCCAGCCATCAGCTGCCGGGCCGCCATCTTTATTTTTGCTGCCTACAAGCTGAGGAGGAGGGGGAGACACCGAGAGAGCTGTCATAGAGAAGTTACTGCCAGAATGTATTTTGGGGTGCAATTCCACATATAACCATGGCATGTGTGAGAAATATATCATTTAGTGACAACTTTGTGCAAAAACAAAATCAGTTTGTCATATTCCCGCAACTTGTGTCAAAATATAAAATATTCCATGGACTCGACATGCCTCTCAGCAAATAGCTTGGGGTGTCTACTTTCCAAAATGGGGTCATTTGGGGGGGTTTTGTGCTATTTTGGCATTTTATGGCCTTCGAAACTGTGATAGGTAGTGAGGAGTGAAATCAAAAATTTGCGCCCTTAGAAATGCTGAAGGCGGTGATTGGTTTTCGGGGTCCCGTACTTGGCTAGGCTCCCAAAAAGTCCCAAACATGTGGTATCCCCGTACTCAGGAGAAGCAGCAGAATGTATTTTGGGGTGCAATTCCACATATAACCATGGCATGTGTGAGCAATTTATCATTTAGTGACAATTTTTTTATTTTTTTGTCATTATTCAATCACTTTGGACAAAAAAAAAAAAAAAATCAATGGACTCAACATGCCTCTCAGCAGTTTCCTTGGGGTGTCTTCTTTCCAAAATGGGGTAATTTGGGTTTTTTTTGTGCTATTTTTGCATTTTATGGCCTTCAAAACTGTGATAGGTAGTGAGGAGTGAAATCAAAAATTTACACCCTTAGAAAGCCTGAAGGCGGTGATTGGTTTTCGGGGTCCCGTATGCGGCTAGGCTCCCAAAAAGTCTCACAATGTGGTATCCTCGTACTCAGGAGAAGCAGCAGAATGTATTTTGGGGTGCAATTCCACATATAACCATGGCATGTGTGAGCAATATATAATTTTTTTTTTTTTGTCATTATTCAATCACTTGGGACAAAAAAAAATATTCACTGGACTCAACATGCCTCTCAGCAGTTTCCTTGGGGTGTCTACTTTTCAAAATTGGGTCATTTGGGGGGGTTTTGTACTGCCCTGCCATTTTAGCACCTCAAGAAATGAGAGCTGTGTAAATTCCAGAAAATGTATCCTAGTTTGTAGACGCTATCATTTTTGCGAAAACCAATAAATATACCCTAATTGCGATTTTTTTTTACTAAAGACATGTGGCTGAATACATTTTGGTCTAAATGTTTGACTAAAATTTAGTTTATTCGATATTTTTTACTTTTTGTTATAAGAAAAATATTTTTTTTTCAAAATTTACGTTTTTTTTTCGTTTATATCGCAAAAAATAAAAATCGCAGAGGCAATCAAATACCATTAAAAGAAAGCTCTATTTGTGAGAAGAAAAGGACGCAAGTTTCATTTCGTTACAACATTGTATGACCGCGCAATTACCAGTTAAAGCAGCGCAGTGCCAAATTGTAAAAACACCTTGGGTCTTTTAGCAGCATATTGGTCCGGTCCTTAAGTGGTTAATGTCATTAAAAACGATCGTGTGTGGGTTCCAGAGCATTTTTCACGATCTAAAAAATGGGCACATGTTTTTTTTCGAACATGCTCTATTTTTTCACAACGTTTTTAACGTTGTCGTTTTTCAGGTTGTAAAAAATGGTCGTGTGTAGGCTTTAACGATGTGAAAAAAACGCACATCTTTATAAGCAAGTTATGAGACGGGAGCGCTCGTTCTGGTAAAACTACCGTTCGTAATGGTGATAGCACATTCATCACGCTGTAAAAGACAGAAAAGCGCGAATCGTCTTTTACTAACTTGAAATCAGCTCAAGCAGCACAAAGGGTGGCACCATCCGAATGGAACTTCCCTTTATAGTGCCATTGTACGTTTTGTACATCACGATCGTGTGTAGGCAAGGACGTTTTAATGATCGAGTTAAAAAAAAACGTTTTTTCTAGACCCCTAAAAACGTAATTTTTTAGACCCCGAAAAACGGTTGTGCGTACGTGACATTAGAGTTTCGTCAGAGCTCTCTTACTGATAGAATTTCCCCCGAAGGAGCAAAGAGGGAGATATGAAGAAGGTATGCCGGCTTACATTGGGCTCCCAGTAAACAGAACCGGTCTTCAACTCTCTGAGGTTTCAGCAAACAAAAAGTCCATATATGACCTATCACAGTATACAAGAGAGACTCTTCTGCCGGCTTTGGTGGAGCTCTTTAGGTTGGTGCACAGAGTAGATGTCATCCCTGTGAATGAGGAATATCACTGAAATAAATATGAGGTGGATTTGGATTTCCCCAATTAATTATAAATATGTATGATCTTGTCTATTCCTATAGTCTATCAGAGCTCTGATAAGGATAATGGTGGTGATATAATAATAAGGTTAGCTATAGAAATAAACACAATGCTCAAATAAGCAAAGGTCACATTTATTGACAAATAAATCAGAAATACGAACATAAAAGAATACTACAGAGCATATAAAACACAAAGTGCATAGATGATACTTTATATAAGGTCGTCCTCAGTATTCGGTGTCTCTCGGCTGAGCTCAATGGGAAAAGAGAGAGACTCATCATTTCCCTCACTTTTTAAATCCCACTTAGACACAACCCACACACACACCCCCTGCCCGCCCATGTAGTCCTCTGTCCAATGAGAAGCTATAAGAGGCGGTTCTTCCTGAAAGGGTCATGAAAAAGCCCCCCTTGTGTTTTACAATCTAATACACAAATTGATTTTAAAGCTCTAATTTTTCTGATCAAGTAAATAAATATATATTGTTATTTAAGAAGTGAATTTGTGTTGCTATGGCAACCAGGCATAGGGAAGTGACGTGTGTGTCATAAGATGGTCTGCATTTATATCTGTCTAGGTGACATAATATAATGTGACATAATGAGTTTGCTTGGATACAAAGATGTAACAAGTTAATAATATTGTGACGTTATGATTGGTTGAATGTATGATAAAAGGAAAGGTGTCATTTGAATATGTACCCCTTATTGGTGGACGATGGTCGGTAACGCCCACCTTTCATTCATATTTAACACCCTGTCGGGGATAATAAAAGTTAACAGTGTATGAATCATGTATGAAGCAAGTATCTTTTTACTGCACCATGAAGTTTTTTTTTTCTTTTCTAACACTTCACCGATTGCCTACTGAATTCCCCTTTCTGCTGAGAGGAGATCCATCGTGAAGGTCCCAGGACCACAACCAAAAGCTGTTCTCCACCGCGGATTGACTTCCAAGTTTGGAGCCAGATGAGTCACCCTGTATGTGCTGAGCCCATTTGATCTTTATTCCGGTAAGCTGCCATCTTATCGATTTAAGAGAAGTGTTTAGTTCTGAAGACCTGTTGTGGATATCTACAAACCAGTTGCCAGAGTGTTGCATGATTTACGGACTTCATTCCCCTGTTTTTGCTACCCTTTTGGACTGTCACCTTGGTTCATTCAGTACACCCCCTCATTCTTGAATGACCATCTATTATGATCCTTGAGGGTTAGATGTAATGCGGTGTATTTCTGATCTGATCACCTTTTCAGTATTTTAGGAATCACCTTTAATTTTATCATTATTTTTATTTCTACAGTTATTTTTATATCTGTTTGTATATAATATATACCATTGATTTGGGTTCACAGTCGCAGAGATCTCTGACCTTCAGGTTGCGCATTAACAAATATATTTTTTCACACTAGCACTTAGTTCTCTATTCGAACTATTATTTAATTGCAGCACCTTTTTCACATCCCTTTTTATTCATTTATGTTTCATACCATCTTCACATAATCTGTGTGTCTGATTAACCACACCTGTGGTGTGTGCGCTGGACTCCCACATCTAGCACCACCACACAACACACTTTCATTGTTGGGTTAGCGCGGTTTTACTCCTTTTTACAAACTGTCTATTGAAGTTGATAGACGCTGTGTGGCACTTGAGTGGGCCACTGATATGGATAGGCCACCGCACAATTTGGACTACAACATCTGTGTCCCTATGTGGCAGCCTGTATTGCAGGAATTCTAGACTAAAAATAACTAACAACTACATCTGAACTTGTACTGTGCGATGGTGTGGTACGGGTTAGGAACCCTCTCACCCAGTCCTGGAGAGTAGCGGTGCAGAACTATGGCCCTGTTGCTCGAGGGCCTCCTTTCCTCCTGCAGAGATAGTGGTGCTGCTGGCAATGACCCAGTCTACCTGCAGGCAGGACCAACTATCCTGCTCCTCACTACGATCAGCGCTCTGGGAACTCTCTTCTGGGCTCTCCGGTTCAGTCAGATCCAGTCTGAGGCCTACTGGATCGGCACTCTGCTCTCCCACACATCCTCCCCTCTCACAGTCTCCTTTCTTATGCCATAATTCCCTGGGCTTTTCTTTATATATGCTCCCTCCCCTTCTGCTCTCTTCTGGGAAATGTAGTCTGTTTCAGTATGTCCGGGAAGAGAAGTCCTACTATCAGCACACAAGTTCAAGAATCCTTTGCTTTACTACAGGGGTCTCAAACTCAAATTACCTGAGGGCCACAAGACAAGTTTTCATATGCCATGGGGGGCCGCATGCAAACTTCAAAAACAACAGTACTGGTGTCAGCGAACACATTATTAACCCCCAGCACTGGTGTCAGCGAGCGCATTATTACCACCAGCACTGGTGTAAGTCAGGGTTTGACAAATTTGCTTGGAATCTAGGAGCCAGCTAAAAAAGTTAGGAGCCAGAAAACGCACCCCGTCCCGACGAGCTTGCGCGCAGAAGCGAACACATACGTGAGCAGCACCCGCATATGTAAACGGTGTTCAAACCACACATGTGAGGTATCGCCGCGATTGGTAGAGTGAGAGCAATAATTCTAGCTCCTCTGTAACTTAAAACATGCAACCTGTAGATTTTTTTAAACGTCGCCTATGAAGATTTTAAAGGGTAAAAAAGTTTGTCGGCATTCCACAAGCGGACACAATTTTGAAGCGTGACATGTTGGGTATGAATTTACTCGGCGTAACATTATCTTTCATAATATTAAAAAAAATGGGGATAACTTTACTGTTGTCTTATTTTTTAATTAAAAGAAGTGTAATTTTTTCCCAAAAAAGTGCGCTTGTAAGACCGCTGCGCAAATACGGCGTAACAGAAAGTATTGCAACGATCGCTATTTTATTCTCTAGGGTGTTAGGTTAAAAATATATATAATGTTTGGGGGTTCTAATTAGAGGGAAGAATATGGCAGTGAAAATAGTGTAAAATGACATTAGAATTGCTGTTTAACTTGTAATGCTTAACTTGTAATACCAACGGCCACCACCAGATGGCGCCAGCTCACATCTGGTGGTAATAACTTGTAATACCAACGGCTCACCACCAGATGGCGCCAGCTCAAAAAAAAAAATGATTTTATTTTTTTGCTCCCCTCACTTCCACCCTGCCTGAGGGCCATTTATAACTGGTCCGCGGGCCGCAAATGGCCCGCGGGCCGGTACTTTGAGACCACTGCTTTACTATATTGAAATCTGTTATAACTAACCTGAATAACACTGTCATCTTGTGGTTAATTAACAGTTAGCAATCAATACCAGTGCTGTATGTTACAGAAAGGTAATGACTCCATTTTTATTGTTCTACTGCTATCAATGGCCAACACAATACAACACTTCATCCATGTCTTTGGTGATCTCTGATCTCCTTATGAACTATTTCTTACATGAGGAAGATCAGCTATAGAGTATATCTAAGGTGTATATCAGGGTGTGCTTCTTCCCCACATGAGAGCTGTGATGTCGAGCAACATTCACGTAAAATACATTTCCCACACTCCATTCACTAGTACATCTCGAGAGTGGTGTGGGATCTCTGATATATCGAAAGACAGGACTTCAGTGTAGAATAATTCCCTCACTCAGGACAGGAAAGTGGCTTCTCCCCCACATGACATCTTTGATGTTTGGAAAGATTGGACTTCTGTGAAAAACATTTCCCACACTCAGGACAGGAATAAGGCTTCTCCCCCGTGTGAGATCTCTGATGTCTGAAAAGAGTGGACATGTCTGAAAAACATTTTCCGCACTCAGGACAGCAATACGGTTTCTCCCCCGTGTGAGATCGCTGATGTGTGTCAAGATGGGACTTCCGTGAAAAACATTTCCCGCACTCAGGACAGGAAAAAGGCTTCTCCCCCGTGTGAGATCTCTGATGTGTGTAAAGACTGGACTTTTGTGAAAAACATTTTCCACACTCAAAACAGGAAAGTGGCTTCTCTCCTGGGTGAGAGCTCTGATGTCTGGAAAGACTGGACTTATCTGAAAAACATTTCCCACATTCTGGACAAGAAAAAGGCTTCTCCCCTGTGTGAGACCGCTGATGTGTGTCAAGATGGGACTTCCGTGAAAAACATTTTCCGCACTCAGGACAGGAAAAAGGCTTCTCCCCCGTGTGAGATCTCTGATGTGTGTAAAGACTGGACTTTTGTGAAAAACATTTTCCACACTCAAGACAGGAAAGTGGCTTCACCCCTGGATGAGAGCTCTGATGTCTGGAAAAACTGGACTTATCTGAAAAACATTTCCCACATTCCAGACAGAAAAAAGGCTTCTCCCCCGTGTGAGATCGCTGATGTGTGTCAAGATGGGACTTCTGTGAAAAACATTTCCCACACTCAGGACAGGAATACGGCTTCTCCCCCGTGTGAGATCTCTGATGTTTGTAAAGATGAGACTTCACTAAAAAACATTTCCCGCACTCAGGGCAGGAATATGGCTTCTCCCCTGTGTGAGATCTTTTATGAACATTAAGATTGGATTTAGAATGGAAACACTTCCCGCACTCAGTACAGGAATACGGCTTCTCCCCTGTGTGAGATCTTATGTGTTCATTAAGATGGCATTTATAACGGAAGCACTTCCCGCACTCAGTACAGGAAAACCTCTTCTCTGTTGGAAGGATGGCACCATCCCTCACCGTCTGAGGTTCCTCAGGATAAGAGGAATACGATGGTCCATCTACACTGTGTGGTGCCGGATGGACATTTGAGGTAGTCAGGTTTTCTCCTGGACTATACTGTGTGATGTCCTCATCTTCTACTTTACAGTCTGGAGGCAAAGAGAGACAATCCTCTGAGGTTTTCCTCATCTCCCGTCCATCTACTATAATAGAAATAAAAAGATTATTACTAGACATGAGAAGATTGGTTCCCCTAAACCATGACCGCCCACATCAGGCAGCTTTGTCTCTGAGGATCTTACAATTCCCCCCTCAAGGTAACAAGTAAATTGGTCCTCTGATCTCCTACCAGATCATTTCTTTATTCATGGACCTTAGTCAGAGAGTGAGGAAACAACGAGAACTGTCTTTTATAGGAGTGACAGTGATGAGGGGATTATAGGATGAGTGTCCCACCCCCCTCTATAACTCATTATTAGGGTTGCACCGATACTTGTACTCCGGCAAATGCTCCTGATGCTTCACCCGATAGCTTTGCATGCAGACTGGCTCCCGGAAAACAGTGGGCGGAGTGGAGCGCAGGTACTGGCACAGTGAGAGCGAGTCCTTGTAGTGGAAGGTAAGCTTATGAGGCAGGGGTGTGGGTCGCAGCCGCATGTGCCACCCATCAACATCTGTGACTCGGGCCATCAGAATCAATGGAAGTGACAGCCCGAGTCTCTGTCAGAGACTGTACACTGTGACTCCCATCTTGGTAAACCCTGCACTCAACCTCAGTAGCTTGCAGTCACAAGGCGGCAGCGGACATCTTGTTCCACCCAGCCCATATAGTTCACTAACTATATAGGCTGGGTGGAACAAGATGTCTGCTGCTGCATTCTGACTAGGCTTACTGGGGCTGAGTGCAGGGTGCATCAAGATGGGCTCTTGTATACTCACTCTTTTATCGATTTTAATTTTATCATGCCATGCTGCCAGCAATTATTAGTGCTGCATTTCAGTGCCACTAACTACTAAACTGTTCCACCTATCATTGCCCATAAGTGCCACCTATCAAGCTGCAAATCAGAGCCTATCAGTCAGTGCCACATACTAGTGCCCATAAGTACCACCCATCAGTGACACATATCAGTGCCCATCAGTAAGTGCCAGCCATCAGTGCCACATATTATTGTCCATCAGTCAGTGCTGAAAATCAGTGCCACATATATCATTAGTCTGTATTGTGCTTTGAAAACTGTCACATGACATTAAAAAAAGTATTGGTAATCGGTATTGGTGAGTACTAAAAAGTATCGGTACTTGTACACTCTTAATAAAGTGGTATCGGTGCAACCATAATCATTACCATCTTACCAGTCCTGCACTTCCTTATTTAATCCATGATTTAGTCATGAATGGGGATGAGCTTCGAGTTCGAGTCAAATTCATGTTCCACTTGAAAATTGCCTGTTCGCTGAACAGCGAACAATTTGAGGTGTTCGCGCCAAATTCGAAAAACCGCAAAAAAACCTGGAAAAGTCTATGGGAGAAATCTATAGTGCTAATTTTAAAGGCTTATATGCAAGTTATTGTCCTAAAAAGTGTTTGAGGTCCCGGGTCCTGCCCCAGGGGACATGTATCAATGCAAAAAAAAGTATTAAAAAAAGGCCGTTTTTTCAGGAGCAGCGATTTTAATAATGCTTAAAGTGATACAATAAAAGTGAAATAGTCCTTTAAATTTCGTACCTGGGCGGTGTGTAAAGTATGCCTGTAAAGCAGCGCTTGTTTCCCGCGCTTAGATCTGTCCCTGCACAAAGTGTAATTTCTGAAGGATAAAAAGTCATTTAAAATCACTGTCCCCCAAAAAAATGCAGTTATTAAAACTTTTTTGCATTGATACATGTCCCCAGGGGCAGGACCCGGGTCCCCAAACACTTTTTATGACAATAACTTGCATATTGGCCTCTAAAATTAGCACTTTAGATTTCAAACGTTCGAGTCCCATAGACTTTAATGGGGTTCTAAAGTTCACACAAACTTTTGGTCTGTTCACAGGTTCTGGTGCGAACCGAATAGGGGGGGTGTTCGACTCATCCCTAGTCATGAATAACAGCGGGGCTGAGCCCCACCAGAGGTCAGAGAGTGAGGATGGGGGGAAAAAAACCAAGATGAAAACTGGACTGATCCTGAAAACCACCATCATTGGGTTATTGACTCCTCCCTCATTATCACTTTCTGTTTAAGGTTCCAAAGTTTTAGGATATTATCACATTATTATCAACATGTAAAAGTCTGTGCTCCAATCAAATCATCAGATACAAAAAGGCCAGCTGGTAGAAAATGGGTGCAACTAAAGAGAATACATATTATGTGTATATATATAGCAGTGGGTAGAGGGGAGAGAGAAGTCAGGACTATGTAATGTACAACATATTGTATAAGACACAACAGATAGGACTATATAGTATCAGAATGATGTAATGTACAACATAGACTATATAGTGCAGGGGTCAGGAATATGCAATGTACAAATTATACAGTGTAAGGGTCAGGACTCATAATATTGGTATTCAGTAATCAGTGGAAGCTTAAATATTTACATGAGACAAGTTGCAGAGATCCCACACCACTGCCTCCCATCTCCTGAGACTGCACTCAGTGACTTGGGTCTGAGACTATACAGACATATCCCTTCAATTGGCAATCTGTAATCAATCCACAAGTATATCCCTCCACCCACCCAACAAAGCCAGCAGACAACAGAGCACGTAACTCTGGGAGAATTGCTCTGCTAGACATCATGCTAGACCTGGGCATGATGCAGAAGACCCAAAGCACAAGGTGCCTAGGTAGAGCAACATTTATGGTGAAAATCAACATTTTGCTGCCAGCTGAACCCCAGAACCTCCATGAATCCAGTCTAGATCAATAAATTGTGTTTTCAGCATAGAGAAGGAAGATTATTACCCAATCCTTGCCCTACTTTGGACCAATCAGTGAGCAGTATGGGTGGAGGAATGTATTTAGTGTTAATGACCCACCTGCGCTGATCTCTGTAAGAGTGTCCTCCTCTATAAATGTCCCCGTTATTCCATCCTCCTCCATAGACTGCTGATCATCCCTCACATACGTCTCTTCTTCTTCTTCTTCTTTAACCTCAAATTCTATATCGATTGGATCTCCACTCTAAAGCCAGAAAATGAAAGTCAATATCATCCATAAACTATAAGATTTATTATTATGACATCACATAAAAAAATCCACACATCATCTCTAGGAGTCCATATTATAGATGATCCATCCCACCAACCTTGTAACAGTGGGGGATGGTGTGACCTTCCTGTGTGGAATCCCGGGAATACAGAGGACGGGGACATCTCTCTGGTGGGTTTCTGTAGCTGGATGACTCCACCATGGTGTCCTGGTAGAGATCTTTGTGTTCTTTTAGAGACTCTGACTCCTCCATCACCCCATCCTCATCATCCTCCTCTTTTATCTCTTCTTTAACCTCAACTTTAGAATCTCTCAGGTTTCCACTCTGAATATAGAATAAAAATGACATCAATGGTAACAATGCAGATAATGTACAGATCCTAATGATACTATTAGTGATTGTCACTCATCTACCTGATAATGGTGAGGGATGGTGTGACCTTCCTGTGTGGAATCCCGGGAATACAGAGGACGGGGACATCTCTCTGGTGGGTTCCCATTACTGGATCCATCTGTAGGAAACACACACACTGACTGAATACATTGTTTCTATGTGTTTATCAGATGATGGGGGATCTAGGTGGAGCCTCCGTACTGCTCTCTCCTTTACAACAAAGTCTCCTCTTACCCGGTGATGTGAGGGGCGGCTGATTGTCCATCATGACGTCCTTGTAGAGATCCTTGTGTCCTTCTAAATACTCCCACTCCTCCATGGAGAAATAGACAGTGACATCCTGACACCTTATAGGAACCTGACACACACAATGATACAGTCACCATCCAGACACATCCCTTGTCTGTTACTGGATAATGTCCCAGAATTCCCGGCACCGCTCACCTCTCCTCCATCATCTCTCTGGTGACTTCTAGAATCTTCTTTGTATTTCTCTATTCTATCAGGGAGGGAGGTGGAGGCAATGTGATGCTCATATGATCTCCAGACTTCACAAGAGGAAAACTCTAGATCTGAATACAAATAGCAACATTTAAATGATATTCCTAGAATCCTCCTCACCTCACCATTCAGTTTTCTGTTTTATTAAAGCCCCACTTCAGACTGAGGTATAATTTACCCAGACAGGACCCCCACACTACACAGGTTAAATGTTTGTAGCAGACATTCTGATGTCATTACATACATAGTTACATAGTTAGTCAGGTTGAAAAAAGACACAAGTCCATCCAGTTCAACCACAAAAAACAAAAAAACAAAATAAAAAACACAGTAAAATCCTATACACCCAACTCCATACCCACAGTTGATCCAGAGGAAGGCAAAAAACCCCAGCAGAGCATGATCCAATTTGCTACAGCAGGGGAAAAAAATCCTTCCTGATCCCCCGAGAGGCAATCGGATTTACCCTGGATCAACTTTACCTACAAATCTTAGTACTCAGTTATATTCTGTACATTTAGGAAAGTATCCAGACCTTTCTTAAAGCAATCTACTGAGCTGGCCAGAACCACCTCTGGAGGGAGTCTACTCCACATTTTCACAGCTCTTACTGTGAAGAAACCTTTCCGTATTTGGAGGTGAAATCTCTTTTCCTCTAGACGTAAAGAGTGCCCCCTTGTCCTCAGTGTTGACCGTAAAGTGAATAACTCAACACCAAGTTCACTGTATGGACCTCTTATATATTTGTACATGTTGATCATATCCCCCCTATTCTCCTCTTCTCAAGAGTGAATAAATCTAGTTCCTCTAATCTTTCCTCATAGCTGAGCTCCTCCATGCCTCTTATCAGTTTGGTTGCCCTTCTCTGCACTTTCTCCAGTTCTCCCATGTCCTTTTTGAGAACTGGTGCCCAAAACTGAACTGCATATTCCAGATGAGGTCTTACTAATGATTTGTACAGGGGCAAAATTATATCTCTGTCTCTGGAGTCCATACCTCTCTTATACAAGAAAGGACTTTGCTCGCTTTGGAAACCGCAGCTTGGCATTGCATGCCATTATTGAGCTTATCATCAACTAAAACCCCCAGATCCTTCTCCACTACAGATCCCCCCAGTTGTACTCCCCCTAGTATGTATGATGCATGCATATTCTTAGCCCCCAAGTGCATAACTTTACATTTATCTACATTAAACCTCATCTGCCACTTAGTCGCCCAATTAGACAGAGCATTGAGGTCGGCTTGTAAATTGGAGACATCCTGTAAGGACGTTATTCCACTGCATAGCTTGGTGTCATCTGCAAAGACAGAAATGTTACTTTTGATCTCAGACCCAATATCATTTATAAATATATTGAAAAGTAAGGGTCCCAGCACTGAACCTTGGGGTACACCACTGATAACCTTGGACCATTCAGAGTAAGAATCATTAACCACGACTCTCTGAATTCTGTCTTTCAGCCAATTTTCTATCCATTTACAAACTGATATATCCAATCCTGTAGACCTTACCTTACACATGAGCCGTGTGTGCGGAACTGTATCCAACGCTTTTGCAAAATCCAAATATATCACGTCCACAGCCACGCCTCTGTCCAAGGTTTTACTTACCTCTTCATAAAAGGAAATCAGGTTTGTCTGACAACTTCTGTCTTTCATGAATCCATGTTGTCTGCTGCTTAAATCGTTTTTTTCCAGCAAGAACTCATCCATGTGGTCTTTTATTAAACGTTCCAGAATCTTCCCAACTATAGAAGTTAGACTAACAGGTCTATACCCTGTTTCTCTGGAAAATAAGCCCTACTCCGAAAATAAGACCTAGCGTGAGTTTCTGGGATGGCTGCAATATAAGCCCTACCCCAAAAATAAGCCCTAGTTAAAGTCCTTGTAAAAACATGTAATCCGTTCTGTAAAAAGATTATATAATGTGCAGTGTGTCTCCCTTTAGTAACTTTATTGTGGAAAATACCTTATTTACAGCACTGCTGGGCGCTCACATGACCCGCCAGAGCTCTTCTCCTCTCCTCCCGGCTGATGCCAGCTGTTTTTTTTTTTAAAAAAACTTTATTAAGCCCCTCCCTACTGCAGTACTCAGAGTGGGGCTGACGTCATTGGGGATCTTGGCCCCTCCCTCTGCAGTATTTGAAGTAGGGAAGAAGAGCTCCAGTGGGTCACGTGAGCAGCAATCGGCACTGTAAATAAGGTATTTTCCACAATAATGTTACACAAGGAGACACACTGCACATGATATCATCTTTTTACAGAACGGATTACATCATTTTATAAGGTCTTTAAACAAAGGTTTATTTTTGGGATTACAGAATTTCACAATGCTTACTCCAGAGCTGACAGGGGGAGAATTTTTTTTGTACATACCATAAATAAATAAATAAGACATCCCCTGAAAATAAGCCCTAGTGTGTTTTTTGTAGCCAGAATTAATATAAGACCCGGTCTTATTTTCGGGGAAACACGGTAGATACTTGGTAAAGACTTTGGGCCAAATCCTCAGCCAGGCGGCGTAACTTAACTTGCAGCAGTTAAGTTACACTGACTTAAAGTTTTTACCTAAGTGCCTGATCCTCAAAGCACTTACGTAAAAATTTCAAGCCGTGTAAGTTAAGTGCCGCCGTCGTAAGGCGTTCCTCCTCTCCGGGGGGCGTTTACAATTTAAATGAGGCGCGCTCCCGCGCCGGCCGTACTGCGCATGCGTGTGACGTCATTTTCCCGACGTGCATCGCGCGAACGTAATTGACGCCGGGCGGCTTTGTGGATTGCGACGGGACACTAAAGTTGCGACGGGTGAAAAAAAGACGCGCCGGGAAAACAAATAATTTTTAAAAAAAATGACAGCGTCGCTCGGCATGCATTCCTGAGGGAGAACTCCATGCCAATTTTCAATGAAAAAAACGGCATGGGTTCCCCCCCCAGGAGCATACCAGGCCCTTAGGTCTGTTATGGGTTGTAAGGAGACCCCCCCTCCGCCGAAAAATTTACGTAGGGGGTCCCCCTACAATCCATACCAGACCCGTATCCAAAGCACGCTACCCGGCCAGCCAGGAAGGGAGTGGGGACGAGCGAGCGCCCCCCCCTCCTGAGCCGTGCCAGGCCGCATGCCCTCAACATGGGGGGGTTGGGTGCTCTGGGGCAGGGGGGCGCACTGCGGGCCCCCCCACCCCAGAGCACCCTGTCCCCATGTTGATGAGGACAGGACCTCTTCCCGACAACCCTTGCCATTGGTTGTCGGGGTCTGCGGGCGGAGGCTTATCGGAATCTGGGAGTCCCCTTTAATAAGGGGGCCCCCAGATACCGGCCCCCCACCCTAAGTGAATGGATATGGGGTACATCGTACCCCTATCCATTCACCTGTAGGCAAAAAGTAAAAGTTAATAAACACACAACACAAGGCTTTTTAAAATATTTTATTATTCTGCTCCGGACGCCCCCCCTGTCTTCGTTATTAGCTCAATTACCAGGGGGGGCTTCTTCTTCCACTCTCCGGGGGTCTTCTCCGCTCTCCGGGGGGGGTTTCTGCTTCCGCTCTCCGGGGGGGGGCTTCTCCGGACTCCGGGGGGCTTCTTCCATCTTCTCCCCTCTTCCGCTCTTGACTCGGCGAACCCCGGTTCTTCTGCAGCTCTCCGGTGCCTTCTTCTTCAGCGCTGGCTGCCTGCTATGTTTGTGTGTTAGCTCGATTTCTAACAGGCAGCCGGCGCGGTCTTCTGTGACGTCATCTTCTCTTCTGTTCTTCTCCCCTCTTCCGATGTTGCCTCGTCGCCTGTTGTCGCTGTAATGATGGAAGCGCGCCTTGCATCACATTTATATAGGCATCACCGTCCCATCATGCTCCGGTAGGTACCCACGTGGTGGGTGCACGTGGGTAGGCACCCACCACGTGGGTACCTACCGGAGCATGATGGGACGGTGATGCCTATATAAATGTGATGCAAGGCGCGCTTCCATCATTACAGCGACAACAGGCGACGAGGCAACATCGGAAGAGGGGAGAAGAACAGAAGAGAAGATGACGTCACAGAAGACCGCGCCGGCTGCCTGTTAGAAATCGAGCTAACACACAAACATAGCAGGCAGCCAGCGCTGAAGAAGAAGGCACCGGAGAGCTGCAGAAGAACCGGGGTTCGCCGAGTCAAGAGCGGAAGAGGGGAGAAGATGGAAGAAGCCCCCCGGAGTCCGGAGAAGCCCCCCCGGAGAGCGGAAGCAGAAACCCCCCCCCGGAGAGCGGAGAAGACCCCCGGAGAGTGGAAGAAGAAGCCCCCCCTGGTAATTGAGCTAATAACGAAGACAGGGGGGGCGTCCGGAGCAGAATAATAAAATATTTTAAAAAGCCTTGTGTTGTGTGTTTATTAACTTTTACTTTTTGCCTACAGGTGAATGGATAGGGGTACGATGTACCCCATATCCATTCACTTAGGGTGGGGGGCCGGTATCTGGGGGCCCCCTTATTAAAGGGGACTCCCAGATTCCGATAAGCCTCCGCCCGCAGACCCCGACAACCAATGGCAAGGGTTGTCGGGAAGAGGTCCTGTCCTCATCAACATGGGGACAGGGTGCTCTGGGGTGGGGGGGCCCGCAGTGCGCCCCCCTGCCCCAGAGCACCCAACCCCCCCATGTTGAGGGCATGCGGCCTGGCACGGCTCAGGAGGGGGGGGGGGGCGCTCGCTCATCCCCACTCCCTTCCTGGCTGGCCGGGTAGCGTGCTTTGGATACGGGTCTGGTATGGATTGTAGGGGGACCCCCTACGTCAATTTTTCGGCGGAGGGGGGGTCTCCTTACAACCCATAACAGACCTAAGGGCCTGGTATGCTCCTGGGGGGGAACCCATGCCGGTTTGGAATTTACAAATTGCCGTGGAGTTCTCCCTCGGGAATGCATACCAAATGCCGTCGCTTGAATGGGCCTTTACAAGGTGTGACTAACTTTACACTTTGTAAAAGCAGCCCTAGTTTTACACCAGGCAAACTAACACTTACGGCGAAAAAACTAGGCACAAAAGCTTTGAGGATCGCCCTAAGTGCTAATTTGCATACTAACAGAGGCATTTCGACTCGAAATGCCCCCAGTGGCGGATGCGGTACTGCATCCTAAGATCCGGCAGTGTAAGTCCCTTACAGATGTCGGATCTTCTGCCTAACTTAGGAAAACTGCTTCTGAGGATCAGTTCCAAAGTTAGAACCAGAGATACGACGGCTTACGCCGGAGTATCTCTTCTGTGGATTTGGCCCTTTGTTCCCTTTTTAAATATGGGCACCACATTGGCCCTGCGCCAATCCAGTGGTACTATTCCTGTCTTTAATGAGTCCCTAAATATTAGATACAGTGGCTTTGAAATGACAGAGCTCAACTCACCTAGGATCCGTGGGTGGATGCCATCAGGTCCAGGTGCTTTATCCACCTTTATTCTGTCTAAATATTTCTGGACCATATCACTTTTGAGCCATTGTGGATTTGAGGCTGTGTCACTCCCACCCCCATTTTGGACACGAGCTCCCCCATGCTTCATTGTATACACAGAGCTGAAGAAAACATTTAATAAATTTGCCTTCTCTTTGTCCCCAGTCACCCACTCTAGATTATTTTGTAAGGGGCCTACATGCTCGGACTTCACCTTTTTACTATTAATATATTTAAAGAATTTTTTGGGGTTTGTCCTACTATCTTTTGCAATCTGTCGTTCGTTTTGAATTTTTGCATCCTTGATTTCCTTTTTGCATATCCTGTTATATTCTTTGTAACATTTAAACAATACTAGTGTTCCTTCATTTTTATATTTTTTAAAAGCTACTTTCTTATTGTTTATAGCTTTTTTAACTTTGACCGTGAGCCACATAGGTTTTATTTTTAGCCTTTTAAACTTATTGCCCATGGGAACATACTTTGCAGTGAGGTTCCACACAGTCTTTTTGAAGAATTCCCATTTCTGTTCTGTGTTCAGCTGTGCCAATAGTCCCTCCCAGTCCAAGTCCTGGAGAGCAGCCCTCATCCTTGGAAAATTTGCTCTCTTAAAATTTAGTGTTTTAATATTTCCTGTATGTATTTCTTGCTTATAGTTAACATTAAATGAAATCATGTTATAATCACTGCTACCCTTTATCTGAACATTAGTAATAAGCTCTGCATGGTTTGAGATTATCAGGTCCAACAGGGCATCATTCCTAGTTGGGGCCTCAATAAACTGCACCATAAAATTGTCCTGCAATAGGTTTTTAAGTTTTTGTCCTTTAACTGTCCCAGAAGTGCCATTAATCCAGTCAATTTCTGGGTAGTTAAAATCCCCCATTATTATCACCGTCCCAGACCTTGCAGCCCTTTCCATCTGTGCAAGGAGCTGAGTCTCCACCTCCTCATTAACATTGGGTGGTTTATAACAAACTCCAATGATTAATTTTGAACTACGCACATCTGTATGCAGTTCCACCCATAATGCTTCAGCCTCATCACACTCTCCATCAACCAGGTTCTCTTTCACACCAACAGTCCCACTTTGTAAGTGAAGATGCCAAGGGTCCGCCCACATCCTAAGAGCATCAGAAAAAAAGCAGTTGGAGGAACATTGGAAGGAGCTGTGAGGTCAGTGTGATGTCATAGAACATATAGGCCCGGATTCACATACAGCGGTGCATATTTATGCCGCCGTAGCGTATCTCCTTTACGCTACGCCGACGCAGCGCAGAGAGGCAAGCACTGTATTCACAAAGCCAGTGTTGCCAAAACTGCCCTGGGTTTCCTAGGCGTAAGCCGGCGTATGTGGAAGTGGGCGTGAGCCATGCAAATGAGGCGTGACCCCATGCAAATGATGGGCCAAGCGCCAGACAGATATGTTTAACGAACGGCGCATCCCCAGTGTGCATGCTCAGAATCACGTCGGAACTATTCCCTAAGGCCTCGTACACACGGACGGACTGTCCGCTCGGAGATTTCTGTCTGATGGTTGTACACACCATCAAACAGAAATCCGCGCGTACACGATACGCGGTGACATGGCCGCGCCGTCGCCGCGGCGACGTGCGCGGCCCTGGAAGTTCAATGCTTCCACGCGTGCGTCTAATTCCTTCGACGCATGCGAGGGCTTTCGGCCAATCGGACATGTCCGGTGAGTCCGTACAGACGACCGAACATGTCCGACGGACAGGCTTCCAGCGGACATGTTTCTTAGCATGCTAAGAAACATTTGTCCGCTGAAAACCTGTCCGATCCGCCGGAAAATTGTCCGGTCGGACGTACAGACGACCGAACATGTCCGCTGAAACTGGTCAGCGGACCAGTTTCAGCGGACATGTTCGGTCGTGTGTACGAGGCCTAAGATATGTCGGATCACTGCCTACGACCTGAACGTAACCTACGCCTAGTCATATTCACGTCCAATGAAAACTTCGTAAAATACGTCGGCTTGTGTTCCCTTTGCATGGATGCTGCTGAGTTACACCTCCTTTATGGGGCATATCTTTACGCCGGACATATGACTTTACGCGCACTGCGTCGGACGGACGGACGTACGTACGTACGTACGTGAATCGGCGTATCTCCCTCATTTGCATATGTGAATAGAAAATCAATGGGAGCGCCAAATACGACCAGCGTAAATATGCGCCCACTCTACGGCGGCGTAGGCTAGTTACGTTGGTCGGATGAAGCCTATTTCCAGGCGTATCTTGGTTTCTGAGTCCGTCATAGATACGACGGCGCATATTTGCACTTACGCGAATAAGTGGAGATACGACAGCGCAAGTGCTTTGTGAATCCGGGCCATAGACTCTAGATGGATGAGCATATGGATGTGGAGATTTGAGGGGCCCTCTATATGAGGCTCCCATGCAAACCAAATCATTGTTCCTGGGTGTGTCCTACCTCTCCTAAACTGAAGAGTGAACTTTGACCTTTACCATACAGAAATCTGTCAGGGATCTGTGAAAGTAAGCTCTCATGTGATCTGCGGAGGAATGGAATGTAAATACCAGACAATTTTCTCCGGAGCTCCTAATGGTGGGGATGGATTTTGCTGAGTGCTGGTGCCAAGTTTCCAACCCCAGGGTCACTGCAGGTGTGGAGAAAAGCTGTGTAAGAGGATATGGAGGAGAGATGAGGAGGAGATTAGGAATCAGGATAAAGGTCAGGACAAGCAACAGACAAGCGCATCCAAGAGATGAAGCCGGGGTCACTACACAGAAAATCAATCCAAGGAAACAACAGGCAGGACGAGGAATAGCAAGAAGGAGCTCAGAGACAAATGAGAATATTGCTCAGCCAATGGGAGATTATCTCACCATGACTTACATAATGAAGGAGATGAGGGGGAGGGGAGGAAATCATCTAAGGCGGGGCTTGATAAATTTGTTTTGAATCTAGGAGCCAGCTAAAAAAGTTAGGAGACAAATTTTATTAGCGTGGGTTGTCAGTGACTGGGGCAAGGTAAGTAATTTGTGGGTGCAGAATGCAGGACATGTGGTGCAGGGTGCAGCTCACTGCAGGACATGGGGTGCAGGTGAAAGATGTAGAACACAGGACATGGGGTGCAGAACACAGGACAGTAATACAATCCCCCTCCCCTGTGTCCTCCTGCATGTCCTGTACATCTCCCCCAGCAGTGTGTGAGAGCAGAGTGGATGGAGAGGACGTCTTGTGTACATAAAGCAGCATGTCCCTCCCTGGCTGGTCTCTTAGCTGGCTGCTTTGCAGGCTTGTCCTGGTTACTACTGTAAGGACTCTGTAGTCCTGTTTCTCAGCACCTTGTGGGGATCTTTGTGGCAGTGCCGAGGCGGCGCCATGTTGGAGATTTGGTCCCGCTCCTTCCTCTCTGTTCTGCCGGAGGGCTCTGCAGGGACACAGGCAGCTGTGGGGGGAAGCAGGAGCCGATGGTGACAGTAATGCGGCCGCAGAAAGGAGAAAGATCGGCAGCGGGAGATCAGTGAGATGAGTCCTCTCATGTAGCTGTCCTGTCCAGTCCTCCCCTCACTTTACAGGTCGGGTGCCTCCTCCTCCCCCGCCTGGCCCCGCTCCGAGACACATTCCTGTCTGAATAATGTGCCCGGGTTTCAGGCAGAAACATTATTCAGACCAACAGTGAGAATGAGCTGACAAGAGCCCAGGATGCCATTTCTAGTCACCATGGTAATCTGGGATTTGTTGAGCCCTAAAGTGATTGTAATGTCTTGTTTTAAAAAAATATTTTTATACTTCCCTCCTCTGTGCAGTTGGTTTTGCACAGAGAAGGCCAGATCCTCCTCTTCTCAGGTCCCTCTTTGCTGCTCCTGGCCTCTCCCTCCTATCAAGGGCCCCCACAGCCAGCAGCTTTCTATGAGGGCACCCGAGCCGAGTCAAAGCACTGTGTATCCATTCAGACATGGAGCCCCGCCCCCTCTCTGTACTATGTATGGCCAGCTTTGGAAGAAAGATATATTAATCATCAACTGATCCCCCTGAATGGGGTTAATCTAGGTTTCCACACTATATATGTGTGTATCATCATCTGCTGGAGATAAAAGACGTCACAGTGACTATGGAGGAAGAGGACGGACATGACGGGGTTACTGGGTGTAAATAGAAAATAAGATCTTATTACCTCCTCTGCTGCCACTTCCAGCAACGTCTTCTCTCTACTTCCTCCCGACTCACCTCTCACCCGCAACTTCCTGTGTGTACCTGACATCACTTCCTGTCTTCCATAGAAGTAGAAGTGAGATCACCACCTTGTGGAGCTCCGAGGAACTGCAGCCCTGAGAAATGTCTCGTAGTGTGAACACGTCCTTGTGCTGTGTGTGTATGTACTGTATATCCTTATAGATGGGTCATCTCCACTCCCACCAAGGGGGATAGAAATATATTACTGCTCGGGGGAGGGGGGAGACATTTTGGCCCCTTTGATTTTGCAGTAAAATTGATGTGAGATTTAGTCATGTAGAACATCTGTTATATGGATACAAAGACCCCCAGCCAAAAGTAAAGGGTGGAAATGGCTCCTGATCCCCAGATTTGGGCAATTATGTCCCCAATATAAATAGAAAAAAACCTGCGCTATGTGTAACAACAAATACCTCCAGAAATAACTTCTACCGGACTGCTGCTGTAACAAAGGTAAGTCTTCCCTTTATCACCTAGAAGAGCATTATGTGTCACAGCGCTGTCCTATTGTGTGTGCCGCCCATCAATTATCACAAATACACTAAAATATGTGGAGACATTCATATATAAAGTGCTAGGGGCCCCAATAATATTCTCTGCAGATCTACTGCTTCCACTTTACACCTACTTCATTCATCTTATGATATTTGATGCTATATTAAATAAAGTATAAATCTTATAAACATACAATATTTTGTGCTCAATATATTGTTCTCTGCAAGTCCACTGCTTCCACTTTAAAAAACATATTTTGCAAAAATAAAAATCCACAAATCAATAAAAAGCAACACTCACTAAGGGGGCGCCCTCACCATCACGTGTGTAAGAGGTGGAAGAAGGCCGTGGCTACACTACAGCTGGCACAGTTTGGAGCGCTCTCTGACCTGTACACCAACATGTCCACATCGCAAGCATTAAATATCACGGACCCGCACACACTAGCCGCACGCTTGAAAGATCATTTTGACTTAATTTGGAGTTATTCAGTTATTCCTTACCTGGGGGTGAATCTAGCCGCCAGCATAGACCAAGTGTATACAGCCAACCTCCCCACTCCCGGTGTACAAGAAATCAGAAGCAGATCTACAACAATGGGCACAGCTCTATCTGTCCTGGTGAGGTTGGGTCATTCCAATAAGATGACTTTTCTCTCCCATGTACGATACTTCTCCCGCTCTCTATCCTTCCCTATCATTAAAGACCATCTACAGCATTTTCAAGCAAAAATGATTCACTTCATCTGGGGGTCGGAAGGCATTGAGTGTCTAAGAGGGTTCTGATTCACCCTCGTGATAAAGGTGGTCTTGGTCGCCAAACCTATTATGGTTCTATCAAGCCGCTCAACTAGCCCAGATCTTAATCATATATTCCCGAGTTACTAAACCCGATTGGGTGGATATGGAATGACAGGCGGATCCCCAGGTCACTCTGGACTACCTAATGTGGTGTCCTCCTTGTGCCTCTATCTTACCTCCAACTCTCTCTCATTCAGTAACCCTATGGGGGGGACTTAGAGGTCACCCAGAGTTGGTCTCTGATAGTCACCCATTAGCCCATCTGTTTCATAACCTCAATTTCCTCCAGGGATGGACATCAAAGCTTTTACATGGTGGCTGAACAAAGGGTTGTATAGGATTGATCACTTTTCAAGTCTTCAGATCCGATCTCTCTGAGCTTTTGTATAAGTAGACTGGATATGTCCCTGACAGAGAAGTTCAGATTTCTCCAGATCTCCCATTTTTTACACTCTTTATGGGGGACTAAACCCGAACCCCCCAGAATCACGGCCTATGAACAATGGTGTGACCAGACCATGGAGTAGAGGGGGGAATATCTGTGATCTACAAGTCACTATCCGCTGATCTCACTAAGCCCCTCTATATGGTGGAATGGGAGAGAGACCTCTTATAGGTACGGGACTTGGAGGAATGGCATGGGGTCTTCTCTCACGCCTACCAAGGATTGTTACACATTACCTTGGTGGAGGCGAGTCTGAAGGTTCTGATGTGACGGTTCCTAGTTCTGTCCAAATTAGATAAACTTTACCCATCAGTATCCCCCTTTGTTCCCGAGGTTGTGAACACTCGATGTTACACAAATGGGGGGATTTCCCTAAAATTAGAGGGTACGGGAATAAGATTTTTTATTGATATGTAAGATTACAGGTCTCTCTATACCCAAATCTCCCCATATTGCCCAACTCAACGTTCCAGTGGAAAGAGCGGCAGTTGATGTTCTTCATTCTCCTCAGAAGATGACAGGAAAGTCTCTGGTCTGGTAATAAAGGGCGGTGTACACTACTGGGGGCAGGGCAGTCTCTGAGGAGGTTTGGAAAGCCATAAAACTGGTCAGACGTCAGTCTTCCCCCATCTGATCCTATGGTGGTCTCTCTATATCTCTCCATTGGATAGACTTTTGTTCTTAGGCCGGGTACACACGGGCAAACATGTACGATGAAACCGGTCCGTCGGACCGTTTTCACCGTACATGTCTGCCCGGGGACTTCTGTACGATGGCTGTACTAACCATCGTACAGAAGTCCGCGTGTAAACAATACGCGGGGCGTGTCCGCGCCGTTGCCGCGACGATGACGCGGCGATGACGTGGCGACGTGGGCGGGCCTGCCTTTTAAATGCTTCCACACATGCGTCGAAGTCATTCGACGCATGCGAGGGACGGCGGGCGCTCGGACATGTACAGACGACCATACATGTCCGAGCGGGCAGGATTCCAGCGGACGGTTTTAAAACAAGTCCAGGAATATTTGCCCGCTGGGAAAAGGCCCGGCGGGCAAATGTTTGCTGGAATTCTGCCCGCTCGCGCCTACACACGACCGAACATGTATGCTGAAACTGGTCCGCGGACCAGTTTTCAGCATACATGTTTGGTCGTGTGTATGGGGCCTTACACCTGGAATGAAGGTCCTTTGATCTGAAGTTCCATGACAGTGAGTGGACTTTTACTAGTTACAATACAAGAGGGTTAAGAGGGCCTTGCTCATAAGAGCTTACAATCTGTAACTGTCCGCTTATCATTGTGGATCTTGTTCAGCACTTACTGCTGGGTGGAACCTTTCTGCCTCCCTTTGGTTCCCTGGGGAATGTTTTAATCAGCAGGATTACAAGACCACTCCTTCTTCCTGTCTTAGAAAGAAAGCCTTTTCCTGTATCTCAGATGCCACATGTTAGCTGTCTGCATAGGATTTCATGGAAGATCTCTGCAGAAAATCCCTAAAGCTTAAAGTTTGTACCCCCCTTGGCAAGCGGATCGAGGTATGCAGAAAAGTGTGCATTGTTATAAAGGTGTATATGTTCTAGAGATAAACCCTGTTCATGCTGTTTGGTTTTAAATACACTATATAATCCAAGGCACTTTGCATGTAACCATGTTTCTTTGAATGTTCAATGTAATTAGATGTGTGTGCAGACAACTGTAATTAACCCTGTAACCCCCTTTTTGGTGACAACTGTAAATAAGTGTGTTGTATGTCATTTACAGTTTTCACGGTGCTATGGTGCTTACGATATTCATGTTTACGGTGCTCAAGGAGATAAAGAAAATAATATTCAACCCTGCTGCGCACCTTTGTTCCGAAAGAATAAAACTACTGCACCCGTCAGAAGCTCTCCTCTTGTTATTTATTCGATGCCAAAGGGGCCGTAACAGTGAAAACTCGTCGCTGCGGTGGAGACTCGACATCACCAGCTGCGTCGCTGTCTTCATCGAACTGTGAGTAAAGGCTTCCCAACGCCTCGCAAGACACGTGCGGACGCCATCTTGGCAACAGAGACTTGGCTAAAAAAGTAAACGTGTCACGTGGACTTTTAAATATAGCGGGCTCTTTATATGTGATCCGGAAGCCGCCCTTAACTACTATGCGAGCCAAATAGTTAATATTTTGCTAAACCAGTGATCAAGTTATTATATTCATGTTTAGAGGCCTAGTGTCAGATTTAAAGCAACGCTATCTTCCAAGTTCCTAATCCACTAAACTGCAGTTATTTACGTAAAGGGTTAATTGTCTGGTTAGAAAGTGTCAGCAGTATATTCGTTTAAAACATTTTGTAGTACTGTATGCATTGTTTGCTAATCTTTAGTTACAAGTGTGAACACCTGTTATCTGTCGTAGCCCTAAGTAGCAAGTTTGAGCCAACACTTATTCAAGTTAGGTTTCAGGCACACTCACACTTGAAAGGCAAAGGCACACTAGAACAAAATGTTGTCACCTGCTGAAGAAACAGACAAACCCACAGAGTCACAACAGGTACGATCCAGCTCTAGAGAGCGAAGCCTAACAGAAAAGGGCAAAGAAATGCACGAAGAAACAGTTAAGAAAAATGAAAAGGCATTCAACAAGGTGTGCAACTCTTGGAAGGAGCTAGCAAAGGAATGTAGGACAAAGTTAAAAGGTTTCTGCTCAACTGAAGACCTTAATACAAGATTGAACGAGATTAAAGCCAAAGAAGCGTTAGTGCACCAACAGTATGAGTCCATGTGCCGAAATAATTCCACTACCCCGTACGTTGTTAAGAAAATGGATGCATGCACCGCGTTAACGGCTGAAATCTGCAACCTCATCAGCAAGCGGCTAGAGAATGTAGATGAAATCTTTTTTTTTTTTTTTTTATAAATCTCTTTATTTAAATTTTCTCTCTTTTTTTTTCCATACAAAAAATAAAATCGTACACATACATTACATTCATATTTCACTTAGATTCCAATGGCATTGACATTGACCTTCCTCTATTTCTTCAAAGCATCCATACAATATCCTTCCATCCAATACCATACATTTCTCTTTCTCCCTCCCCCTCCTCCCCCAATGGTGTGATTAATTTCCCAATTCCCCCCTTTATCCTGATGCTGTTATAGGGTTCTCTATCCAATTTGCCCATACTCTACTATATTTCTCCCCATATCCTCTATTACAATATGTTTCTCTGTATAATATCAGATTGCTGTTTACTAGATTTTTCCACTGTGCTATTGAAGGAGCCTCTGTTTTTTTCCAATTTAGGACTATTACTTTCCTGGCATAGAACAGCAACAGGCCTATCTGCGTTTTCCTTTCTTTTGAAATAACATTACCCCCTATTAATCCTAAGAGACAAATCTCCACTTCTTGTTCCAACCTTACAGATGTCACTCTTGCTATCATTCTCAGAATCTCACTCCAGAACGCTGCTATTTTTGGACAAAGCCAGAATATATGCATAAAGTCTCCTGGAGCAACCACACACCTCCAGCAATTCTGCGAGTTGGTCGGTGAAATCCTATACAACTTGTATGGTGTATAATGGCTTCTATGTATAATTTTATATTGTATCAGTTTATCTCGGAGTGATACCAGTATCTGCAATGGGAACCTCCATACTTCCTCCCAGTTCTCCAAACCCGGAGCTTCTCTCTTCCAATTTTCTCTTAGTTTGCTTATATCATAAGGTGTAGTGTTTATCAAGTATCCATAGAAATTTGAGATTGTCCTCTTCCCGCTTTTTACCATTTGTTCTACATCTGATTCCATCAGTTGCGGGGTCCCCTCTGGGAACTGGGCTATTAAGGCATGGCTGAGCTGCCTATACCTGAACTCATAACTCTCGGGGATATTCCAAAGCTGTCTCATTTCCACATATGATAGAAACTTTCCTCCCTGTATCAACTGTGATAATTTCTTCACCCCATATTTAGTCCATGCTCCCGGGTCTTGGACCAAATCTATATGTGGTAATTCAGGGTTCCTCCACAGAGGGGTATTTGGAGATAAATTATTTTTTTTTCCCCCTTCTCTTCCTATGACGGATTTCCATATTTTGACTGTTGTTCTCATCGCTGGTGTCAAATCTCTCCTTGTTTTAATACCCCTATACAGCAGTCCCTGTAGTGCTTCTACCGATTGGACCACTGTTGCTTCCAACATAGTGGCCGAATCGTATCCATCCGGGTCTAACCATCTCCCTGCTGTCACTAACTGTGCCGCTGTATAATATTTATGGAAGTCTGGGAATGCTAATCCCCCCTGCACTTCCGGTCTCATAAGTGTGCTTAATTTAATTCTAGCTGGTTTATTGGCCCATATAAATGCAGAGAGCATTCCATGTAGTTTTACAAAAAAACTTTTTGGGAGCCACTGTGGAGAGTTTCTGAAGACATATAAAAATTTAGGCAATACCTTCATCTTCACTAGGTTTATACGTCCCAGTAAACACAGAGGCAGTGTCGCCCAGATCTTTATTTTCCTCCCAAGCTCCTGTACCTCCGGATCTAAATTTAATTTCCGAAAATCTTCAACCTGTCTAGATATTCTAATGCCTAAATATTTAAATTCCAGTACCCATTTCAACAGCGTATTTGGGGCAGCGGTTTCCTGTGCTCCTTGATCTATAGGGAATAATATTGACTTACCCCAGTTTACTTTAAGCCCTGTATATACCGAATAAACATTCAGCAATTCCAGAGCTCCTTCCAAAGATGGACCCGCATCTCTCAAAAATAGAAGCATGTCGTCGGCATACAGGGCTACTCTCTCTTCCAGCCCCCCCACCCGGAGTCCCTGAATATTGGGTGTGGTCCTAAGAGCCTCTGCCACTGGCTCTATTGCAATTGCAAAGAGCGCTGGAGAGAGAGGGCAGCCCTGCCTCGTGCCTCTATGCAATTGAAAAAAAGACGATAATCTTCCCCCTAATTTCACTGCAGACATTGGCCTTTCGTATATTGTTTGAATCCACTTAATAAATACTAGAGGGAATCCCATCCTCCTAAGTATTTCCCAGAGAAATGGCCATTCCACCGTATCGAAGGCTTTCTCAATATCTAAAGAGGCCACTGTCCTTGATCCCTCATGCATATGATGTGTATGTATGTTCGTGTAAAGCCTACGTAAATTAATATCTGTTGTCCTTTGTGGCATGAATCCTGTTTGATCTGAATCTATTATATTTCTAAGCAGGGGCTGTACTCTAAGTGTCAGTATTTTTGTCAATATTTTTACATCTATATTTAATAATGCAATTGGCCTATATGATGAACATAACTTTGGATCTTTTGTTTCCTTATATATTAGTGTTATGTGTGCCTCTCTCATAGATTCTGGCAGGGCTCCTTGCATTAACCCGCTTGTAAATACTTCTACTAATTTAGGGGCTATTAATGCTCCATACCTTTTATAAAATTCTACAGGAATTCCATCTGGGCCTGGTGCCTTTCCTCCCGAAAACGTACGTATAACCTCCATAATCTCTTCCACCCCAATGGGCCGAACCAATTCTCTCCTCTCCCCGTCTGACAGCCACCCCAAGGCTATCCGGTCCAAAAGGTCCGTCATATCCTCTGGGCAGGGGCCAGACGGGAGAGAGGAGGTATAAAGCAAACTATAATACTCTCTAAAGGCCTCCAATATTTCTTTGGGTTCTTTTACTATCTGTCCATTAAAGTCCTCAATCTCTGATATAATTGTGGCTTGATGTTCTTGTTGCGCCAGCCTTGCCAGAAATCTGCCCCCCCTATCTCCCTGTTCAAAAATATTCTGTCTATTTTTATGCATTTCCAATCTAGTTGTTTCTTCCATATGTAGGTGAAGATCTCTCTGTGCTGCCATCATTTCATCAAAATTAATGCTGCTGGAATCCTGCCCATACCTCTCCCTTTGTATTTCAATCTGTATTTTCAGCTCTTGTTCCTTCACCTTCTGTTTTTTGTTAACTGTTGAAATATTTGATATATATTGCCCTCGTGTGTAGGCTTTGAACGCATCCCATACCGTTTCTACCGAGGCTGATCCTGCGTTATTCTCCCAATATTCCATCATTATTGATTCCATTTTCTCTACTATTTCTGGGTGATCCACCCATTGCGGAGTTAATTTCCACAGAGACGCATTTTTAGGAGTTGGAATACGTACTGACAGATATAAAGGAGAATGATCTGAAAGACCACTCGGCAGATATTTGGCCTCCACGATATCTGCTAACATCGTGGAGTCAGTAAACGCTAAATCTATTCTAGATGCCGTCTTATAGGAAGTGGAAAAACATGAGTATCCCCTTTCTCCTGGATTCCTCCACCGCCAAACTTCCGTTACCCCCATTACCTGAGCCCAGTTATACAATTCTGTTGAATGTTGTTTAGGGGGTTTTGGTCTGTCCAACTCTGGTGATAAGACCGCATTAAAATCTCCTATTAATATCAATCTCGCTGGCATATACTGAATGATTTTTTCCATTATCTCATTCAGTACTGCCACCGAGAATGGAGGTGGAATATACACAGCAGCTATAACATATCTCTGTTTACCCATCCTATATACTAGAATAACATATTTTCCATTCGCATCTATATGAGCCTTTTCTATTTCTCCTGTAAAAGATTTATTCACCAAGATCGACACCCCTCTAGCATATGAAGAATACGTAGAGTGATATGTTTTCTGTATCCAGGCTTTTTTTAGTGTGATTAATTTTTTCCCCATTAAATGTGTCTCCTGTAGTATAATCAGTTGGGGAGAATATTTTTTTATATACTGAAACATTAATGCACGTTTAAACTTTGAATTCAATCCTCTAACATTCCAAGATAAAATCGAAAAACAATTATCCTTTCCGGGCATGATATCTAGAATATGTAAGGAATTTATACTTCGATTGTTCACTATACCACTCCATTCTTCTGGGTGGTATCTCTTGGGTACCTAAATCACACCATTGACTTCCCCATTCTCTCTTCACTCTCACACTCATTCCCCCTCCCCCCACCCTACCCGCCCTACCCCTCCCCACTCCCCTCTCTTGTATCTTCCCCCATCCATTCTGGGATGGGAGTGGAGAGGAATTTCTTCTACCCCCTATTTTACTGACCATAATCTCTTTTTTAGGTCTAGTATCTAACATAACCCACCCTTCTTTCCTAATCCCTAGAAAAAACGACCACCTATCTCCCATTCACTTATGCGGCAGGCTCCTCTACTCAGCTGCATATTTCACCTACACACCTGTATTTATATTGTTCCATATTTTAGGACCTTCCCCAAAAGAAGAAAAAAATAAATAAAAATAATAATAATAATAATAATTATAAATTAACCCCATCTCCACCCTTAAACAAACAGCAGAGTGAACGAAAGGAGAGAGAGAGCGAGAGAACAATTTCTCTCCGCTTCCCTCCCCCCCATCATTCACATGTTTTTAAACACCTAGGTGCCCACGTGCTTATTATTAATTAATTATAACCAATATACTTAATCATACTCATAATCCATCTCTTATTCATCATACATATCCCCTTCTTCCCTAGGGGAATAACAAACATTGTACCATATTATCCTATATATTCCCATTTATACCTTCACCCTCCCCAAAAAAAAAAAAAAAAAAAAAAAAAAAAAACTCAACCCCCTCCCCATCCCCCATTGTACCTCTTCTTCCCTCTTATTACATAGCTTTATATTACTTCATAACTACAAAATGAACCGTTAGTGTTTGTGTATTCCTTATTTAACTTTAGCTTAGTTTTAACATAATTTTGCAATTCCTTATATCTTCTATCCAAAAAAAAAAACAAAAAAAAAAAAAAAAAAAAAAAAACATTTCCACCCTCAACCAGATAGCAGAGTGAGCGGAGGAAGAGAGGAACAATTTCTCTCCACCTCCCATCACTCATGTGTTAAGTGCCCAAGTGCTTATTGTTAATTAATTATACCCAATAGATCAATTTATACTCATGATCAATCACTCATTCAAAATACATATTCCCTTCTTCCCTAAGGGAATAAAATAACACTATATAATATTATCCTATACACTCCAATTTATACCTTCACCCTCCCCCCTATCCCTCCTCCCCCCCCACCCCCAAAAAAAAAAAAAAAAAAAAAAAAAAAAAAAATTATTATTATACGGAGAGGAAGTCTCATATATCAAATTTATACATTGGGTCAGTCCTGACCGTCCCCCTATCATGGGAAACATTCTCTACCACCAATCTGTCTATTTGGTATCTAACCACTCCACCGCTTGGGTAGGTGTTTCAAAAAAAAGGGTGCGTGCCCCATCCGTCACTCGTAGTTTACTAGGGTATAAGATACTGTACTTTAACCCTTTCTCCCTCAGTCTTCTACGGATTTCTGTATATTCTCTTCTTTGCTGCTGAATCTCAATCGGGTAATCGGGAAAAAATAGTAGCTTAACATTTTCATATTTAATATCTGCCCTTTCCCTGGCTGTTGACAGAATTTGATCTCGATCTCTGTAGTTCAATAAACGTATCAAAAAAGGGCGGGGAGGTGCCCCTGGTTTAGGGAGGCGAAAAGAAATTCTGTGTGCCCTCTCCACCACAAACGTTGTAGATGCTTCCGTCAAATTCAATATTTCCGTTAATAATTTTCCTGCAAACTTGACTGGATTATCTCCCTCCGCTCGTTCTGGCAAACCCAGTATACGCACATTGTTTCTCCTTAGGCGGCTCTCTGTATCTACCGCCCTGTTCTGTAGCTCTTTTATTTGTTTTTTCAATATGTGCCATCCTTTATTATCCTTTTTTAGATCCTCTTCCAGTTTGGATACACGAATTTCGATTTCTGCCGTTTTTTTTTGTATTTTGTCAAACTCATGTTTTATTGAGCACACATCTACAGCCAGGGCATCAATTTTGTTTAACAACACCTCACTGCTTACTTTAATCGCCTCCAAGATATCTTTGCCAGATGGACCACACTCCACCTCCCCTCCTCTCCCAGTTTGAGTCTCTGCTGTTACCCCTTTTGTTGGGGATTTTTGAGGGGATTGTGAGGGTTTCGCTGCTGTCCCTGTTACCTTCACTGTTTTAGCTGCCATAGCTGTAGGGGAGGAGCTGGGGGTCACCTGTTGCGGTTTTACACGGGGTTTGGTCGGTGCCATTGACTTGTTGTTTCCCTCTGATTCTTCCCTTTGTATACCTTTATATTTCCCCTCCCTTGACAGTATTGCTCATACAAAGGCTTATGGGTCGTTGTACACACTTTATAATTACAGGGATTATCTCTCCAAATGTTGCAAGCAATTGTGGATCAGGTAACAGCGATTTATTCACCTTTTTCTCTGCTCAGTAAATTATTATCTCCCTGCTCAGCCTTTCTCCTCCTCCACACAGTTCTCTTTATCCAAAAAGAAATATTGACAATTTTAAAGCCTACCGTTCTCCAATGTAGGACTCTGCAGGTAGCTCTGCCAGGTGTTTCAGCTCGAGGTCTGTGGGGCTGTCAGCGTGTCAGGCTCTTGGCAGGGGTTTCTTGCTGTCTTCCTTCTTTTTTCCCCGCTGGAACAGTGCTCAAAAGAAGTTCATAAGAGCCACAAACAGTATTGGGACTCAGTGCTTCACAAGTTTACACCAGGAGGGTCTCATCCGAAGGTATGCAGCTTAGAAGAGTGCTCATAATAAAATTCAAAGAGACACAGAACGGGGATGCTGGGGATGCCGAACTTCTGTTTTCAGTAGCAGAGCTATGCAAGTGTGTAGATAAGCCGTATCCCATAGAAAAGAGACACGCTGGAGTCCAACTACTTCTCTCCTCTCTGCTCAACAGCTGCTGCCCACCAGAGATTGTTCACTGCAGCCTTGTAGCTGTCTGATCCGGAGCTTATCCGTGCCAGGTAAGAGTTCAAGCTGGAGATCCAGCTGACCGACCGTGTCCTTCGCCGGGGGCTAGGATTAATCTATCTGCACTGGCACAGTGAGTCGTCCGGTCCCTCAGCTGCGCTGTGCAGAGCAGGAAGGGGGAGAGATACACAAGCCGTCACCCGTCCACTGTCCGCATGTCAGCACTTTAGCAGAGGGGGAAGGAAAAGGCAAGCTCTCCACGCTGGAGAGAAAGGTTGTCAGCCCCTGTATCCACCTATATAAAAGGCAGGCTGTCCAGCGCTGGGGTAAAGAAATGGAAAGGGAGCCCTCCGTCCACACTTGAGGGGAGAATCAAGCCAGCTACGCCGTGGCTATGTTTTGCTGGTATAATCCGTCGGTTCTAGTGGGGGGGAAGGCCGGTCCATTATCAGACCTGGAGCTAGGCGTCCCTCGCTGTTAGCATAGTGAGATCAGAGCCCGCCCTCTCTCACACGCTCTCACGCATCACCTCACAGGTCGCCAACTTATGTTAATTTTTTATGATTGTATTTTTACATCATAAATGCGTTCTTATATTATATTATTGAATGATGTTTCCTAATATCACTATCATGAAGCCCCCCCCAGGGGATTGTGACATTCAAGGTATTTACATTCCATACACATTATCAGATACATCCACATGCCTCCATCAAAGTCCCAATCTACCTCTCCCTTCCTTCTTACATATATACAGGGCCGCTGTTAGGAATCATGGGGCCCCGTACAGCCTACCTAATGGGCCGCCAATCTCCCCTGCCTGCACAATTCCCCCAATCCCTCCTATTAGCCCCAAATTCCCTCATCGGCTCCTGGTACACAATCACCCGCATCTCCCCTCCCAGCACAAATCTTCATTCTTCAATCCCTCTCCTAGTACACATTCCCACAAATCCCTCCTCCTAGCACAACCCCCTCTAGGGGCAGGGGAAGGAGCTCAGCGGCGGCTGGCCAGGTTCATTATCCCTCCATGTCTCTCACCCAGCAGCTAAAAGCCGACGGGAGGGAGAGGGGGAGAAACCTGGGTGAGAGGCATGGAGGGCATTGTTCTCCACCAACACTCCTGCTGTCTGGGCCCCTCTGTGTGCCGGGGCCCCCTACAGGAGGGCTGGTGGTCCCCCCCTATCAGCGGCCCTGCATATATATGCCGGGATGGAGGCATGCCGGGGTTTAGCTCTAGGTATAGACAGCTCATACCCATTTTCTAGCTGTTTTATTAGCTATACATTTGTTGTGACCTTGTGTTCTGTGTCTTTAAGACTTTTCTATATGTAATAAAAATATCTTTGTTAAACAATTGGTTATATAAGAACTGTATATATTTTTTCTTACTTTTTAAGTATTATATTTGATCTTCTTTGGTAGCTCTGTGAGGTATTTTACTCAGAACCATACTTTGCATGGGCTGCGCCACCTAGAGACCTGCTTTATCTTTACGCCGGCCTATGTCTTACGTAAACAGCATAACTAAATGCGACGGGCCGCACGTACGTTCGTGAATCGGCGTATCTAGCTCATTTGCATATTCAAAGCGGAAATCAACGGAAGCGCCACCTAGCGGCCAGCGGAAATATGCACCCAAGATACGACGGCGTAGGAAACTTACGCCGCTCGTATCTTAGCCAAATCTATGCGTAACTGATTCTATGAATCAGGCGCATAGATACGATGGCGGCCATTCAGAACTACGATGGCGTATCTGGAGATACGCCGTCGTAAGTCTTTGTGAATCTGGGCAAATGTATTCAGTCTCAGGAGATGGGAGGCAGTGGTGTGGGATCTCTGCAACTTGTCTCATGTGAACATTTAGGTCATCACTGATTACTGAATACCAATATTATGAGTCCTGACCCTTATGCCGCGTACACACGGTCGTTTTTTTGTGATGAAATAAAACAACGTTTTAAATCATGAAACAAAACAACGTTTTTCAAACTTAATTTTCAAAAACGATGTTGCCTACACACCATCGTGTTTTGAAAATGCTCTAGCAAAGCGCGGTTATGTTCAGCACGTACAACGGCACTCTGCTCCATTCAAGCTCGCGTCATAACTTGCTTCTGAGCATGCGCGGGTTTAAAAACGTTGTTTTAAACGTTGTTTTCACCACACACTATCATTTTAAATGACACAAAAAACGACACAAAAAATTTAAGCATGCTCGTTTTTCAGAAGACATAAAACGATGTTTTCCCCACACACGGTCATTTTAAATTACATTTTTAAAAACGTCGACCGTGTGTACGTGGCATTACACTGTATAATTTATATTGTACATTACATACTCCTGACCCTTACACTGTATACTCTATATTGTACATTACATACTCCTAACCCCTGCACTATACACTCTATGTCACAGGTGTCAAACACAAGGCCCGCGGGCCGAATACGGCCCTCCAGGTCATTTCATGTGGCCCTCGCACCTCTCCTGCAGCTGCAGGAGAGCTCCAGCCCTCCTCTGGTCCTTCTCCAGACCCTTACTTTCTGCTTTCAAACAATGCATCCAGTTTCTTCCCAGCAGCAGCATAAGGAAAGGGGGGTGCACTGTGATGTAAGGGAGAGTGGGGGACTCAACTTCTGATGGTGGGGTGGCTCTTGACAGCTAATGTAAGGGGAGGGGTTTGCGCTGGACATCTAATCTTACAGATACAACCGGCCCTTTTGAGGGCAATCATAATGCTGATGAAACCGAGTTTGACACCCCTGCTCTATGTTGTGCATTACATCATTCTGATACTATATAGTCCTATCTGGTAAGTATGACGAGTTTGTTTAAAAAAGAAATCCAACATTTACAATGACTTTAAGGTCTCTGCACAGGGAAGATCAGCATCTGACCTCAGAGAAGGTGGAGGCTGATAGACTGGAGGTGATAGAAGACATTACTATTACATAAAGTATAAGTTTAATAATATTGTGCATTATATATAAAATTATTATATCCATGGAAAAAGTCTCAGCTTTACGTAAAACTACTTTAATATAAAAGTCCCCCTCCATATATCTTCATGTGTGACTCCCAGGTAAAATCCCCATATATCCTACTTCTGGGTATATTTATTATTATATATATGATATAAGATATATTACTTTCACTATTTCACAGTATAAATGAATCCCTTATAGCAGCCCTCAAAATTTGCACTCGCCTGGTCGCATTTGTTGAGTACATTTTTGAGCAATGCGAGTATGGACAGGGCTGTTTTATGTATCCAGTTCCCCTCCCGCCGCGCACACACTCGCAGTGCGAGCTTTGCAAAGTTATGTACCAGCTTCCACACATTGCCGCTTGGGAACGCCCCTCCCCACCTCCCACACATCCCGCACTACACAGGCAAAGGAAGGGAGTGTTCCAGCCAGCGCCGCCCCGCTCCACCTTCCACACATTTGTGAACGCCCCTCCCCACCTCCCGCACTACACAGGCAAAGGAAGGAAGTGTTCCAGCCAGCGCCGACCCTCTCCACCTTCCACACATCTCTGTGCACAGGCTAGCAGCAGAATTGTGAAAAGCAATGTATCAGTCGGCGTCACTTGGGACCGCCCTCTCCACCTCCGCTTGGGACCGCCCCGATCCACCTACCATAGGCTAGCAGCTTTGCACAGTGTACCAGCTGTCTGGGACCGCCCCTCTCCACCTCTCCCACTTATCCAATGAGTGCACCAATGCCTGATCCCAGTGGCTGCAGTACAATGGTATGTGAGAATGAGACAGTCTGTTGTGATGTTCTGGAGGCATTTGGGGACTGAACAAAAAGTTTGCTGGGAATAAGGGGGGATTGAGAGAACATATGTGCTGGATTGAGGGGCAGGTTAATTGGAGGCATAGGTCTGAATCATCCTCCCCCCCAATCCATTATACCTATGACTCCAATTCTGCCCCCTCCCCCCATTCTATCATACCTATGCCTCCAATACCTCCCTTCGGATCTTAGGCTGCAATACTTCGGCCGCCGCTGGGTGGAGTTTGCGTCGTTTTCCAGCGTCGGGTATGCAAATGAGCTTTTACGGCGATCCACAAAGGTTTTTGCGTTCGTTACGTCGTCGCTAGTCGTTTTTTCCCGTCGCAAAGTTACGGCTGCTTTAACATGGCTTAAATTTAGACGAGCCATGTTAAAGTATGGCCGTCGTTCCCGCGTCGAATTTCACATTTTTTTTTTTTTGCGTAAGACGTCCTGAAATACGAAAGTACATTACGCACGTCGCCGTTCACTTTGCGCAAAGCACAGCGGGAATTTCAAAACGGAGCATGCGCAGTACGTCCGGCGCGGGAGCGCGCCTAATTTAAATGGTACACGCCCCATTTGAATTAGGCGGGCTTGCGCCGGACGCCTTTATGTTACACCGCCGTAAGTTTACACGCAAGTGCTTGGTGAATCAGGCACTTGCGCTGAAAACTTGCGGCGGTGTAACGTATAGACGATACGTTACGCCGCCGCAGTTATATGTGAATCTGGCCCTCCAAGTTTTGAATATCGTTTATTTTATTGCACCATTCTCTCATAGAGGGACTTTCCCTGTCTTGCCAATGTCTGGCTATTAAGCTCTTAGCAGCATTTAACAGATGGGGGAGTAATGTTTTCTGATATCGCTTTGATGTTATTCTACTCCCATGGTGTAAACATCCCCATGGGTCGTCAGTAATTTCCATTATTACTTGTCTGATCCTACTCCAATCATTTTTTATTCCCCGGCATACCCACCATATATGTGCCATATTTCCCACTTCTTTACATCCACGCCAGCAAAGTTCTGATGTTTCTTTATTATATTTATGTGCCTTATCTGGTGTTATATACCAGCGGGCCAAGCATTTATAGTTTAACTCTGTGATTTTACTATTTACTGATGTGGTATGTACTCTCTTCAATATTTGTTTTAACTCTAGTTCCTTCAACTGTGACCCCAGTTCTTCCTCCCATTTTAAAATGTATGGCGGTATCTCCAAACCCTTCGCTTACTTCAAGATTTTATAAATCTTAGGCCCCGTACACACGGTCGGTTTGGTCCAATGAGAATGAACCGAAGTTCATCTTCATCGGACCAAACCGACCGTGTGTATAGGCTATCGGTCTGGTTTCCTTCGGTCCAAAATTTCTAAACATGCTTCAAAACCGAACCGATGGACCGCTGCCCCATCGGACCAAACCGATGGTTAGTACAGAAAAGCATCGGTTCAAAACCCGCGCATGCTCAGAATCAAGTCGACGCATGCTTGGAAGCATTGAACTTTGTTTTATTCAGCACGTCGTGTGTTATTTGTCACAGCGTTCTGACCTGATCGGATTTTGAACTGATGGTGTGTACACACATCAGGCCGTACGGCCACTTCAGAGGTGAACCAATGAAAACGGTCCGTCGGACCATTCTAATCAGTTTTGTCCGACCATGTGGCCTTAGGCCCCGTACACACGACCGGATCTATCCGCTGAAACTGGTCCGACCGACCAATTTCAGCGGACAGATCCGGTCGTGTGTAGGCCCGACCGGACAATTGTCCGGCGGATCGGACAGTTTCCAGCGGACAAAAATTTCTGTACAGACTCACCGGACACGTCCGACCGACCGCCATCCCTCGCATGCGTCGTACTGATTCGACGCATGCGTGGAAGCTTTGAACTTCCAGGGCCGCCCACGTCGCCGCGTATTGTTTACGCGTGGATTTCTGTCTGATGGTGTGTACAACCATCAGACAGAAATCTCCGGGCGGACATGTCTGCTGAAAACGGTCCGGCGGACCGTTTTCACCGGATTGTCCGTCCGTGTGTACGGGGCCTTAGAGGTCACACCTTTCCCTCCTTTTTCCTCACTGAGTTTCTCTAGGGGTCGTAAATTCTCTACCGATCTCATAGGCTGGGGAAGTGCCTCGAAGAAGTGCTTTAGCTGGGCATACCGCCATTCATTTATCTCGACCACTTCCCCTTCATTTTTTAGTTCCTGGTATGTGCTTAATTTATCTTGACGTCTTTTAACTGTGCATTTTCTTTTGTGATCCATTTTCCAAATAACTTATCTATACCTGGTGTGAAATATTTTGAGTCTGTTAATGGAATTAACGGGGAATTAAAATCCCATTTTTCATTATTGTGTGTTTTATCCCAAATTTTAATTGCATTCCGTGTGATACCATGTGAGTCACTACTTAATTCTCTATATTGTTGTGGAATCCATATGATACTCCCCAGTGATGCCTTACTCATTTGATATTCCATATTTATCCATCT